>NC_050574.1:290368282-290682781 GCF_011100635.1 Trichosurus vulpecula | reverse complement strand
GGGCAAGTCACTTAACCCCAATTGCCCTGCCTTCCCCCCCTAAAAAAAATTTTAAAATAACAAATAAATGCTTACTAGACTGAAATGAGAACTGAAAGCTCTGTAGAAATCATGCAATTCTACTCTCATTCTTCAGATGAACACTTTAGAACATGCTGCATGTGTATTCCATATTTTAAAAAATTAAAGATGGAAATAACCAGTGTGGAAAGAATACTGAGAATAAGTATTATCCTGTCAAGGCTTTTCTCTATTAACTAAGGCCTGTGAGGAAGTTATTGTCTCAGTTACAGAGCAGTAAGTAAAGAATAATACATCTTATTTATCCTTCCATCAAAAGGATGGTGTGAGGCTGTTAGACAAAGTATTATCAAATTGATGGAGCTATATTGACACTAATTTGGGATGTAGAAACCTCCTGACAATCCCATGCCTCTGTCATTATTTCAAGATCCCTGGATTGGCAGAAGAAATATGCATATTCTTCTCCCTCTCCTGCTGAATGATCCTTAAGGCAAAAAGCTTAACAGACTGCACCTCTAAACTGAAAGTATTAGATATCTTAGGTCCATTCCGGTTCTAAAATTCTTTAATTCTAGTTTACTCTACACTCAATGCCTTAATACATTGAGTACTCAACATTCTCTGCCTTGGAGAACAGGGAAAAATTTAAAGAGGTTTACATCAACCTAGGTAAGTATGAGCGGATATGAAGTCCATCATGAGTTACTATATAAGCGCCACTGAGGTATCTGAGTGCAACAGTCCATATGGAAGTTACAATACTACAAAAATAAGAGTTGTTATTTTCAATTCAGATGCCTAGAAATTAGGGCAAATGAAATGTGAAGTACAAAAGGAAACAATTGATGAAGGAAATAAAATTATTGCAGACATGAAAGCAGAAGGTATATGGCAGAGATGTTTGGGATGAGGTACCACAAAGTGAAAAAGGGGTCAAATGAGTAGAGAAAGTAGTGAAGACAAAAAAACACGATGGAAGTCTCAGAAGTGAGCAGAATGTGAAAAAAGAGGAGATTCCAGTGTCAGTTTTCTCTCTCCAGTTGCATCATACGATGAAGGGCAGAAAAGATGTCTGATATTCAAAAACAGTTAAGGTACAGTAAATCAGGGCCTCCTCTTCTAGGTTGTCTCAAGGAGAAAGCGATTCCTTAGCTAATGCTGAAGAAGTCCTAAGGGTCACAGAGCTGAGTCAAACCACCACCAGGCCCTTTCTTACCATGGCAAAGACTTCTATCCTACCCTCAAACTGCATATTGTATTTTTGTGACTTTTTCCCTTCAAATATGACTCTGACGTTCATATTAACCTAATTTCATCCATATAAAAATTTTAGGGGAGGATGAATTCACAGGATCATAGGTTTAGAAGTGAGAGAAAACTTAGCATCTTTCATCAAGTCTAACACCTTCATTTTCCGTATAAGGCAACTAGCTTGCCCAAGGTTGGACAGGTGTTAAGTGGCAGAGACACTCCAATTTCTGGTACAGACTTCTCTCCACTGTTACTATGCTGTATCGAAAATCACTTTGTTTTGGCTTTATGTGACATGTCACACTCATGAACAGCTGTTTACACACACAGACCTCAAAAATACTTGTGGAACACCTACTGTGAGCTTTCTAAAATCCTTTTATATGTATACGCGTATACACGTATACATTTTAAATATAGAGACAGTTGGATATAGGGCTAACTTGGAAGCAGGAAGAGGCTAAGAGTCTTACTATCTGTGACCTTGACCAAATCTCTTAAACTCTGCCTCAGTTTTTTTCACCGTAAAAGGGGAATTAATAATAGTGTCTACCTTCCACAGTTGTTGTGAGGATCAAACGAGATATTTGTAGAGAACCTTAATAAATGCGTTTCCTTCCTAAACTGAGTAGACTGACCATGTACTAGCCTTAATGGTAGTGCTTTCCTTCTGAATTTATCTTCCAGTTATCCTGTATCTATCTTGCTTGCACACAGCTCTTTGCAAACACTAGGATGTCTCCCCAATTAGAATGTAAGCTCCTCTGTGGCAAGGGAGTTTTGTTTCTAAATCTCCAGCCTTTAGTACAATACCTAGCCTACAGTAACATTTAATAAATGCTTGACTTATCGGCCAGGAAGGAAGAAAACAAATTTTATAATATGTGACAAGTCTAGGGGTGGAAACAGATAGCCTCTATATTGCTTTAAGGTTTGCAAAACGCTTTACAAATATTATTTTATCCTGACAACAACCTGTGAAATAGGTGCTATTATTATCCCCATTTTACAGTTGAGGAAACTCAGGCAGGCAGAGGTTAAGTGACTTGTCTAGGGTCACAGAGCTACCAAGCGTCTGCGGATGGTTTTGAATTTAGGTCCTCCTGACTAGAGGTCCAGCACACTCTCCACTTCGCAACAGGCCGTAACAACCCCACCCCCACCCCGCCCACTTCCTTCATTCTCCCCGAGAACAACGAGACACTCCTCCCCCATCTCCCCTACTCAACCTCCACTATCCCCTTCCAAACCTGGGCAGCAGCAGAGGCGGACGATACCTGTCCACCACACTGAACTCAGACCCACACCTGGCTGGAGGAACGCTGAAGCTCAGGCTCCCGCCAAGGGTTTGGGTGCGTGGGCCCGCCCCTTACCGGACGTGACGTCAAAGAGGCGCGGCGAAAGGAAAGGCGGGGGCTGCGGGTGGGGGGGGTGGGGCAGACAACCCCAATCTCATTTCTGAGACTGTCTCCTGAGACAACTTTACTTCCGTTCGCCTCACGAATCTAGGGGACGAGAAAGGCTGGAAAGGAAAAGTCCACGGTATACCCTAACCACACCTGAGAAAGAGCGGAGTGGGAGAGGGTTACTAGCTTCCCGCCCCCATGCCTTTTCCCTTCCCATTGGCCAAAGTCGCAAGCCCCTCCTGGAAACTGCAATTCCCATGATGCTCAGCGGAAGGTAAAGGAAGACTAGTTTGCAAGAATATTGCAGGTCATGATGGGAACTGTAGTTTCCCGCTAAGAGGTGTGCGGGAAAGGTGGGGGAAACCATCGCCCTTAGCTACTGAAGCCAGGTGTTGAAAGCTCCGAGGACTGACGTTCCCTCTTACTGCTCAAGGACATTTCCTCATCTCTAACCATAAAAATCACACGAGCGAAAGACCTTTTTTTCATACTCGAGAATGATTTCTCACCCTAGCCCGCCACGGTCCTGAGTCTCAGGGTCCCACTCGTGGGAAAAGGTGGCCTCGTTACAGGAGAAGGAAAAGCCTTATCACCAGAGCGACCCCGGGATTGGCCAATGGCCGCGTCCCTCAAGCGGAGATCCCTGAAGGCGATTGGTTCTTTTTTTCTCCGGGGCTGAAGTAGGGTTGGCACTTAGCTCGACCGCGGCCCGGGAGGGGCACAGCAGGGTGGGGGGGAGGGGAGTAGAAAGAGGCGGATTCCGAGAATTGATTGGTGGGGGTTGGTGTCTTTCCTCAGCTCTCCGAACAACAATTGGCCGACTTCCCTTTGGAGGAGGTGGACGGGGGCTGGTGCGTGGTGGTGGTGGGCGGGTCTTCCTTAGCAGCGGTAGCCGCTGGAGCCGGTGTCCGGGGCTGGTGATGGGGTTAATTCTCTCCCGTGTGACTCCCAGTTGCGCCCACCCAACCCCGCTGTCTCCCTGCTGCGCCGCGCTCCGACCGCCTCCTCCTCCTCCTCCTCCTCAGTAACTCGGGTAAGAGACATTTCCACCATCGCCCCCCCCGCCACCTCCATCCCCCGCTTCATATCCCCGGTATACCGCTCCTCCCTCCCCCGCCCGCCAACCGGTAGCTCTAACGGAGAAGGTGCTTGGTCGAGGAGGAGATGGGGGGGAGGGGGTGTGTCGGGAGGGGGGTAGCCTTCCCAGATGACCCGGCCGAGGTCCGGGGACCCGCCTGCGCCCCTGGCCCCCGACCGGCGAGGTTCGAAAGACGCGCCCCCCCCTCCCCCCCCCGGCCGCCGAACCTTGGGCCGCCTTCAGCCCTCCCCCTCCCCCTTCCCTCCCGGCCCAGGGCCATGTGAAGACCGAGTCCCCATAGGCCTAGTGGAGGAAGCAGGGGGGGAGCTCCGTCTGCGGTGCCCGGGTCCTTGCCATGGCGGCGGCGGCGGCTGCAGCTGCTGTAGCTGCTGCTGCGTCCCCGAGGACTAGGAGAACAGAAACAGCAGGCCCGAGAGACGCCGATCTCTCTGTGGGGGGCCCGTGCCAGTGCACCCCGACTCTCGGGGCCCGGGCAGCAGCAGCGGCCTCAAGGGGCGGGGGGAAGCTTTTTGTGTGTTTTGAAAAAAAAATTTTTTTTTTGCATTTAGAGCGAATGGTAAGCCCTTGTCACACTACTTTGAAGGGAAAAAAATGTTGAATGTTACCCCATACATACACACACACACACACACACACACACACACTCCCTCATTCCCCTTCCTTATTTAGGAGGGCAGTGGGACTAGTAGTGAGATCTTTTCTCTTCATCTTTCTGTCCTAAGAAGCACTAGGGCAGGTTGAGTATATGTAAGAGCAAGTTGAGCGACGCTGTCAGTGTCAAATACCCCTGGCAAGGGCTGGGCTTTTCTCCTGCTGGTGGTGTGTTTGAAGGAAGTGGTCAAGAAAATTAGCGGTGGGGTGTTTGAGGTTGGTTCATACCCCCCACCCCGCCCCCCCAAAGTTCTCTCAGGTCCTTTCACCCAAAGGTGGTTTTCTGTCTGAAGCCACCTGAGTAGTTGAACTTGCCTTTTCTGTGATTGGCTTGTTTTCAAGTTTCTAATAAAGCACTGAAAAGATGCTTCTCTATGTAAGTTTAGAGCTTTTGGTCAATAGCCATTAAAAAAAAACTTTCTGGGAAAATGTAACATAAAAATTGGAAAATATTGTCAAACTAAAAGCCCACATAAAGTTAAGTTGAATGGAGTGAAAGTGCAGTACAAAAAAAGATTGTATACTCTTTTCCAAATGTAGGGGAAAGTAGTTTGTATAATCGAATTTTATTTTCTCTTACTGTGATAATAGAATCTTATCTTTGCGTAGTTGTATTTTTAATTTATTGTCAGTAATAGTAAATATTAAGCACCTACTGTGATAAAGGCCTGTTGCACTTTGACTAATTCCTTTAGTCTCCAGAGTGGGGATTGGATGAAATCGAATTTTCCTTTGGCATGTGGTATCTATCCTTAGCATCACAGAAGTAGTCTTTGGTGGTCTATTTTAATTCCAGGACCCTGTCCTAAACTTACTTGCCACTAGGTTGCTTTAACACCACCAATTCAGTTTAGAAAAAAGCTAGTGGATACTCAGTATACATCAATAGATGGTTTTTTGATTAATCTTTTGATACTTTTAGCTACCAATTGCCTTAATAGGGGAGGATGGGGAGAGGTGGAGGGAGTTAAACGTATGCTGGGCTCAGCCTATACACTAAGTAGGTTTACTTAGTCACACCCATGTAGTGTTTATGCTATCAGAAATGACTGGTAGTTTTACTTATAGTGTGACCGTTGAAAAGAAAGTACAATTTGACTCACAACTTTTGTCATTTTTAAAAAGAAATAGGAAATAGATCAGATATCATTAATTTATTTTAGAGGAGATTGAAGGTACCTAATTTGATCTTAGAAAATGCCTTTTGGTACTTCATGCTTGCTTCTTTTTGACCACCGAATAACAGTATTAAAAACAGTCATTCTTAAGAGTTGTAAAACATTTTGTGCATATTATTTCATTTGATCCTCACAACAACCTTGTGCTGTAGGTGCTATCATCCCCATTTTTAGTTAAGGAAACTGAGGCTCTGAGGGGCCCAGTGCTACACAGTTAAGTTTCTGAGGCAGTACTCAAACCCGGGTCTTCCTAACTCTAAATCGAATAAGCTCCCCACTCCAACACAAAACTAAAATTTTAAGAAGTAAATGGTCAAGGTCATACAGATAATAAGATTCACAACCGTTCCCTTTGCCTTCAAATACAGTGCTTCACTAGGATTCTCATACCACAAAAGCTAAAGCTTTATGTGAAAGGCATTTTCTAAATGACTCTGAGGCTTATAAAAATCGTGGGTCATCTCTGCCCTTCAAGGGCTTTTATTCTAAGAGCCATCTATGGATGGAATAACAATAATAGAAGATATATTGGGCTATGATACCTTCACCGCAGTAATATTCTCTAATTCCTGTTTAGATTAAAGGTTGTATCTATTAATTTTAGCAGTCTTACTATATAACAATTTTATATCCACATTCAGTACTTCATGTTACAAAGTAGGAAGGTGAGTCAGTAACTTAGGCAAATCAAAATATATATCCAAAATAATTTATTTCAGAAGCATAAAATACTGTCAATTTTGCAGAAATTGAGTACTGCATTTCTTAAAGTGTAGTTCTTATATAAGTCATGCCTATAGGTCATATATAATTATTTTTAAAAGCCATAATTATCAAAAACATAAAAAATATACCAAAGTTGTAGCTTTTTTCTCCAGACATTCTGAGTAATCAATTTCAACCTTTACTGAAGCCTAATTATAAAGGTATCATTAGGATAACTGCCAACTGGACCATGGTAGCCATGAAACCCTTCTAATGAGGTCCTTTTCAGTACTCAAAGTAATTCCTTTGGACAGTGTCTAGATCCTGTGCTATAGCAGGTGGTAGTCTCTTTCATCCCCCCCACCCCATATAGTTGAATGGACTATTAGAGTTTTTAATATGATGGTAACAGTTCAGAATACACATTATTACTGAAATAAACTTTCATAATTTTTGGAGAGGAAAGGGAGAAGTATTTCCTTTACTAGCACTTGTGAATATCCTTTTTGGTAAACGTTGAGTTCATGTCCTTTAGTCATATACCTATAATCGTTAACAGTCTTTGCCAAGTATTAGTATTATGAATATTAAAATTAAAAGACTTTTTAAAAGTTGACTTTTTATGGGGTTATTAAAATAACAGTAATCACTATTAGTCAACTCTTTCAAGGGAAGCTTCTAGGCAGATCTTATATTTTTGTTACAAATAGTTCTGAGTATTGCAAGGAATTACAAACCACAGAACAAAATACCCCATCTTTAGAATGACACTGTACATGTAAATAACTATAAATTGTTTCATAAGGAAGGATTTATGTCAGTTCTTTGGTAATTGCCTTTTAAAATAAACAATTCTAGTAAATTCTAACTTTTTTTTAATATAAATAACCTATGCAAATAACCTATGTAATTAAGTCAGTAGATTATTAGACTATTTTTAGACTGTATTCTTTTTGTTGTTGTCATCATTGTTTTGTTTTGGGCAGGGCAGTTGGGGTTTAGTGACTTGCCCAAGGTCACACAGCTAGTATGTGTGTCAAGTGTCTGAAGTTGGATTTGAACTCAGGTCCTGTACCTGATAAATCTTTTTTTAAGCAAAAGTAATTAAATTAGAAAATTGGCTCAGAGAATTGAGCAAAGTGGTTAGTTTTTTTAATTCTGTTTCAAAGTCATTTCTTCCTTTCCTATTCCAAAAGACTTCCCTCCATCCCACGTCTTGTCCCTTAACGTTCTGGCTCTTTCCCCTTGCAAGTCAGTCTTATTTTTGCCATCCACTAATTTTCCGTCTTCTTCCTTCCTGCCAGCTTCTAACACGTTTTTATCTCTCATTTGGTTTCCTCTCTGTGCCTCCTGCAGCCTTTAAATTTATAACTCTTGTCTTTTACTTGAGCTCCTTTTTATTTTTTAACACTTCTTGTTCAGAAAAAGTGAACCTGTAATGTCCCGTGGCTTAGGTTTGTTCCTTTTTCATAAGGGCAGAGTTAAACAAGTTGCAACTTCTTGCTGTAGCTTTGACTAAACATTGTTTCTATGCATAACTATCATCATAACCAAGAAAAACTAGTCACTTGTATTCTTTATCCTTACCTTTCCTTGAATACTAGCAATTTGAAATAACAATATCTAAGACTTATGTATAGTTAGGTGATGTCACCTTAAAATTTAGCCAGTAGTAAAGATGTAGTATTTCAACCTGTAGGCTAGTTATGATTGTACTATTACCCTTATTCCTGTGCTTGATTTGTATGTAAAGAACAATTGTACTCTACCATTTTACTGTACTACTGAGTCCCAGTTTACTTTTAGATAAATTCAAATTTATTTTATTTTACTACTTGAGCTGACATGTCTCCTCCCATCCAAAGTCCCCCCCCCCAAAAAATATATGTGTGTGTGTGTGTATTTTTTTTTCTGTGCACCAGTAAATTTCTGTATATGTGTGCAGAGCTGTTATAATGTGTTTAATTAGAATGTGGTTATTCAAAATCTTCTAAAGTCATTGGAAGCAATGTTGTAGTGCATAACATACAGCTTAATAATGATTATAATAGTGAAGATTTGTAGCTGTACTAAACAAAACTACCTCTGGGAAGAATTGTAGCGTTGACTGTTATCCTTCATGCTTGAAGAGGACCAAAATGACATCATTCTTTTGGGGTCAAGGTACAGTGTGTCTGACTGACTGATCAGACCAATATGAGTTCAGAAGGTTCTAACTCAGGTTAGGCACAAATAGTTCATATGATTATTTGGATTGGAGATGTCTCTAAATTTGTGCATCTTATACTTCCTTTGAGCTACTGCAGTTCTACTTTGCTGTATTCACACATTATCAAAGGTATACAGAAACAACTTTTAGTAAAACTGTGAGGTCATCTCTAAGCCTTCTTTTTTCTGTCCCCTTTTCCCAACTGCTTTCCCCCTCAGATTTCATACATGCCAGGTCCCACCCCTTCCTCCCTTTTTCACTTAACGAAGAATGGTTGAACAGGATTAGTGTCTTCATAACCCTTTCTCTCTTCAGCAATGCAAAGGATATACAATCATTCAGTTTCATTTCCTGGCTGATGAACAAACTAACTCCTTGCACAAGAGCAATTGAGTTAGTATGTTACCTTAATCAAACATTTGTATGTTTTGTCTCTAACTGAAATATAAAAGACTTATTATAAAAAATATTAAAGACCCAATTAAAGCAATTCTAGGGATCAGCATCCAACTATAGTTGGGGGGAAGGTAGAAGGGCCTTTGAAGTCATTATGACCACTTATAAGGTTGCCTCTAAAGTAAAAAAATTGTTGATTGAGATCCATTGAAAAGAGAGTATCAAGTAGAAGGAAGTTGTGCTCAGCCTAACACTCCTGGAGAGTATTCTTCCTGTACCAGAGGGTACGATGATCTTTGAAAAATCAGAATTAGGGATAATCCAAAAGGCAGTGGGTAATGACATGGTAAAAAGATATGGTGGGTAAAAGTGGGCTGCAGCTTATTAGCAAAAATAACTTGCGTACAAGAAGTGAAGTAGAATATCTTATCTAGCAAATTAATCATAGGTAAGATAGTCATGTAGTAACAGTGAGGAATTGATGTTCAAGAACTATATTAGTGTTCATTAAATTTTAAAAAGCTGAAAGGAAGTCTTCTTACATTTTGGGTAAGTAGGATATTTGGGAGGTCATAGACTAGAATTATACCAAATGAGGAGATATTGATACATTGAAATCTGTACAAATGGAGCAAGTACTCATATTAATGAGATCATGGATCCATCAAAGTTTAAATTGATCTGTTTGGCTGTAACTTAATATTCCTCTCCCTGTTTTTGTGAAATGGGGCTACTATACCAACCTACTAAACAGAATTTTTTATGAAGTGTAAAAGATCAATAAGATAGTCCTGCATGTGGAAGAAGCAGCTTAGTAAAAAGTCTCCCTATAACATTTGTCATAGTGTTTATTGAGTGCCTGCTATTATATAGGCATTCTGAAGACAAAGACAAACATGGGTTCATTGATTTTGTTATAGGGGAGATTGGTTTGTAATGAGTTGTTTTGTGTTCTTCAGTTGATAAATCTCCTTGGATATAAATATAAGGGAGATTATCTTATATAAAAATCTGCTTTATAGAGAATAACAATAAAAGGGTTTAACGGTAACCTGTAAGCCAAGGTTTAAGTTAGGAACAAAAAGTAACAGGAACAGTTAAAGCATCATCACTGCACTTCCACCCCTAGAATGAATCCCAACCAGTAGAACGGGGCCAAAGAGGTAATTAAACATATAAATATAAGAACATTATTCAGTTCCATCTCAACACTGCCATTAATTATGTCAAAATAAAACATAGGCTCATGTTATAGGTACACCTCAAGTCTACTGCTATCTCATAATAAGGATAGTGGCAAGTAAGAGGTTGCTGGTTGCTAATACCATGCTCACTAAAATTTTTATGGTTGACTTTTGGAGTTTTGGAACAAAGTTCTGAATTTCTTTGCCGGTCTTTCTAGAATTGGTCAGTAACCATTTGTTTTTTGCTGTAATGTGTTTATCACCACTAACTAGATTGAAATAGAAAATGGGAATAATGAGAACTTGGAAAAAACTAAGGAAGGCCAATTATCTAATGGTGTAAATAGGGTTGTTTTTTTTTTGTTAAATTTCAAGTTTATTCATTACCCAAAGTAATAGGAAAAATAAGATGTAGATAAAATTAGATCACTCACTGACTATAAATCTGTGTAAGCTAAAATAACTTTGAAAAAGTGGATGTTTTAAAAGTCTTTACATGTGCTTTAAGAACATCTTCATGTAAGTAACTATAAGATTAGGTTTAGATCTGTGATTTCATTGGTGTAAGAAACTCCCAGATAAAGAAACTCTCTACCAATGTAGGTCAGTGTCTTTTTTTTTCATCTTAGAGAATTGCATAGAGCGCTGACAGTTAATACTTTCAGAGGGTCACACAGCCAATGTTTGCCAGAAGTCAGACTTGAACCAGGATCTTCCTGGCTTTCTAACCACTCTGCCATGCTACTACTATTAGCAAGAACAGGCTTCCTAAATATGTCTGGAAAATACTTTTTTTTTCCCCCAAAGTCACAGTTTTTAATTAATTTACATGATTTTCTAAAGTGCATTATTTCATCGTGGTTATATTTACTTCCATGACCAGATAGTTTCTCATAGGAAGAATGATGGAAAGGACTGACAAACATAACTATAGATAAGGAAAGAATTCGTATGCAGGGGATAAAAGAAATTTTTAAAGACAAAATTAACAGTCTTGATTATCAAAATGTAATTGCATTTAAGTAATACAAATCACTGCAGAGGATCAGAAAAAAAAGAGTTTCAGTTGGGAAAAATTATTGGTATTAAAACTTTTCTCAGAAAGTTTGATGTGCCTAATCAATAAGAAATTGACACAATATATTATTAGAACTCTTCCCTAAGTAGTCAAAGGACAGGAAGTTTTCAGAAAAGGAAATGCAAACTACCAACATCCATCTGAAAACTGTTCAGTGTCACTAATCAGAGAAATGAAAATTAAAACAACTCTGAGGTATCATTTCACATCCATCAGATTGGCAAAGACAGTAACAGATGGTAAAAATCCAAAGTTGGAGAAGCTATGAGGAGACAAGCCCACTAATTCAGTGATGTTGAAGCTGTGAATTTATTCAGCTACCCTGGGAAACAACTTGTAATTTTGCAAGAAAAATTATTAAATTGTTCATAATGGTTGATCCCAAGATCCCATTTACTGGACTATCATCCTCAAGGAGTTATTGACCACATCAAAAGAAATCTTACTTATTCCATATTATTTATGGAATGCAGTATTATTGTACCATGAAGAATATGGGGAAATTAGAGAAACATGGACAGGCATATGAAATTGATGCACTAAGAAAAAGCAGTATCAAAAAAATGTGTATAATGACTACTACAAAGTAAACAAGACAATATGAAGCTGTAAGACCTGGGTCAAATGGAAGAGACATGTTTTAGTGACCGCAAAAATGAAAAGTGATATATCTATTTCAATTCAGACTATTAGGTGGTTGGGGGTAAAACTGTTTGAGTATTTTCTGGAAAGTATCTCATATTGAAACAAAATGTGTCCACGTACAAAAAAATGAATAAACATGTTGCCAAAGGGTTCCCTTGAGCACAAAGGAAAAAAGACTATCTTTGCTTTTACTTATAGATCTTTGTTATACTTTTTTAAACAGCAAAAACATTTTGAATTTATTTAAAAGAGAGTGCATCATAATAACAGGGCTGCTTTTAATTTAACTCAATTTCAGAAACTTAAACTTTAAGTGCATATTACATGTCAGGTGGGATGTGGAGTACTGTAGGTACAAAGATAAGACCTGAAACTCTTCCTTCATGGGATCATAGGGTAGGAGCTAGAAAAGATCTTAGAGGTCATTTTACAAATGAATAAAGTGAAACCTAGAGAGTTGAAGTAATTTAACCTAGGTCACATATCTAGTAAATAGCAGAGCTGGGATTTTAATCCAAGACCCCTGATTCTAATCCAGCACTTTTCCCACTGCACTACTCTGCCTTCTTGAAGAAATTTATATTCTGTTGGAGAGGGTAGGGAAGTGGGGAATAAAACATTGTGTAACTAAATATACTACAAAGTGAGTTAATGAAGGGAGTAAATTCCAGTAACTTGGGGGAGAGGGGTGAGAGAGAGGGAAACCTGACAGAGGAGGCCTACAGTGAAACCAGTGTAGGCCGACAAATCACTACCCTCTCAGCATAATCTCGAATAGTCAAACATGTGTAGCCTATAAGGCTCTGTGTACAGAGGCAGAAGGAATAGAGGGCTCCCCCAAAAAGCCCCCTGAAAAAGTTGTCAAAAATTTACACTAGGGACATTGGAAGCCACTAGAAATGATAGCAAACCGTCTGGGAAGAGGACAAACAGCCCAGGGCCTCTGATGTCCCTAGCATTATGTCCTGAGATTCCACAACAGCCCTGAAGATCCAGAGCTTAGAACCTCAAAGGTGAGGATGCTAAGCTAGAAAAGTGGATTTGACAACAAGAACCCAGGTATCCCACGTCAAGACCAAGCAGGACAGATTAACCCATCCAAAAGAAAAAATTATTGTTGATCTAGAAATACCCCCAGTCTGGCCTAGAATGACAGTGTCATACCATAAAAATGGTAAGTAGAGACTTAAAGGGAAGATTGAATTGTAGTTCTACAAGGTCTACATGAATATCTAGAAGACATGAAGCAAGATATAAAAAAATTAAAGTTCTAGAGCAATAAATAGGAAGGAGAATAAGTGTATTTGAAGAGAATGTTGTAAACGTCAACCAAGAAATAGAATCCCTAAAAACTCAAATGTATCGACTGTGAATAGAAACCAGTAACAGAGACAGCAAGAAATATTAAAACAAAATGAAAGACTGAAAGAAAATGTATAAGCTGCTATCAAAAACAGCTTATCTGGAAAATAAGTCAAGGAGAGATACTCTAAGAATCTTTTGACTCATTGAAAACCATACATTTTATTTTAAAAACAAAAAGCCCAGCTGGACAGTTTATTTCAAAAAATCCTAAACGAAAAGTGGCCTTATCTTTTCGGGCCTCAGGGCAAAGCGAAGTTAGAAAGGATATACTAATCACCTCCTAAAGGAAAAATCTCAAGAATGTCATAGCAAAAAACCAGAGCTTCCACTTCAAAAGACAATATACTGCAAGCATCTAGAAAGAAGATGTTCAAGTACAAAGGAACCACAGTTAGGATCATACAAGCCCTGGCAGCTTCTACTACAAATTTGAGATCTTGAAATATAATATTCCAAACAGCAAAAGTTGTAAGCTTACAACTAAGAATAACTTACCCTACAATATTTAGCTTTGGGGTGGGGGTAGGGATCTGGATCTTTAAAGGAGGAGAGAATGTTCAAGAAATTCTCATGAAAAGATCAGAGCTAAGCAGGAACTTTGAAATACAGACACAAGACCCAAGAGAAACTTAGAAAGAAATTTATAAGACCACTTGTAAGGGACCATATAATAATATAGTACTAACATAAAGGAGAAGAAAGAAGTGGCTCATTAAAACTTATGTCTTCGTTGTTATGGAGTCATTTTTCAGTCTTGTCCAACTCTTCATGACCCCATTTGGGGTTTTCATGTAGATACTGGAGTGGTTTGCCATTTCCTTTTCCAGCTCATGTTAACAGATGAGGAACTGAGGCCAAGAGTTAAAAGTGACTTGACCAAGGTCACATAGCCAGGACATGTTTGTTGCCAGATTTGAACAAAAGGAAGAGTCTTCATGACTGCAGGCTCAGCACTCTGTCCACTACCACTTAGCTGCCTGTTTTCAGAGGGTATTAAATAAGAAAACTAGAGGACCTGGGGGTGGGTTGTTACATTTCAGAGGGTTTTAAGAGAAGATTGGTGACAACTTGTATGTCTTTCTAACAACTCTCTAAAGATCTAACCAGTGAAGTAACTGAGTAGAGAACTGTGAGCTCTACAAACTCAGTACCACTTACACCACTTTGTAAAGTAATTTAACCTTCTTGAACCAAATAGGTATGCTTTTTTCTAACCTATGTCAATGATAAGGGATATCATCTTTAAATTTTAAAACATAAGTATACATTCATAGTCTATAATTCTCTGTCCTTCCCATCTTTAGTTTGTCCTCTTTCCTTTCTATTCCTACTTTTTAATGTTTTATTTTGATAGAGACAACACTGTTTTAAGCAACCTCTTTAGCAGAGATTGGTCAGGCAGAAAATTAAGTTTGTTACGATGTTATGCACTTTTTATCTGGATAACAAGAAGATGCTAAAGAAAAAGTGCTGCAGAGCTCTTATCTGTTGCACCTGTTGTACCCTTAAATTAATTAGATTTACTTTCTTCTAGTCATAGCTATTCTGGTTAGACTCAGAACCCTCCCCTTCCCCCCCCCCCCACACTTTTTTTTTTTTTTGAAGTTAATGCCCTTGACATTGTTAGCTTTCCAGCTTTTGATCTCCTTCCAACTTGGAAATATCAACATCTCTGCTTGAATCCATAAACACAGGGAAGTAGCAATAACCAATTACAAGATATAAAATGTAAGCTGGAAGGGATTATTTTTATAACATATAGGCAGCATAGAGGAGACCTAACAAAGGCTGATGAAAATGCATTTATCAATTAGTTTTGCCAAAGGACTTCAAACTGAAAAGCAAATGGATTGGATATCATAGTGTAGCCGAGGTGAAAGGTGAAGATTGTTGGTAGGTTTCCCCCACATTCACCACTATCAAACCTATGACCTAAGATGTCTGTGCCCCAAAATAGACTAAGAATGGATTAATAACAAGGTTAGAGGTCCTAATGAAAGGAGATAAATTAACCCTCATAGGGAATCTCCAAGATATGAAGTGATTGGGACTCAAGCCTGGAATTTGACTCTGGAAAGGTTTACCTTATTGAAAAGGAACAAGATAGATAAAAATAGGGAGATAAAAGCAGAGTACAACAGCATGTTATGTTGTATTTATTCATGTAAGGAAGTTTGGGAACAGGATAAAGTGGAGTTGGGACATTTGGTGAAGATCAGTGTTTAGAAAATTTCAATTTAAAAGTCCTAATCTTTGACTAAACATGACAGTGGATAGAGTGCCAGGCCTGAAGTCCAGAAGACTCCTCTTCCTGAGTTCAAATCAGGCCTCATATGCTTCATGTCTGTATGACCCTAGGCAAGTCACTTAACCCTGTTTCCCTCAGGTGCTTCTTCTGTAAAGTGAGCTGGAGGAGGAAATGGAAAACCACTCCAGTATCTTTGCCTGCCAAGAAAACCCCAAATTAGGTCAGGAGTAGGATGCTAAGACTGAACAGCAAAGACAAAATAAGAATACATTACAGCATAGATAATGTTAATTTGTGGTTTTCTAAATCAGTAGGCAGTTGGTTTTTCTTTATGAGACCAACACCTCTGATCTAGACTTTAGGTGATGAGGGCCTATACTAGAATGGTGGCAGTATCAGAGAAGAGAAGGGGGCAAGAGGTATTACAAAAATAAAATCGTCAGGCCTTGGCAACATATTGGATATGGGAGGTAAGAGAAGGAAGTCAAGAATAACACCTAAGTTACAATTGTAAATCTGTAGCTAGAAGGTATCTCAAAAGTTGTTCAACTAGTTCTAGACCTCTAACTTTACATATTTTCCAGTTGGCTTGCCCAAGTTCACATCAGTAGAAAGCAGGTAAGAAGGGATTTCAGCTCATCCTCTGATTCCACAGCCAGAGCACTTTCTAATGTGCCATACTCCTATGATACAGGATAAGCTGTATCCTACAGGCATCCATTTAAAAATATTAATATTTCTTTTGTTAAATATTTGCATGTGCAAATTTTTAGAAGCCACTGCTTAGGATTTGGAGTAAGAGAACCTGGGTTCTAATGTCAGCTCTCCATGTAATATGCTGTGACCTTGGCCAAATCACTTAATCTCTTTAGGCCCTAGTTTCCTCATCTGTAAAATGAGGAGTTTGAACTACATGATTTCCTAGGGTCTCTTTCAGATCTAAAATAATCACTATGATCAAAAGTTCATTCATAGCAAGTAAACTGTTTGAGGAAAATGTAGCAGGAATAGCTAAAGGTGTTAATCTTGTGTTTTAAATCTTTAATTTTTAGAAATATGTAGAACACTTTTTTTCAGCTCTTATGTCTATCTTTATAAAATCATTTTTTAAAAAACTACATAATAATTATGAAAGGACTAAAGATAGCCCCTATATGGAACCAAGATTTTATCAAAGAAGTTGTATGTAACTCTATATAAGCCAAACTAATGTACGATTGCTAAGTAATAGCACTGCACTTTAATTGCTTTTTTAATTATGCAACCTCATTAATTCAACCAATGTTTACCCATTTTCCAGTTTGTTTTAGTTGTTAGCTTTGGAGGTAAGGGCTAGAGAAAAGGGAAGGAGCATTTATTAAACACCTACTATTTTGTTAGCCACATTGTGTTAAGTGCTTTCCAACTATTCTCTCATTTGGTAGAGGGATTGTGTATAATTCATGAGATTTCTTCCTTGTTTTATTAAAATTCTTTTGTCATTATAATTTGGGGGGGTTAAACCCTTTTGTCCTGCTCTTCTAATGGTAAATTTATTAAATGAATTGTATGAGCCTTCATCTTATGTTGAAATAATTTCAAATCTTTGTTAATTACAAACATACCTTAACACAAAATGTGGGTGTTAACCTAGAAACAATAATAGATTCGCTTGGACCACAGTCTTGTAAAAAGCATTATAAAAATATTTTTATTTCAGTTAAAAATTTCCACATACTATTTTACATTAGACATGTGATATTTTAAGAATATCATCTTTGGTATTCATGTGATATGTGAGAAAAAGGATATGTGATGGTCATAAAGTGAATAATTCTTGCTGTGCCAAATATTGCATTGAGGCAAGGCTTTATATGACAGTCATTTTATTGATGCATAATCTCTTGTGTCTTATCCTCTTCCTGTTGAGGTTTTCATGTTAGGTTCTGACTTTGAAGCTACTTTTAATTCTAAAAAAGTGTTGAATATTAAGTAATATCAATGTTTTAAGCTTTTTAAAAATGAACTTTGTAAAGCAATAAAATTGTTACATGGTCTTGGTCAATTGTGTCTGTGTCTCCATTTGTTGTTTAGCCTGGTGAGGATTTTGATGGTTAATACAATAATTTTAAAGGGAAATATTTTCCGTTCATATCTCTCATAAATGGGTTTCCCAGTACCCCATACCATGGTTTTAATATATCCTTGTTGTGGTTTTTTTTTTTTTTCTGTTGAAATAACCCTACCAAAGTTTTCAGGTATGATATGGTTCTATTCTCAGTTCAGAGCTAAAGGTTATTTGTTCATGGCAAGAGGAGAGGAACTATTTCACTCTAATAAGTAGCACCTCTTTTTTATCCTGAGTGATTAGAATCCCAGAATTTACTAACACAAGCATCTACTATGTTCATTTCAACCTTCTCTAAGTTTTAGTAGACACATTTGGGGATGGGGGTGTTGGAATTTCAAAGTTTACTGGAAATAGCATCCCTTAGACAAGAGTTTTTAATTTGGGTTCTGCAGATCCCTTCATGGTTCATGAATAGATTTCAGGAAATTAGTAAATGTGGATGGGGAAAAAAATTACATTTTTATTTTCACTAACCTTTGCTTTCTTTCATAATCCTATGTGTTTTATTTTGTGCATTTAAAACATTATTCTGATGAGTCCATAAGCTTCCCTAGAGTACTCAAGAGGTCCATGACACAAAAAAGGTTAAGAACCTCATGCTTCAGTAAGGTTAAAGAGGAGGTAGTCTGAAACTGAAATTTGGTGATAAGACTGTCTTTAGTCACGTTTGAGAGAGTAGTTTCAATGCAGTGGTTGGCATAGAAGCCAAATTGCAAAGAATGGAGAAGTGAGTGGATGATGAAATATTGAAGGCAGGGATTGGACAACTCTCTCTCTCTAAATATTGTTCAGTGAAGGGTAGGAGAGGTAGAATGATACCTTGAGGGGGTAGCAGGGTATTGCAACAGGCTACAGATGCCTCTGCCTGCCTCAGCTCTCACCCCATCTGAATTTATCCTCCATCTAGCTGCTAAACTTCAGGTCTGAGCAGGTCACCTCTTTACTCAATAAACTCCACTGGCTCCCTATCGTCTCCAAGATCAAATATAAAATCCTCTGTATAGTAATCAAAGCGCTTCATAACCTACCCCCTTTCCCCAGCCTTTCCAATCTTCTTAACACTGTACTCCCTGCTGTATACTCTTCAATCCAGTGACAGTGGCCAGCTTGTTGTTCCTCAAACAGGACGTTGCATCTCAGCTCCACACGTTTTGTTTGGTTGTCCCCCATTCCTAGAATGCTCTGCCTCATCTCTGCTTCTTCGCTTCCTTCAAGTCCCACCTGAAATCCCGTCTTCTACAAGAAGCCTTTTCCAATCCCTCTTCATTCTAGGGCCTTCCTTCTGTTAATTATTTCCCTTCATCCATGTATGTCGCATGTTTGTACACATTTTGTTTGCTTGTTATTCCCCCCATTGTGAGCTTGTTGATGGCAGGGATTATCTTTTGCTTTCTAGTTTATCCCCAGTACCTAGCACAGTACCTGGCATGTAGTAGGCATTAATTAAATGTTTACTGACTAACCAGAAAGGGGAGGGCCACTTTTTTTTGAGACTGGAGGAACAAAGATAGATTATAGATGAGCATACAAATGTGGAGGAAAATTGAAATCTTATATCAAAGGACTTTTATATTCTCAGAAGAATAGGAGGTAAGGTAGTCTTACAGAGAGGGATATAGAATTGACTATTAGGAGTTTGAAGAGAAAAGGGAAGTCTTGAAACAGCACCGGAAAATATTCAAGACCCTCCAAAGGACCTACCAGTAAAACTGCATTAGAAGAGGATGAGGAACATAGAGATAGGTATATTGGCAGCAGCAAGAAGTGATAGCTAACAGCTTTATATATCAGTCACCAAACATTTATTAAGTAGCAGATGCCATCCTGCCTGTTGGGGATACGAAGACAGGCAAAAATAGCCTGTGCCCTCAAGGAGCTTTAATGGAGCTTTAACAAGGAGGTTTAACATTTAATGGAGACAATATGTAAATTAATAAGTATATACAAGATATAGAGTAGAAGGAAAGTGATCTCAAAGGAAAAGGCACTAGCAGCAGGGTGACCAGGAAAGACATTTTTCAGAAGGTAGGATGTCAGCTAAGTCCTGAAAGCAGGAAGAGACACTTAAAGGGGTAAGTGAGAATGTATGAGGGTTGGTCTGTTCGGAGGCAGAGACAGGAGGTGGCAAGTCAGGTTCGAAGAACTGCAAGTAAAAAACAAAAAACCAAAGCATAGTTATTCAGGACCATAAAGTGTAGGAATAAACAACACATCTAGTTCAGTAGACTTTGTAGCATTGGGCACAGTAGAATGTTGTACAGTAATTGTTTATACTCATAAATGAATTGAGAAAAAGTTAAATTTAGGTTCCGAATACTATCGGAAATCAAAGGACAGTGTGTAATACATGTTGAATGATAAAATAAAATAATTTTTGTCACTTAAAGGTAACTTTCATCTGGATAGTTTGTTCTTCTATAATCCTGAATAATTTGGGTTTTGCTGTATGTGAGAATGTACGGTAGCGTTGAATAGTTTACTTTGAATTAATTCTGCTTTACAGGTTCTGTTACTTTTTATTTTGTAACTTATAGCAAAGGCTCATAAATAATTTGTAGGTTATATATGGGGATAGCTATTGCAAATGGAATACAACTTTCTCAGTATAATTTTTTTAAAGTCTTAAATTTTTATCTTCACTCAATTGTATTTAAAGTTGAGAAATTGAAATGCTTACTTTATGTTACTTATGATTGATCATTTATCTTGTATTTGTGACTACAAATTAACTTTTCGGGGGACTAGAGTACCTTTTAGTATACTGACAACAAACATACTAAGACTGTAGTGTTTGGAGATGGAAAGTGCCTAGTAGGTCATATATTCCAGTCTTTCCATTTTACAGATTTGGTAACTGAGGCCCAGAGAAATCAGGTGACTTCCACAGTCACACAGATAGTAAATATCTGGAATTCGAATCCATATCCTCTGACTTAAAATTCTATGTTTTTTTTTCCTCTTATCTCATGGTCTCTCAACTTGTTCATATTGATAAAGAACAGAAAGTTCACACACATGTGAAATTGTAGAGGATAAAGATGTCGTAAAGATACACTGATCATAACTACTTCTTGTCAGGACAACCTTTCTGATTATGACTAAATGTTCTTTAAAATATTGAAGCACTATCAGTGGATCTGGAAGCTTGAAGAAGTACAATTTCTTTCTCACTAGTAAAAGCAAATGATGTTTTTTGTAAAGCTGACCACTTAAGATTTTTTTGTTATCAGATCTGTGAATTGCTTCCTTGTACACTTTATTTGTTGTAAAATTTAACATTTTATATATTTATAGCTTGGTCATGATAGAGAAAATGCAGGTGTGCTTTGTGAAGATAAAATAGACAACAGAGAATTTGTTTTTGTGATTACTAAAAAATATATATGAGGCACCATATGTAGTGGAAATTTGGAACCCAGCAAGAATTGGATTTAAGTCCTGGTTGTGCTCATTTGCTTTATGGCCTTTGGCAAGTCACTTTTTAGACCTCAACTTCCTCATCTATGGCCTGGAAATTATAATAGATAACTTCTAGGGTATGATCTAGTTCTGATATCCTGTGAGTGTATGTTATGGTTATATACTGAAATTTTCGACATTCGTCTAGGAAACAACAGTGTCTTCAAGTGATCACCAGCACAAAATAGGGAAAACATGAGATCAGGAGATGCTGTAGTCAGAGGGGTTTTTTGGTTTGTTTTTTTAAGATGTTTTACTTTGTTTTACTTATTATCTGGGAAACAGTGGTTTTAGGCTAGTTCTAAATGCGTTTGTATCCAAAACCTTTAGATGTAAAAAAAATGCTGCTTCTAGTTTACCACTTAAAAACATCTGCAACAGAATTTTCCAATTTTGGTCAGGTTTTTTTTTCCACCGCTACATTTAGGTAAACTCTATCTTTGTGAATAATGTTAAAATTAATTAACTAATAGTGACACTAAGTAGGGTTCCATTTATGTTCCAGTTATACCTGCTACATATCATATTTTGTGCATATATAGACACAGACAGTATACTCGGGAAATAAAAAGTTGTGGTAACTTGGAAAGTGCTATTTGTTAAATTATTTCATGTTAGCGTAAGTGAGTTCCCTCATATGTTCTGTACTTTTCCCTTAATAAACATAAGATCATAGATTTAGAGGTCATTGAGTCCAATCCCATCATTTTACAGAAGTAGTACAGATAAGTGACCTGCCCAGGTAAGTAAATAAATGAATGAGACTTGTAGTGGAATGAAACAGCAGTGGTTTTTTGACTTGTAAGTTGCTACTATTTGCCCAGGTCCTGGGAAGCAGTTGCACCCCTCCCCCACCAAAAAAAATCATCAGAAACAGTAATCAACAACCTTGACACCCCTATGCATAAGGGCCAGTTACTAGATTGAATATAGTCAATCCCTAAATTATGAATTTGTTGCATTCTGCAAATCTGTTATGACATTTTTAGATTGTTAGTTTCCCATGCCAGTGCTCAAAGTTTAACCCATGATTTAACTGAACATTGGTACTACCAATACCATAGTCCTTAAACCATTTTTAGAAAACCATTATTTCTTTGGGAAAACATGTTAGTCCTAGCTGAATATGCCAGGAAATCATGCTTCTTCTCCCTCCAAATGTGCCAGCAACATATGCCTCTTCTTCCCCTGAATATATAAGAAACAGATACCTCATCTTTCTTATATGCCAGGAACACATGCTGCTTCTCCTGCTACTGGTAAATCAGTTGGTATGTGTACTCATTCTACATCAGCAGATCATGTCTCGTAGTTTACTGGATTAATGAAATGTTATACCCCAAACCATTTAACATTTGGTATCCAGACCTCTGGTGTTGAGTCTCCTTGAAATTAGCTAGGTGGGTCATCATCAGACCCTTCTAATCCTTTTCAGTTTGGCATAGGACCTACCAGAGCTTATATTGCATTGCCATAACCTTTGAGAACCTAGGGTTCCCGACTGTGCCATAATGAAGCATCAAAATAGAACTTCAGTGTCACAGCTACCCCCAAAGAATAAACCAGAAATCTCTGAGATTTTTTTTAAAAGTTGGATTAGATATGCTTTCTCACATTTTTCTTAAGACAATATTAAAATGAGCACAAATCATTTGAATTTTCAGAGGAGTAGGAAGAGGAATTGTGCTGAACTATCAAAACTATGAAAAGACAATAAGAAAATAACAGATTAATCATGGACAGTCCACAATGAGTAATTTGAAGGTGTATGATCGAAAGTTGACTGTCATCATGTGACTGTGCTTCTTTGCAAAAGCTGTAGAGAAAAATACACTTTTTTTTTTTAAACCAGTGTCAAATGAGTGCTATAAAAGCTCAGTTCAGTCATTTTTGGCTTGAAGTTATTAGGAAATACTTCACAGATGAGATGAAACTTGAGAATGAAGAAGCCATTGAAGAATGCATAGAGTTTGGATACCCAAGAAGAGTGTGTTTGAGGCAGGAGACATAGATTATTAGAACTGAAGAGGACCTTAAAGATCATCTATTATTCATCCTTGTTGACCTATGCTTAGCCTACTAAAAAAGTCTCCCAACAGGTTTTCCCTAATTTTTTATTTTTCTCGCACTGTAATCTGTACTTCATACCCCTGAGAAAAATCATCTTTCTTTTTTTTGTTCTATTAATGTGTTTTTTGTTTTAATTTATTTATTTTTAGTTTTCAACGTTCATTCCACAAGATTTTGAGTACCAGATTTTCTCCCCATCTCTCCCCCACCCCAATCTGCCCTCCCTTCTATCAACCTCCCTCCCCCATCCCCTTCCCCTTCTATTTTCCTATATGGCAAGATAGATTTGTATACCCCATTGCCTATATATCTTAGAAAATCATCTCTGTTAACACTTGGGGCAGTCTTTTCCAGTATTTTAGCTTCTCCCTGTTGCATAACCAATGATTTAAGGCCTTTTATGATCCTTATTCCTCACAAAAAAACCCTATATTTTCAACCTTATTTCTTACTTTACTGAATACTACTATACTCTATACTTCAGCCAGATTGGCTTATTTTCACCTAAATACCTAGTGTTGGGTAAGAGTCTAAGAATGTTTTAGACTTAAGTGGTTTGAAGAAACACTAATACATCAAAATAGAATCTTTCAGTAAGCTATTGGAGAAAAAAAAAAAAAACCACCAAAAAATCCCACTTTGCTTGCCCTTTCATACACCCATAGAGATAAATGGACCATAAAGGATGGTGCAGTAGAAAAGCACCCTGCTGAATAAGAGGAAGGTTGGAATCCTAGCTCCTCTATTTACTACATACCCCACATTGAACAGGAAACTTAACCTCTCTGAGCCTTACTTTCCTCATCTATAAAAATGACGGTATTGGACAGGATTAACTTCTGTGGTATATTATAGATCCAAAATCTATGACCTTCTATTCCTGTGATCTTACTTCAGCCACCTCGTTTTTAAGGAAGCTGAAACTGTAACATGGTGATCACACAGCTGGCAAGTGGCATGGTGATCTAGAGGGAAGTTAGGGCTAAATTTAGATTTTTTTTTAGGTGTTCCTTTTTTTTTTTCACCTTAAGAGTCAAAGTCATGAAGATGGATGAAATTTCCAAGCAAGATAGTGTAAGTAGAGAATTTTTTAAAATTTTCTTCTTTTATCAGGAGCATAAGTGTCAACAAATGTGGATGTTTCCATATACAAAGATGAACAGAAAGAGAGATTGTTTAAAATAAGATTTAAATTGTGGACAATTACATATAGTTTGGAGTTTTTTTAAGTGTTTATCAAGTTTAACAAAATCTCCATCAGATCTGTTTTATGAACTTCCTTCTGCTCCCTTTTTGTAGGTTTTATATTGGTTCTATTGACACTCTTTTATTCTATCCCTATCAGTGCTCACTAACTCCTTTCGTCATACCACTATTATAAAAAATAAGTAGACGCAAGCAAAACAAATTAACACTTTGGCCAGCAGATGATTAATAAATAATTTATTGACTAATTACTCTGTTCTCATTTTACTTTTTTTTTTTCTTCAATTTTCTTCACTTGTTTTGTTTTTCATTAAAATCCTTTCAGGATAACCAGTGCTAACCCAATGACTCTTCTTTTATAACAAAGAAGAAAAGTTACACAAAACCAATTAACATAGCAGATGGTTGTTATGTCTCAGTCTGCACCTCTCTTCCATCACTTCTCTGTCAAGAGGTGGGAGTTTTGCTTCACTGTCAGACTTAACAAGTCATGATTGATTATTGCATTGATAAGGGCCCTAAAAACCTGTTTTCCTTTCTGTTATTGTGGTCACTGAGAGAATAAGAAGAGGTAAAGGACTAAAACTTGAAGAAGGACCTCAGTGGGAACTGGAAGAAAAAGAGAAGTCAACAACTAATGAGTAAAAGCTGATGGTTGCAATAGTTAAGTTAGTGCAGGTGTGCTGCTTACAAAAATAGAGCTGTAGCATCTGGAAAGTTAGATGGAAGAAGGTGAATCGTAGAGCTGCCAAGTAGTTGTGAAACCTTAGATATGTGTGTGAACTTCTTACCTTTCTTTCCTGACTCCCCCAGGCTATCTCTTCTCATTAGTAGGTGTGATTTAAAGATCTCAGGTCAGGTTAGAAAATGTATTTCCTGGGCTCCATATCACCTCCAGAATCAAATTTAACTCCCCCCACACACACATACACAGAATCAGATGGTCATGAACAAACATTTCAATATACAAAGGAAAGAAAAATTCCACATGAAAAAAACATTCCACATGAAATGGAATCTTATCGTGTGCAGATTTTTTTTTATACACCAAATTTAACATGGTAATACCAACACTCCTCTTTTTCCTTCTAAATTTCCTTCTCTTTTTCTACTTTTTAGAATGTTTCATTTAGGCTCCTTTTTTTCTTAAAAAAAAAATCATTATTACTACCCCTTACTTCCTGTAGTACTCCCACATAAAAGCCCTTCTTTGTAACAATTACGTATTTACAAACAAAACAGATTTGTACTGTATTAGTTCATGTATGAAAATATGTCTCATTCTGTGCCTACAGTCCCATCATCTCTCTGCCAAGAAATGAAGCTAGCATGTTTCATCATTAGTAATAGATCATTGCACTGATCAGAGTTCTTAAGGCATTTTTTTCTTTACAGAGTTGTAGTCATTTTATAAATGGTTCACCTGACTGCTGACTTCACATTGCATCAGTTCATACAAGTCTTTCCAAGTTTCTCTGAATCTGTACCTTTAGTCATTTCTTACAGTAAAATAATATTATCATTTACTATAATTGGTTCAGCTGTTCCCCAATTAATGGATTTTCCCTGAGTTTCTAGTTAACAAAAAAGTGTTACCAAGAACATTTTTGGGTCAAAAGGTATGCACATTTTTATAGCCCTTTGGGCATAATTCCAAATTGCTCTCCAGAATAGCTGAATTAGTTCACAACTCCACTAGCAATGTAACAGTGTTCCAATTTTCCCACATCCTCTCCAGCATTTATCATTTTTTGCTTTTGTCATGTTAGCCAATCTGACAGGAGAGATGTGTTACCTAAGAGTTGTTTTGATTTGCATTTCTGTAATCAGTAGTGATTTAGAGCATTTTTTCATATGCCTATAGATATCTTTAATTTCTTCCTCTGAAAACTGCCTGTTCATATCCTTTGACCATTTCCCAATTGGGGAATGACTTCTATTCCTATACATTTGGTTGAGTTCCCTGTATATTTTAGAGATGAGGCCTTTATCATAGACACTGGTTGTAAAGATTTTTTCCCAATTTTCTGCTTCCCTCCTAATCTTTGTTGCATTGGCTTTGTTTATACAAAAACTTTTCAATTTAAGATCAAAATTATCCATTTTGCATTTTGTAATGCTCTCTATCTCTTGTTGTGTCATAAATTCTTTCCTTTCCCATAAATCTGATAGGTAAACTTTTTGTTCTGATTTTTAATACATTGAATTCATGGTGTAAAACATTTTAATTTTACGTAATGAAAATTGTCCGCTTGATCTTGTATGATCCTATCACTTGTTTAGTCAAATTCTTTGCCATCTCTAGTTTTAAAAGGTAATTTCCTCCTTGTGCCTCTAATTTGTTTGTGATGATGATATCTAAGTCATGTATCCGTTTGAGTTTTATCATGGTCTTTGTTGTGAGGTGTTCTTCTAATTTCTTGCTAGATTGCTGCCCAGATTTTCCTATACGTTTTGTCAAATAGTGAGTCCTTCCTCAGTACCTGGGGTCTTTGGGTTCATCAGACACCTTCCTACTGTGTTCATTTGTTTTTGTATGTTATGTACTTAATCTGTTCCACTGATCAACTTCTTTTTTTAAACCAATACTAAATCATTTTAATGATTATTGCTTCATAGTCCAATTTGAGATCTGGTACTGATAGAGGCCATCTCTCCCCCTTTTTTCATTATTGCCCTTGAAATACTTGACCTTTTGTTCCCCCATATGAATTCTTTTTTCTAGCTCTATAAAAATATTCTTTTGGGAGTTTGGTACAGTGTTAAATAAGTAAATTAGCTTGGGTAGTATTTTCATTTTTATTATATTAGTTTGACTTAAACCCATAAGCAGTGACTATTTCTCCAATTATTTAGATCTGTCTTTCTTTCTGAAAAGAATGTTTTATAGAAGGATTCATATAATCCCTAGGTGAATCTTGGAAGATAGGCTCCAAAATATTTTATAGTTCCTGTTGCTATAAATTAAGTCCATAAAGTTGCTTGATGAACATGTATCTGTATGTATCTGTCAGAACAATACTAATAGCTCACCTTTATATAGTGCTTTAATATTTGTAAAGTATTTTACGTTATCTTGTCCAATAATAGCGCCAACAGAAAGGACACCAAATACCTTCTTCATTTGGAGATATACTAACCCAAGTTTTTCTTCAAGCTCTCACTTTTCATTTTCATAAACTGCCCTTTCCGGCCTTCTGGTTATATCAGAGAAGCCTCTGGCAAGAGGACAAGATCTTCTAGTCAGGACCTTGTGACTTCTCAGATCTACAGTCATGGCTGTTATGACTCCTGCCATTCACCCTATTTAAAACATTGAAATGTGCCTTAGTTATAATCCTGATTCTTTAACACTTTGCTCTCAAATTGTAACATATGACTATAAAGAGGACTTAACCCGTTCAGCAATAAACTACCTCCCTGGGACCAGGGCTAGCTAATTGGTGAGTGCCTCACTTGGTCCTCAGCTATGCTTCATTCTTTATTCCCTGAAAAATTTTCACCAACTGCCTTGCTGCCACATACTCACCCCTGTCCAATTTTGCAATCATATTTGAATCAGTACTGTTATAAACTACTGCAGAGATATATCAGTCTTCTCTTCTGTATCTCTACTCATCATTCTTGTGACTTTCCAAGCCAAAATAACTCTTCCTGGCCACTACTACTCCTAAAACATGTGTTGCTTCCCTCACTGGAATGGGGGAAACCTTGAGGTAGGGACAATCTTTGTTTTTGTATTTGTATCACTGATACTTAGCATGTAGTAAGCCCTTAATGAATTTTTTTTTCATTCATTAGGGAAAAATGTGGGAATATTGTATAAAGTTATGCAAAATGAAGAAAGCAGGCTCAAAGAATATATTTAATGACTACAAAAATTAAATGAAAACAACGTTGAAAGGCAGCAAAATTGTGGTCAAGTACAGTGCACAATGCCTGGACCAATTAAAGTTAAAGCTACAAAACAATAAACTTTAAGTCAATCCCAGTTATTCTTACCTGGTTTTGCTTCACTCTTTTTCAGGAAATGTACTTTGCAGGGGCATTGTACATTTATTATACAAATACTATGACACAACAAAATGTTACAAATTCTTTTTATTTTTGCTCTTTTCAATTTCTGATCAACATAAATTTATCAATTATGTATATGCAACAACCATTGATTAATCAACAATAATAAAAGCAAAATCCAGTTCTAGGTTTTGAATACCATACAAATATACTCAGTAATAAAAGATTTGCAAAGTGCTTTATGTAGATTAACTCATTTGTTTCTCACATCAACCCTGTGAGGAATATGTTATGAATAGCCCCATTTGCAGATGAGAAAACTGAAGATGAAAAAGTTTAGTGACTTGCCCAGGGTCTTACAGCTGACAGATATCTGAGGTAAGATTTAAACTCAGGGCAGAGCCAAGATGGCGGCTGGAAAGCAGGGACCAGCCTGAGCTCCCTGCCGAGCCCCTCCAAAAACCTATAAAAAATGGCTCTGAACCAATTCTAGAACGGCAGAACCCACAGAACAGCAGACGGAAGCAGGGCTCCAGCCCAGGACAGCCTGGATGGTCTCTGGGTGAGGTCTATCCCGCACGGAGCTGGGAGCTGGGAGCTGGGAACGGAGTGGAGCAGAGCCCAGCCTGAGCGGCGTGGACCAACAAGACCAGCAACCGGGCAGAGCATGCCCTAGCGCCCTGATTCAGTGAGCTGCCGCAGTTACGAGACTTCTCAACCCACAAACACCAAAGACTGCTGAGAAGGTTAGTGGGAAAAGCTGCGGGAGTGGAAGGAGTTCCCGGTTCGGCTTCCAGCCCCAGGGACAGCGGAGGTGGGGCAGCTACGGCTGCTGCTGCTTCCGGCTCCAGGCCCACCTGGTGGGAGGAATTAAGTGGGGGATCAGAGCAGGGGTGCACAGCCTGCCGAAGATCTGAGCCCAGTTCGGGTTGGGGGTCCTTGGGGAAGGAGCAGTGCTGGTGCGGCAGAGCTGGCACCTCCCCCCCAAACGTAGAACATAGAACTCGTTAGTCTACAAGCAGTCATACCCCACTGAAAAACTCAAGGGTCAAGTAAGTTGGTTGGGAATATGGCCAGGCAGCGAAAGCACACCCAGATTCAGTCTCAGACTCTGCATTCTTTCTTTGCTGACAAAGAAGACCAAAACATAAAGACAGAAGAAATTAATAAAGTCAAAGAGCCTACAACAGAAACCTCCAAGAAAAACATGAACTGGTCCCAGGCCATGGAAGAGCTCAAAAAGGATTTGGAAAAGCAAGTTAGAGAAGTAGAGGAAAAATTGGGAAGAGAAATGAGAAGGATGCGAGAAAACCATGAAAAACAAGTCAATGGCTTGCTAAAGGAGACCCAAAAAAATACTGAAAAATACACTGAAGAAAACAACACCTTAAAAAATAGATTAACTCAAATGGCAAAAGAGCTCCAAAAAGCCAATGAGGAGAAGAATGCCTTGAAAGGCAGAATTAGCCAAATGGAAAAGGAGGTCCAAAAGACCACTGAAGAAAATACTACTTTAAAAATTAGATTGGAGCAAGTGGAAGCTAGTGACTTTATGAGAAATCAGGATATTATAAAACAGAACCAAAGGAATGAAAAAATGGAAGACAATGTGAAATATCTCCTTGGAAAAACCACTGACCTGGAAAATAGATCCAGGAGAGATAATTTAAAAATAATTGGACTACCTGAAAGCCATGATCAAAAAAAGAGCCTAGATATCATCCTTCAAGAAATTATGAAGGAGAACTGCCCTGATATTCTAGAGCCACGGGGCAAAATAGAAATTGAAAGAATCCATCGATTGCCTCCTCAAATAGATCCCCAAAAGAAATCTCCTAGGAATATTGTCGCCAAATTCCAGAGCTCCCAGATCAAGGAGAAAATATTGCAAGCAGCCAGAAAGAAACAATTTGAGTATTGTGGAAACCCAATCAGAATAACCCAGGATCTGGCAGCTTCTACATTAAGAGATCGAAGGGCTTGGAATGCGATATTCCGGAGGTCAATGGAGCTAGGATTAAAACCTCGAATCACCTACCCAGCAAAACTGAGTATCATGTTCCAAGGCAAAATATGGATTTTCAATAAAATAGAGGACTTTCAAGCTTTCTCAGTGAAAAGACCAGAACTGAATAGAAAATTTGACTTTCAAACATAAGAATCAAGAGAAGCATGAAAAGGTAATCAAGAAACAGAAATTGCAAGGGACTTACTAAAGTTGAACTGTTTTGTTTACATTCCTACATGGAAAGAGGACATGGATGATTCATGAGACCTCAGTATTAGGGTAGCTGAAGGGAATATGCATATATATATATATATATATATATATATATGTTTATGTATGTATATAAGTGAATGTGTATGTATGTATTTATCTATGTGTATATATATATTGTGACACAGGGTGAGTTGAAGATGAAGGGAAGATATCTAAAAGAAATAAAATGAAATTAAGGGATGAGAGAGCATCATACTGAGAGAGGGAGATAGGGAGAGATAGAATGGGGTGGATTATCTCACATAAAGGTGGCAAGAGGAAGCAGTTCTGTGGGAGGAGGGGAGAGGGCAGGTGAGGGGGGAATGAGTGAACCTTGCGCTCATCAGATTTGGCCTGAGGAGGGAATACCATACATACTCAGTTGTGTATCTTACCCCACAGGAAGGAAGAGGGAGAAAGATAAAAAAAAAAAATAAAAGGGGGAGGATGATGGAGGGGAGGGCAGATGGGGGTGAAGGTAATCAAAAACAAACACTTTGGAAAGGGGACAGGGTCAAGGGAGAAAATTCAATAAAGCGGGATGGGTTGGGAAGGAACAAAATGTAGTTAGCCTTTCACAACATGAGTATTGTGGAAGGGTCATACATAATGATACATGTGTTGCCTAGGTTGAATTGCTCGACTTCTTAGGGAGGGTGGGTGGGAAGGGAAGAGGGGAGAGAATTTGGAACTCAAAGGTTTAAAATCAGATGTTCAAAAACAAAAAAAAAAGTTTTTGCATGCAATTAAAAAATAAGATACACAGGCAATGGGGCGTAGAAATTTATCTTGCCCTACAAGAAAGGAAGGGAAAAGGGGATGAGAGGGGAGGGGGCTGATAGAGGGGAAGGCTGACTGGGGAACAGGGCAACCAGAATATACGCCATCTTGGAGTGGGGGGGGGGGAGGGTAGAAATGGGGAGAAAATTTGTAATTCAAACTATTGTGAAAATCAATGCTGAAAACTAAATATGTCAAATAAATAAATTTAAATTAAAAAAAAAAAAGATTTAAACTCAGGACTTCCTGACTCGCAGGTTCTTTCCGCTCTCTACTGTGACACCTTGCACAGTTCTTGTCCTTCATATATCCCAAATCAAGTATGGAGATATGACACATACAGAATATAATCCATAAGTACACTGGAAAGGTACTGGAAGGTAAAATGTGTGAGCTAAAGAAAGTAATTACAGGCAGAAGGTGTAAAGGCTTCCTGGAGGAGACAGAATTTGAGGTAGGCTTTGTTACCCCCAAAATTATTCTTCTGTTTGAAAGTTAACAATACTCACAACATATATGTCTATCTATATAGGTATATCTATATAGATAGATATAGATATATAAACAGAATGTGGAATTGAAAAAAAAATTTAAAAAATATCCAGTCAACAACCATCCGTTAAGGGCTTTGTGCGCCAGGTATTGTGCCAAGCACTGGGAATACAAAAACACAGTATTTTCTTTACCTTTTTTAAGAAACATTATCACATGTTGTTTTAATGCAATGTTTACATTTACCAAATAAATATGCAAACCCCTCCCGTACCAATCTGTAAAGGTTATTCCCTGAAAGCTGTGAAGTAAGATCACCGAATAGTTAAATTACTGTTGATAAAATTACACTTTGAAAAGTTTTCAGATTAAGAGAAAGGATTTGTATTTTAACTTTGATAGTGTAGTACTGATATTGCTTTTCTGACCTTGCTTTCCTCCCTCTGAACCCCTTCATACAAATCTTCCCATGATTCTCTGAATTCATATTCATCATTCCTTATAGTATAATACTATTTCCATTACATTCCTATGCCATAATTTTTTCAATCATCCCCAAATTTTTTGTCACATGATTTATTTCCAGCTTAATGATATCACAAAAATACTGCGAATTTTTTTCTTTTTTCTTTTCCACTTTAATGTCTTGTCATCATTCTCTATGGAGCTTGATCAAAGTAATGAGATCTCTGGTTCAGAGATGGAGTCTCAGGTTCTTGGCATAGTTTGTTTTCCAAAACAGTTGGACCAATTCACAGCTCTACCACAAGAGAACTAGTATGCTTGTTTTTCCACAGCCCCTCTAATAATGAGGTTTTTTTTCCATCTTTTACCATCTTTACCAGTTTGATGACTGTGATATCCTACCTCAGAGTTGCTTTAATTTTCCTTTATCTGATTCATAATTACTTTAAAGAATTTTTCACATAGTTAACTGGTTTGTATTTCCCCTTGAAAACTGCCTGTTCATATCCCTTGGCTTCTTGTCTATTAAAGAATGATTCTTAATCTTATAACTGTTAATTCCCTGTAGATTTTGGCTTTCAGAGTCCCTTAATAGTCGAGATTATATTTGTTAAGCTTGTTTTTACAAACTTCATCGAATCCGATTTTAAAATCTGCTTTTTAAAAATCGGCAGTTATTATCTGAAGCAAGCTTTGCTTGAATCAGTCTGTTCTCATTTGCTTCCACATATTTCTTTCCAGCTCTCTGGATCTTGCTTTTTATTTTTCACAAGTCCCTGCAACTGACTCCTCTCTGTTTTCAGATACAAACTGTTGCCTCCTCACTTATGCAGCCCTCAGTTCCTTGATTCTGTTTTAACTGATGAAGTCTTTTTGATACTTTCTTTGCCCAAACCAGATGAGATTATGGATGATGATTTCTCTTCTTTCATCATCCCACTAATTTTAATGACCTTCACAATAGAGATTATCACATACTGGTCTCTTTTTTGTTTCTTTGATGTCCCTTAGACAATATGGGACTTATCTTCCTGTGGCGTATAAGCACTGAATCCTCACCTGGCTTTTTCAATCTATATGGATTTATTTGCCTTTATGATATTTTTGGGTTTTGGAGTTTTTATTTCACAGAGTTAACTTATCTCAAGCTTTCTTAGAAGGAATGATTGGAAGTTTTGATTTGGCTATAATACACCAGTGTATTATTATCCTGTATCTTGCTTCAACAAGTAGGTTGCTGAAATCAAGACAATTATGAACTGGAATGCTGTAACAACTGACTTAATTCACTCAGAGCAAGCAGGAAATTGTGTAAATTAAACATTTAGGTTGGTGTGTAAGAATATGATGTATTAGAGTATATTATCCTTCTTTGTAGCCTGTTTACCTTTGCTTTTTCACATATTACGGTTTTTTCAAGTCCCTGAATAATTTGAACTGGTTATTTCTTGATATTTGAATAACCTCTTCCTGTCGGTTTTTAGGACTTTCTATTTAATTTTGAAACTTGGTCATTATATCTCGGAATGAGTTAAACTTAGGACTTCTCTCAAGTGGCTTCTTAGTTCTTACAGTCTGCATTAAGTTCTTTAGTTTCAGTATGTCCAGGTAATTTTCTTATGACATGATGACCACTCCCTGCAATTTGGTATTCCTACTGATACTCTTACTGGATTCCCCTTCAAGGTCAGTTTCTTGTTATGTAGATACCTCACTTGGTCTTATAGTTTTCTCTCTTTTGACTAGGCTCTAATACTTGTTGAAATCTTGACATTTTTGTGTTCCACCTAGTATTCTGGTTTTTGGTTTTTGGTTTTTTTTCCAGTATATCCACTTTGTTGAAGTTTCCTACCTTTAGTTCTAAAACAGATTCTTTCATTTGTCTTTTCTAATTCCTTAGGGCATCTAATTTCCTTCTTTATAAACTTCCTTTAATTTTTTTTTATTTAGCTCAGGACCTCTAGGTTATTGTAGTAGTTCTATTCTCATTTCTGGGGGGCTAGTTGCTATAAAAGCATTATTCGCTTCTGATAGTTTCTCCTCATTTTATTTTAGCTCAAAATATTTTTTCATTGTACTAAAACTTCTTTTGTGTTAAATCTACTCCTTTATTTATGAGGTTTTGTTTTTTGGAATTTCATTTCTCTTTTTGGATTGTTCTTTTACTTTATTTAGCTCATTTCTTAGAGTTTTGGGATAATGTGGAAGAGCTGAGTTTAGAGTCATTCATTTACTCAGTTACCTTGTTTAGAAGCCCAATTACATTGTGATTTAAAGTATCTATTTTTTTTCAAAGGGTAACAATTTATTTTTTATAAGCTCTCTTCTGATATTTTTCATCTATGTGCCTACAAATTATTGTTACTGTTTTAAATTTTTTTTGTTGTGATATAGATTTCTTAATTCCTCCAGGAGAATGCAAGAGTGTTGAGGGCAGGGAATAATTTCGTTTTTGTCTTTGTATCCCCAATGTCCTACTTGTATAATAGGTACTTAATAAATGCTTTTCAAATTGAATTAATATTGCCCTAATTCTGGTGTCTCCCTAGGTCTGTTGATCTCTCTTTGAGTCATTTAATGTAAATCCATATTTCTTTGTATCTGTCATATTGGTAATTTTTTTATGGTACCATATTTTCCATTGGAATTGCATAATACAGTTTATTCAGCCATTTTACCATCGTTTGGCTTGAAAGTTGTTTCCAATTTTTTGATATTACAAATAGGTGGCAATTAAAATGAAGATGGGTTAGAGGAGAACAGAGATGATGTCTTGTGAGCGATGTCATGGAAAAGACAAAGCGTAGGTCATGTACAGAATATTTTGAGCAGTTCAGTTTGGCTGGAATTTCAAATATATAAAAAGAAGTAAGGAGAAATAAGACTGTAAAATAGTATAATGACCCTTCTAATTGCAACGTAGCAGACAAAGCCTTGGATTTGCAATAGAGCACCAGAGTTTAATTGTGTCCTTGCTGTTAAATAGCTGTGTAACCTTGAACAAGTACTTTTAACCTCTCTGGGCTTTAGTTTATACATCTTCTAAAGGACAGAATTAGACTAGTCTAACAAATCCTCTTAATAAAAGAACTTGTTCTGTGAAGTTTGGATTTAGTCAAAAGGCCACACTTGAGGACCTAGAGGGCCACATGTGGCCTCTAGGCCACAGGTTCCCCACCCCTGGACTAGATGATCTCTTAGGCCCCTTTAGCTCTAAATACTATGATGCTGTGATTATAGATGGCCTTGCATGCAGATAAAGTTGGAATATTGTTTGGTAGACATTAGGGAACCACTTAAGATTTATGAGTATGGGAGTAGTTTTTGTGTAGAAGAATATTATAGCAGTGTAGGGCAATATGTGTCCCAAATGGTGTGAACAACTTTTTTCCAAAAAGTTTTGTTATGAAATGGACAGGGGGATGGGATAGTAGCTGAATGAGGTAGAAGAGTCAAGGGAAGACTTCTTATTATATTTGGAAGCCTCAAACATGTTTATAAGCAATTACTCCTTTCCTTCCCCCCACCCCATCTTCATTTTTCCCCAAATCTACTGCTTACTTCCCTGCTGCCTTCAAACATGTCTGTCTCCCCCACATCAAAAACAAAAACCTCTCAGTAGACTTCCTCTCAAGCTATTATCCTGTATCTCTTTCTTCTGTTTCTCAGCTAAACTCCTAGAAAAAGCTCTACACTCCTTGCCTCCACTTCCTCTCCTCTTCTTCCCTTCTCGATCCTTTGTAGTCTGGCTTCTGACCTGAACACTCAAATGAAACTGCTCTCTGCAAAGGTACCTGTGAGCTTTCATTTACCAAATATAGCCTATTCTTAGGCTTCATCCTGCTTGACCTTTCTGAAGCATTTGACCCTGCTGACCATCCTTTCTTCTGAATATTCTCTTTTTGAGTTTTTTGCAACACTGCTCTTTCTTGGTTTGCTTCCTACCAATCTGGCTACTCTTAGTCTCTTGCTAGTTGATCATCAGTATCATACTTCTTCCTAACTGTGGGTCGCCTCCTACTCCCTCAGACTCCATCCTAGGACCTCTTTTCTTTTTTACCAGTTTGCCCTTACCTAGAAAGGCTGTGTGGCATAGAAAGGCAGCCTTGGAGCCAGGAAGGTGTTAGTTTAACTCCTGCTTCTGATTTTGTTGTGCTGGGCAAGCCTCTTAACAGTTGTTCCAGGCAACTCTTTAAGACTATATTAAGTGACAGCCTTCATTGTTGGAGGGATTTTCCATTTTCACTTGTTCCCTTTACCAGGGAAAGCAGAGGTCCAATCTCTTTGTCTTTTCTCTCTTACCAGTCCCCAAATTCAGTATGTACTAAACAGAACTCATTATTTACCACTCAAACCTGCCCCTCTTTTACAAGCTTCCTGGTTCTTCCATTCTACTAGATCCAGAATCTCAGCATTATCCTTGATTCTTCACTCTCACTCTCCCAACATTTCCAATCAGTTTCTAAAAATGATTGCCCCTCTCCAAAACATTTCTTCCCTAAATTCTCTCTCTCCTCACATAGCCACTACCATAGTTCAGGGGTGGGGAACCTGCAGCCTTGAGACCACTTGTGGCTTTCAAGGTCCTAGGGTGCAGCCTTTTGACTGAGTCCAAGTTTTACTGAACAAAACCTTTTATTAGGGGAATTTGTTCTGCAAAGTTTGAATTCAGTCAAAGGGCAGCACTTGAGGACCTAGAGGGTCAGATGTGGACTCAAGGCCAAAGATTCTCTCATCCCTGGTCAGACCTTCATCACTACTTACCTGGATTATTGCAGTAGCCTCCTAATTGGTCTCCTTGCCTCAAGAGTCTTGCTACTACAACCTGTCCTCAATATAACTGCCTAAAGTGATTGTCCCTAAGCACAGGTCTCACTGTACCTGCATAACTAATGCCATTCCATCCCATCTCCTTGTCTCCCTCTGTTATCCCTGCTCTATCATTTATCTTCAAATTTCCCCTGACTACTAGCTACTTCCATACTGCCTAAAATCATGTTCATGTCTCTCCCTCCTCAAAGAATGCTCACTTGTTTCTTCCATCCATGCTCACTATTGTCAGATATTTCTTCTTCCCTCTGTGGCTAAACTTCTTAAGAAGGCTTCCTGGAATAGGTACCTTCACTTTCTTTCCTCTCACAGTCTTAACTCCTTACAATCTGGCTTTCAACTCCAATCCACTGAATCTGTTTCCATAGTTACCAGTGATCTCTTAATTGCCAAATCTGTTGGGCTTTTCTCAGTCATCATTCTCCTTGACTTCTCTGCAGCCTTTCACACTCTTGATCACCCTCTCCTCCTTAGTAGTCTCTTCTCTCTAGGTTTTTGGGTTGCAACTCTCTCCTAGTTTTCTCGCTCCTTATCTGACCTCTCCTTTGCCCATTCCTCATTCAGGCCATGCCCTAACTATAGGTGTCCCTCAGAGCTCGGTCCTGGGCCTTCTCTTCTTCCTCTGTACTACCTCCCTTGGTGATTTCATCAGCTCTCAGGGAATTTAACTGTCATGCCTATGCTGATGATTCTCAAATCTACCTCTGCCTTCACTTCTCTGCTGCCTTCCAGTCCCATATCTCTATTTGTTTTTCAGACATCTCAAACTGGATGTATAGAAGACATGTTAAATCCAAAACAGAACCCATTACCTTTTCCACCTAAACTCTCCCCTCTTCCAAACTTCCTTACTAACTTTAATGCTGCCTCCATCTTCCCAGTCCCCCAGGCTTACATCCTGCATGTAATTCTCTTCTCACTATCTCTCACCATTTCTCACCTCCAATTACCAAGGCTTTCGCACCATCTCTCAAACACTTGCCCTTCTCTCTTCTGATACTTCTGCCACGTTGATACAAGCCCTTATCACCTTACACTTCAACTATTGCACTAGCCTGCTGCTGCATCTTCCTGCCTCAGCTCTCTCCCCACTCCCGTCCGTCCTCCATTTAACCACCCATCCTCAGTAAACTACTCCCTTTTACCTCCAGAATCATATATAAAATACTGGGTTTGGAACTCAAAGCCCTTCATACCCCTAAGCACCCTTCCAGTCTTCTTAAGCTTACTTCCTGCCACCTACTTTTCTATCTACTGACACTGGCCTCTTAGCTGTTCCATGAACAAGACCCTCTGCCTTTTGGCTCAGGGCTTTTTCTCTGGCTGTCCCCCATGGCTGGAATGCACTCTCTCCTCTACTCCTACTTACTTGCCTGGTTTCCTTCAAGTCTAAACTAAAATCCCATCATTTACAGGAAGCTTTCCCCAACCCCTCTTAGTTCCAGTGCCTTCCCTCTGTTAAGTATTTCCAATTTTTTCTATATATTGCTTGTTTGTATATATTTGTTTGCATGTTATCTCCTTCATTAGATTGTGAGCACCCTGAGGACAGGGGCTGTCTTTTATCTCTTCTTATGTTCTCCTTAGTATAAAGCCTAGCATGTAGAAAGCCCTTAATAAATGTTTGACTGACTGACTATCCTTCCCCTATTCAAACCATGGTGGCTCTTTGTTATCTTTAGAATAAACAATAAATAGCATTTAAAGCCTTTTTCAGCCTGGCTCCAACTTCTCCTTACATCTGCATTATACATTGGTCTCTCTCCCACACTAGATTGACCTTCTTCTCTCTGTACCATACTTAAGACATTCCATTTTCCATCCCAGTGGCTTGTCCTGGCCACCCCTCATATCTGGAATACGTTCCCTTACCTCTGCCTCATAGATTCCCTAACTTCCTTCAAGGCTCATCTGAAGTACCATTTCTGATTACCCCCAACTATTATTACTGTTCTCTCCCATCATAAATACGTTGTATTTTTTCAGTATATACCTTGATAGATTATATTGCTTCTTGAGAACAGGAGTTATTTCATTTTTTGTAGGACCTAGCGCAGTGTCTGACACATTGTAGTTGCTTAATAAATACTTCTTGATTGATTGATAGGTAGTTGGGAAGGAACTACTAGAGGAGAGATTAAAATCGCATGTAGTTGAGGGAATGATTGCCTGAACAATGATGTCCTGCAGTAGGTGGAGGAGTGATAAGCTCAAGGGCCCAAGTGTTAAGAATTAGTTTTAGCAATTTGGCATTTCTAATCCTGAATTGTTCTTTTTGATGGATTTTTAATATTATTTTTAACCAATTTTATTTTGACTCATTCCACTTAAACTATAGTTTTATTTATGATTGGGAAATGAACTACTGAATGACATTTTAACTAGCCTCTTTCTGTTATGTCTGTCTTTCTTCAGGAGTGAAAAGAAAGATGGATGGAACATTTTCAGTATAGTAGAATTAGAACACTTTGTATATTTGGAAAATATTAGGATTGTGAAAGTAGCATGCATTTTTACACAATATTTCTTAGCCTTGGAAGGTCACAGCAAATCAGACCTTCAGAATGAAGGCCCCTAAAGCAATTTAATTTTCATGTTTTGGGTTGCAAGCTATAGTATGGGAGCTTACCTACTTATCAGTAAGATAATAGATCCGGGGAAACTTTTTGGAAATAAGGGTGGGGAGGGGATTTATGTAATATTGAATATTTTAAAAAGGAAAAGCAAGTTCTGTTTAACAAAAAGTCAAGAGATTGGTTCTAATCCAAGCTCTAGCAGCAGCTCTGGCACATCGAGCCAATCAAGTTAGTGACCTTTTCTGAGCAAGCCTTAGTTTTCTCATCTGTAAAATGAGATGAGACCTTCTTTTAGGCCTTTTGCTATACCAAAATTCTATGAGTTTATTATTTGGAGTCTGAAAATTGCTTTTGTTGCAGAGAATATTGAAATTAGGTAGTAGCAAGGATTTAATCCCATTGTTCCAAAAATCAAGGTTGGATTCCTAGGAGAAATGGCTTTTTAGACCAAGAAGGGACAGATTCCAAAGAACCACCTTTTTTTTCCAACCTTTCTTTTATGGCTTGTTCTCCGCTCTTGAACTCAAGGGCGCAAAGCCTATTCATGCACAATAAACAGTACATAAAATAACTGCAAGCAGTCCTATTTAAGGATGAGACACGAATGATTCCTTCTTCTGGCATATTGAAATCCAGAAGCAAAATTCATAACATCCTGTTGTGTAACTTTCCATCTTTTAAATCATGGTAATAATTTAATACTATTTTTATTGGTTCAAGACCTGTGATTTTTAAATAGCGAACTTATGGTGTGGAAACTCCCTCCTAACGTGCAAAATTCATTTCATAGTCTTAGAGAAACACCTGAGAGACACTGAGAAGTTATGTGACTTGCGCATGGTCCCAGAGGTAGGATTTCAGCCTTACTCCAAGACTAGTCTTTGCTTTACTATGCCATGTTATCTGTAAATTTAATAATAGGTTTCATATTTTCATACTTTAAAAAATTTCAATTGATATATCTTGTTTTTACATTACCTTATTTTACAAATATATCCTTCCCTCCTTATCCAGCCCTTGTAACAGATACAAAACAAAGGAGAAGAGAGCAATTCAGCCAGACTGACCAACACTTCAAACAAGTCTGACTATGTATGTGATGTTTTCTTACATCTCCACAAAGAAAACCTATTTGAATCTTTTTTTCTTTCACTTACAAATTCAGCCATCAAGACAAGACAAGACACTGTCAAACTTTTAACCTTAGAATGACTACTGCTCTTTAAATTACTACAGTTTAATGTGGTCCTGATCAGAAATAATTATTATCTGGTAGCTTAGAAGGCTTTTGTTAAGTGAGCTGATGGCTCAATTCCTAATGGACTGAAATCCAAATCCCAATTATTGCTAATTGGTGTTATAAATGACAGGCTCAGCAGCAACTAAGATTGATTAGGCCAGGGACAGTGATCTGTCCTCTGCACTCCTGATAGCAGATCGATGCTTTTAAAAAGCAATACTTTTCTATCCATCTATATCTGGTCTGAGTTTTGTCTCTCAGTTATCATTTGATACCAATGGTACTTTGCAAACCTGAATCATCTACTATGTAAAAAAGGAATCATTTTATTCTTGGAAATCATTCTCTCCAGTTATTTCCTATGTGGTGATATGACCATCTTCCACCCAGCTTTTCACCCAAGCATTTCCTTATTATAGGCTATTGTCTTTTCTCATTTATTTATTTATTTATTAATTTATTTAACATATTTAGTTTTCAGCATTGATGTTCACAAGAGTTTGAATTACAAATTTTCTCCCCATTTCTACCCTCCCACCCACTCCAAGATGGCGTATATTCTGGTTGCCCTGTTCCCCAGTCAGCGCTCCCCTCTGTCACCCCACTTAACTAGAAAATAAGATACACAGACAGTGGGGTGTAGAAATTTATCTTGCTATTGTCTTTTCTAATGATATATATTCTGCAGCTTAGCACTGCAGTCTAATCATATGTAATAATAACAATAACTAGCATTTATATAGTGCCTGCTGTGTACTAGGCACTGTGCTAAGCACTTTTACAAATATCTCATTTGATCTTCACAACGGCTCTGAGATATTATTATCCCCATTTTGCAATAAGAAACTGAGACAAACAGAGATTAAGTGACTTGCTCAGAATCGCACTGCTAGTAAGTTTCTGAGGCAATATTTGAATTCAGGTCTTCTGACTCCAGCCTCAACGCACTATACCACCAGCTGCCAAAGTCACAACATCACTCTGTACTTAGTTCTTATTGGCTCTGAGATCATCTACAGCTATCTTATGTTCTAATGTTGCTGATCTCTAAATTTGTTATAAGTAGGTTTTTGTCTGTGAATTTTGTGTTTTTACTATAGTATCTAGAGAGAAAAAAGTAATAGGCCCAAGGAGATCAAATACCAAAATATTCATATCAGCACCTTTTGTGGTAGCAAAGAATTAGAAACTAAGGAGTGCCCCTCAGTTGAGGAATAACTAAATAATTGTGTCACATGTAGTAGAAATATGATTGAATATTATTGTGCTATAAGAAATGACAGGAATTCAGGGAAACATGGGAAAAGATATACAAACAAATACAGGGTAAAGTAAACAAAACCAGAAAAACAGTATAAGCTCTAACTAGCTTAGGTTTCTTCATCACTTCTCCTGAACTATTTCAGTAGCTTCCTGTTTGGCCTTCCAGCATCAAATTTCTCCTCATTCTAATCCATCTTCCACATTAGCCCCAAAATGATTTACCTAAGGCACAGGTCTGACTGTGTCAGTTACACACCTCTCCTGCCTTTCAAACTCCAGTCCAGTCTCTCCTCTTCCCCCTCCCCCATTGCTTCCAGGATGAAATGTAAACACCTTTGTCTAACATTTAAAAATGTTTCTCAAAACCTGGCCTCTTCTGGCAGTCTTCTTTTATGGTACTCCCTTCTACCAACTCGTCAGTCCAGCCATACTGATACGCATGATGTTTCTCATAGACAACACTCCCACATCTCCCTTCTCCACACTTTTGCATTGGCTGGCATCATCACCATCATTTATTATAATGATGATTATTATTAAATGCTGAGAATAGTGCTAAGCACTTTACAAATATTCTCATTTGATCCTCATAACAATCCTTTTGGCTTGGATCACTCTCCCTCTTCCCACCTCTTGGAGCCCGATTGCCTTAAAAGCTTTGCTCATTTTCCACCTTCTTTAGGAAACGATTCTTCGTTCCCCCAGATGCTAGTGCCCTCCCATCACCACCTTGTATTCTCTTTGTAACGTACTCTGTTCTCATGTATTCAGTTGTCTCCTTTGGGAGGTCCTTGAGAGCTGGAGCCATTTTACTTTTGTCTTCATAGCCTGAGACTTAGCGCAGAGCCTGAAACATAGTGGTTGCTGATGTTCATTTACTAAAACAATCCAAATAGACTGTGAGCTTCTTCAGAGCAGGGATTGTTTTTTTCTTTCTTCATGACCCCAGAATTTAACAAAGGGCCTGGCACATTATAGGTGCTTCATAAATGTTCATTGACTTTAAAGAAAAATAAAAATGAACATTGTGTGATTATAATAACCAAGTTTGGCCCTAGAGAAAAGAGAAGATCCATGTCTTTTTTATTGAAGCAGGAGGGCTATAGTTATGAGATGAGGTCATTGCTAACATGATTGATATAGTAGTTGAATTTGCTGAACTGTTTTGTTTGGGAGGAGTTATTTTGGTTCTGTTTAGAAATGAATTCTTACTGGATAGGGAAGGGGAAAGGAATACTGAATAAATAAATGTGATATAAAAGCAAACGGCATCATTAAAATTTTAAAACTGTATGCACAAAAGGTAAGGAAGAAAAGGATCGAGGGGAGGGAAGGTACGGGTGGGTATTTCTATTGGTGAAAGCCTCCGAAATACATATAAGTTAATTATATGAAACGAGTATTCCTTAAAGTGCACCAGAATAGAAAGAAGTATTTTAATTTATGCCATTTTGGTACACAGCACAATTCATTGCTTTTAAATGTTAATAATTTATAAAATTCACTAACACTACCACTTTTTTTCCACTTATTTTGCTTTAAACTTGAGGTGAGAGGAAATCAGACTAAGTATACAGGTCCTTGCCCTTGTTATTCTAAGATGACACTACACGTGGTTATAGTTGCCTGTGTGCAGATGTGATTTAAAAGTAGGAAAGACTGCCCTCTGGTTTGAAACTGCATTTGGTATTTTTAGAGTTAACCTGTTGCTGAGGTGTGCAGTGAGGCAACTTGAGGTCCTCTACATGCTTTTTCTCACTAAGAACTACTTTACGTTAATTGTCTAGTCCTATAGTCTGTTACTTTCTCTGAAGCTGTGCTTTAGTTTGATTTTGAAAGCTTAAAAAAAAAGATTTACCCAAAACCCTATAATCTTGTGAAGTTACAGTTCCCCCTTTTTTCTTCCAACTGTTCACCAGTGAGCATTTTCTTGTTAATGTCCTACTCCTACTCCTCCCTCAGCCCACCTCCCCAAAATTCCTCCCTTTAGCTTTGCTTTAAATCAGGTGTTTTATCTTTTTTTGTGTCATGGACCCCTTTGACAGTCTAGCGATACCTGTGAACCCTTTCTCAGAATAATATTTTTAAACACATAATTTTTTGAAATGCACAGAATTACAAAGGAAAGCAATTATATTGAAATACAGTTGTAATTTTTTTTCCCATCCTAGTTCATAGACCTGTCCCCCTTACATCTGTCTCAAAGGAATTCATCCCAGGTTGAGAATCTTCAGTTAGACTAAGATGAATAAGATAAGTGCAACTTCTTTCATCTAAAATGTAACTTTTCTGAAGGATCATATGGCTAATATAAATTTAAATTTATATATGTTAATATATTTATATATTATATAAATTTATATGTAAATTAATATAAGTTTAAAAATGAGTACATACAGAGTGAAATATTTCTTCTATCCTCTTATTTCTAACTGAAATCTTAACTTCTAAAATAAGGTGGGCTTAAACATTAAGAAAGGTTTCTAGTTTAAATACTGGATTATCTAAACCCTATTATTCATATTTCAGTTTTTAATAGGGGCTAGCACAGTACTATTTTATTTAAACAAAAGTGTTGTAACCCATTTTTAATGTCTATAAATAGGATAGTCCAGATGAAAATACACGTTTTGCAACTACTTTAGTCACTGGGAAGCAATTAGCCCTTATAGGCAAGGATCCTATTTAAATGATTGGTACTGGGCTGAATCAGGCCTTGAGAAAAACGAATGGCGTGTTATTTATTCTGTAGCACTCCATGTAGGGATTACTTTTTTTAAAGATGCATTTATTATATGCTTGAAAACTTAGGTTACAAATTCAGGTATTTAGTTCCATACTTTTAGAATGGTTCTAAATTAAATTGTCAAGATTCTCAGAACTGAAGGGAAGCAAAGATGAGGTATCTGAGAGCATCCAGAGAAATGGTTTTAGAATTTAATTTTTTGCTACCATCCTGTCTTTCTACAATAGTTCTCAATGGCTGGGTAGCTTATCATTTCATTTTACAGACTACCAAACTAAGCCAGATGGATATAACAGTATCTTTATGTCTGGCAGAGAATTTTGCCATATTTTGCTTATGGATTAATTGAATTTGAAGTCTCCTAATTTTGGCATTGTCTTCCTATCTTCTCTTGAAAGAATTCTGTTACTATTGTCTTTCTCTCATCCTCCAGAATGGCCTGATAGTCATAAATAGAAGTATATTACTTTAATGGTGATTTTAATAGCGATAGACTTCAAGAGTCAAGAATATTAATATTAATGTGGATATGGACAGTGAAGGTCATGTTCTTGCTCCACTTCTTTTCCTCTCATTAGAGATGCCAATTTCATCATGGTAGTGACCAAACATAGAGAAGAATCCTCTAGACTGGGATCAACTTGAAGGCATATTAGACCAATAACTATTTTACCGAACACTTATTTTTGCCTCACTAGTTCAGAAATCCCTAATGTGGGAATTAAGGTGCAAGGCCACTTTTGGCCCTGCATGCTCTTTTGCAACAGCTATTTTGAAAAAGTATGTATAGGGCTGTTGGGATTTTTTGGTGGGATGGGGCAGTGTTGCACAGACCTTGCTGATTGAAAGTTAAAACAAAAGAGTAGATTATGCATGCCATTGAGCCAGCAAGGTAGTCTGTGGATAGAGCATTGGGTCTGCAGTCAAGAAGACCTGAGTGCAAATGCAGCCTCATACATTCCCTAGCTGTGTAGCCTGAGGCAAGCCACTTCACTTCTGTCTCCCTTAGTTTCCTCAACTGTAAAGTGGAGATAAAATAGCCCCTTCCTCCCAGGGTTGTTTTATGGATCAAATGAGGTATCTGTAAAGTACTTATCCTAGTACTTGGCAAATAGAAGGCTCTTAATAAATATTTATTCCCTTCCCCTTGTCTATTAATTACTTGTGTGTGTGTTTGTATACATAGGTATATGTGTGTGTATATATAGACATATATACACACAAAATCACATGCTTATGTATGTACACACACACACACACACACACACACACACACATATATATATATACTTACAGTACCCTAAATGACATACATGTATATGTGGTATGTGTGAATGTTATATGTGTGGTTTGGGGTGCTAAAGTTTAATGTAGTAGAACATGTAAAATAATATCTTTAAACAATTCTTTTTTTAAAATGTATTATATGCTAAGAAAAAAAATTTAATGTTTGTTAAAATTTCTACAGGGGAAAAAATGTCCAAATCTTAAAACTAAAGTTCCTAACTCATGCAGGTTTTCCCAAACTGCTTTATGCACCTTCCATCTTTGCGGTTAACCACCACTTTCTTTGGTATTGCTTTTGTTTTTCCTTTAATTTTTGGTGTATTATAGAATCATTAGTTTTGTGTAACTCTTGAATTTCTGCTGCATTCACTAAATTTTGGACTATCTCCCTCCACCAGTAACTAAAATTGTATTACAAATTTCAATATGGAACTTAGAGTCATAGTTCACTGAGGGATCCCAGAGCAACTTTTACATTACTAAATTCCCCCAATACTATATCTCCTTCAGACCTACCCAGTTTCCTCACTTCACAGCTATCTACCCATTTCCTTCAGTGACAGAAAATGTAATAACTTGGGCAGAAGTTTGAGAAAGTGGTTTATCAGCTGTTGAGACTTTGACTATGTTCAAAGGGTAAGTAGCAATAGGAGAAAGGACCAAGGTATTGGAGAGTAGAAATGGTATCTGCCGTTCTTTATGTATGTAACAGTTATATCCGAGGCCAGCTGTCCAATTCTAATGCACCTAACTTGCCAGCATGCTTCAGCTATCCCCAGCACATATTCCTGTATTTTTCCCTAGTCTAGATAAAATAAAAAGCAGTAGAAACTCAAATCAGTGAAGTGTTTCAACTTACCAGCTCTACTGAAATGTCGAGTTGAAATTATTAGCAGAAGTGAGATTCAGGTATCTTTTACCAGGAGTCACTGTAAAGAGTTATAATCAGTGCCATTTGATTAAATTTATGTTCATTTTATCTGTATGTAATTTTATCTACATGTAATCTCATTGCGTGTAACATGGTGGTATAGTTAAAAGACAATGTAATAAAATAGATGCTTAAGCATTGTTGACACCTCTCAAAGTTAGCGTAGCCTAATTTTTCAATGACCACCTTGTTGTGGAAATGAATATCAAATGAATGATGACAGACTAGTAGGCAAGCTTCTAATTTACTAAATTAAAGAGAAAGGGGATTGCATAGGCTTAAATCACATGATGTGCCCATTAGGTATGATAGGCAGGGTCTGTAAAATATTTTACTGTTTTTGTGTTTCATTTAGCTTGCAGCTGGCTCATGTCTCGCATAACTAAATTCAGTATGAAGTGTTGGGCTTTTGCACTGATAAAATCATCAAGTTTCCCACCCAGTGATGACATAGATTTCAGTTGCTTTCATTTGCAGGCTGTGCTTTTATACATTTTTCTATAGAATCTTCTTGCCATTCCAAATTCAATTTTTTTTTTCAAATTCAATTTTTTGATTAAAGTTTTCATGATTTCATGAAGGTGGACACTTTTAGGATACTACCTTTTTCCCTTTAGTAGCTGACCAGATCATCACACCTACTCTGATTATATTCCTCCTTTCTCAATCTTGACCCCTTAGTGAACCAGTTCCACCTTACACCCATCTGCTTCTCTAAAATCCCTTGCTCTCTTGTCCTATCACTGTTCACATCTTGCCAAACCCAATCCCTGGGTTATTTCCACCATCTGTCTCCTTCACTCCTATTTATATGCTGTTGACCTGAGCTAGAGAAAATCATAAAGCCTTGCTGTTTTTGCATCCGCTACAGTTAATGTTATCTTAATTTCAGCTAGGCCCTCACTGCAGCAAAGCAGTCTTTTTGCTAGTCCTTTTGCTCTTCATTGATTCTCTAAGCCCTTCTGCCCAGTGGATGTTCCAAACTTTTTCTTCTTTTCTTAAGCTTCCCTCACCCACCCTGTAACATAATCATACTTTACCAAGAAAATTATTCTCTTCTCTATTCCTCTTCACCTCAACCCCTTGACATCATTTCTATTTCCTCCTATATTCCAGTCTCTGATGAAGAAATGCCCTTTCTTGCCTAGGCCGACTTCGGCTCTTCTCTTTGTTGTCTTGCTGTTCTTTTTAAATCTCCTTTTCTGGTTCACCTTCCATATTTCTTATATTCACTATGGATGTAGCCCAAACCTTTGCCCTGAGCCTTCACTGGAAGACATTTAGCTAGGCAAAATTCACTACCCCAAGACAGCTCCCATTCTACTTCAGCTTAGCTCTATTCATAAACAAATACCTTTCTTGCATCAAAGCAAGATCTTTCTAACTCTGCAGCTTCTACCAGGTAAGTACTCTTAGTTCTGTCCTCTGCAGAAAAAAGTAAGGAAAGTTGGAGAGAGCTAGTATGCTTCTGCTGCCATATTTTTTTTCAAGGCAAAATATCCATAGTTCATAGGATCATAGCTATAGAGTCTTGGAAGGGAACTCAATATCATCTAGTCCAAGCCTTCCATTTTAGGAATGTGAAACTCGAGCCCCATACAGTTTAGTTGACATTTCCAAAGTAATATGAGCATCAAGTAACAAAGCTAAAATTCTAACTTAGGTTCTCTTATGGCAAATCTAGTACACTTTCAATAGTACCATCTTGAATTCTCCCAGTATCCTAGTGCATGAGGTGGTGAAATATACACTAAATGATAATAAATACTTTTGATGAAGTTTTTGATTAGACCTGAAGAAAATTGTTTAATTTCTTTCTTCGGTTGTTTATCTTATAAACATCCTCTTCCTGTGAATGCTCCCCAACTTTTCCATGACATGCTAAAATGTGGTTTCACTAGGCCAAGGTTCTATAGGACACTATGACCACCTGTGCTCTGCATATCATGCCTCTCTTGGTGCAGCTAAGATCACAGTAGCTTTTATGGCTGCCATGACACACTAGTGACACTAATTAACTTTACAGTTCTCTAAAACCTCTAGATGGCTTTATATCAGTAAGGCAAGATTCATGACCCCAAAGATGATCATGAACATGCCTGAATGGTTTAGAATCTCGAAGTATACGAAATTCTCTAGGTAGAAGACAGAGGAAGTATAACATTTATTTAGACACCAGAGAATCCAATCCCAGGACCAGTAATTCCAGTTCCATATAGTAGCAATAATATTCTAAAGCCAGTAAGCCCACCTCAATGTAGCAACAAGGAAATTGTAACACAATATTATAGCAAGTAGCCATGTCATCCTGTAACCTTCCCACCTGCTAGGGCCTTCCTGTAAACAGTCACTCACAAATTCTAACTCTCTACTCAGCACTCTCTTCTGCATCTCTGTAGATTCTGAATTCTTCCTCCTCCTCCTTGGGCTGAATTCTGATTCCTGTAGCTCTCTGCTTCAGTGTCCTCTTGATGGCTGCTTCTGAATCCTGCAGCTCAGTTCTGCTGCTCTCAGTTCTGGACTCACTTTTTATACAGTCCTAGCTGGCATCTGATTGACTAGAACTCAGTGCACTGGTCTTAGCAACTCTCATTAGGGCCCTGAGGGCTTCACACCCACATCTGCTTTACTGGCAAAAAGGTGTAGGCCTGGGGCCTAATAGCTAGTTAGTGAAAGGGTGTGGGCCTGCACCTAATCTGGCCTCCCTTTTTTGGCCCCACCTGAGGCCTATTCAGTGGGCGGGAAAGAGGCTTCTTTAAAGGAGCTGTTAATGCCTTATGTCTCACTATCTTGTACTTGTAAATGTCTTGTTTCTAACCTAAGAGTAGACTTTATATTTATCTCCATTAAAATTTATCTTATTTGGCTTGGCCCACCATTCTAGCCCCATCATAGTATCAGTCCTGATCCTTCTTGATGTCTCTCCAATGTTTGACACCCTTGACCACTTCCTTCTCCTCTCAGTACCCATATGAACCTAGGTAAATTACTTAATCTTCCTCAGCCTTAATTTCCACATCTGCAAAGTGAAAGGGTTGAACTAGATGGCTTCTCAGGTCCTTTCCAGCTTTAGATTTAAAATCCCATGATCCTTCAAACACTAGATCTATGATCTAGTTCATCAAGTCATTTTAGTTGAGGCCTTAATAATCTTTCACCGGGACTGTTGTTCAGCTTGGACTCTCAGCCTCCAGTATCTACCTTTTCCAGTCTTTTCTTCACATGTGTAGTAGTGTCACCATGCCTGGAAAACACTGCTTCTTCATTGCCACCTCTTAGAATTCCATCCTTTATTTAAAGCCTAAGTCATTTGTAGTCTTTTACGGGAAGCCTTTCGTGATGGTTCTAGTTGTTAGTACTCTCTCCTTTAAGTTATTATTGAAACTGTGTACTTATCTGTTTGTATATTGTATCTCCCTGGAAGAATGTAAGTTGCCATAGGGCAGGAAACTATTTTCTCTCCTTCCTACCCCTAGCACAGTTCCTTGTATCTAGTAAGTTTATAATAAATAATCACTGGAATTATTTCTTAACTGGAGATGGAAGAGATAACATTATTAGCCTGGTAGGCAACTCTTTGTCAACCTTTCTAAGTTATAAATAGTAAAGAGGCCTTAGAGTTAGTTCTACATGATAAATTACCTTTTTGTGGAAGCAGGCATAGTTGCCATTCATTTGGGGATAAGAAAAGAATAAAGCTTGTTAATACAGCTGTGAAGAGCTTCCTGCAACATCTGTAAAAAATGTCTGCCTCTTTCATCATCAGATACAGAAAGCAAAATACCTTGATGTCAGTGCCAGCACTCATCAGATATTAATATTAAAAGTAATTTGAAATTTCCATTCTTCACCAATGATAGAAATGAAGTTGGGCAACTTCCAATTCTTTTTTTTTTTTAACTTATTTATTCTTAGTTTTCAAAATTCACTTTTATAAGATTTTTGAGTTCCAAATTTTTCCCCCTCCCTCCCCTGACCCTTTCCCAAGACAGCATGCAATCTGATAGAGGCTATACATGTACAATCATATTAAACATATTTCCACATTGGTCATGTGATAAAAAGGAATCAGAACCAAAGGGAAAAACCACAAGGGAAAAAAAAGAGAGAGAGAAAATAGTATGCTTCTATCTGCAGTCAGACTCCATAGTTCTTTCTCTGGATATGGATAACATTTTCCATCATGAGTCTTTTGGAATTGTCTCAGATCATTGCATTGCTAAGAAGAGCTACGTCTATCAAAGTAGGTCATCTCACAATGTTGCTGTACCTATGTACAGTGTTCTCCTGGCTCTGCTCACTTCACTCAGCGTCAGTTCATGTAAGTCTTTCCAGGTTTTTCTGAAATTTGCCTGCCCATCATTTCTTATGGAACAATCGTATTCCATTACATTCATATGCCACAACTTGTTCAGCCGTTCCCCAGTTGATAGGCATCTCCTCAATTTCCAATTCTTGGCCACCATAAAAAGAGCTGGTATAAATATTTTTGTACATGTGGGTCTTTTTCCCTTTTGTGTGATCTCTTTGTGATACAGACCTAGTAGTGCTATTGTGGGATCAAAGTGTATGCACAGTTTTATAGCCCTTTAGGCATAGTTCCAAATTGCTCTCCAGAATGGTTGGATCAGTTCACAATTCCATCAACAATGCATTAGTGCAGCTTCCAATTCTGTCTTTTTCTACTTTTATGTAATTTTATTTCTTAACTCATTGTATAAAAATTAACTTTTTCCTCATATGTGACTGCTTTACAAAGATGAGCTAAAGAAGCATTGTCTTTCATTAATAGGGTGTTCTTTACTAATTTAACTTCATCATGTTAGTGTATGTTGAGTCTGCTTAAAGCTAGAAAACACAGATATACCAAAAGGAGTATTTGGTCTTCAGTTTATCATTTTATTTTACTTCAGAAATGGTTCTAATCAAAATAGTTAATTAACCTTCCTATACTGGAAGCATCAACCTAATAAAAGAGAGCTGTGAATTAGACTTTTATTGACCTACCAACTGATACTGATACTGTATAAGTCATATCACCCCTTTTTTTGTATGGAAGATGGTAATGATAATATACCTGTTTTTTCCACTTCATTGACCTTGTCCTGTCATTTATACCTTCTTTGTCTAACTTTTTTGAGCTTATTATTCATCAGTAAAACAAGGCAAGTTGTCTAACTTTTTTGAGCTTATTATTCATTAGTAAAACAAGGATCATATTGGCACTGTTTATCTCATCTGTTATTTTTTGTTATTGGTTTTTAAAATGTTATTTATGCTTGTTTCCCCTTTCATTACTGTCACTCTGACAACCTCTGCCCCAGTAAAACTCTCCCTTGTGACAAATAATTGATACATTGATCATGTATGAAAATATATACCTCATGCTACACTTCTAATCTAAACTTCTTTGCCAAGAAGCAGAGGCCATATTTTACCAAGATATACTTTTTCCTTAATCTTCTGAAATCGTTGATGAGTCGCTGCACTGAGTCCTGAAGGTTTTCATTGTCATTTTCCCATAAATTATTCTAGTCATCAAGTAGATTGTTTTGCTTACTTTACTCTGCATCAGTTCATAAAAATCTTCTCAAGCTTCTTTGAATTTTTCATATTTGTCATTTCTTAAAGCACAATAATATTCCTTGCATTCCTGTAACATCACAGTTTCTCCAGCCATTCTCCAATCAGGTGATTGGCACCCACTTAGTTTCCAATGTTTGCTACTATTAAAGTGCTGCTATAAATATTTTTCTGTGTATGAGGTCTTTCCCTCTGCCTTTCAGCTACTTGGACCATGTGTGCAGTAGCGCTGTTACTGGATCAGAGGGTATTTGCAGCTTAGTGACTGTTTTTTTTTTTTTTAGCATAGTCCAAATTATTTTTTTTAGATCATAGAGTTGTTCAGATGAAAATGCTACATAAACATGAATTATTTCACTGCCAGATTTTTTTTTTCTTCCTTTTGAAGGCATAAGAGAGAAAGGGAGGAGTCTATATTTTCTGCCTCTGTTTGATTACCCATTCACTCCTCAACCCATTGCAATTAGTCTTCTGTCTGTTACTCCACTGAAATTGGTGTCCTGAAGGTCACCAATGATCTACTCTCCAAATCGAATGGCCTTTCCTTAGTCTTCATCCTCTTTCAACCCTCTGAGCAGTGTTTCTTACTGTTGACCACTTCTTTTTTAAGTTGTGTATTTCTTACAAGTAATTTTTTGTACTAAATTAACACTATTCTTCTTTCTCCTCTTAACCTTTCTGACCTTTCTCTTTTTCTCATTCCCTCTCACCTAAAAATGAGTGTTTTTCTGAAATTTTTTTCTCTTTTCTTTCTCAACTATCTCATCTAATCCCACAGCTTCTACTACAACTTTTATGCTGATAAATCCCAAATTTTAACTATAACCTCAATCCTCCAGAATCGCAGACACACATTTCAGGCTGCCAATTGGGCATCTCCGCTACATCTTGTGATACCACAAAATCAGTATTTCTAAAGCTGAATTTTATCTTTATCCCAAACCTTAATCCTCCTTATTTCTGTGAGTTCTACTCTTTTCAAAAACATTCTGTAGTTCCCCATTTCTTAAGTTCAGGTTGTTCTACGTAAAAAGTAGATACAAAATAGGTATATAATGAAATATTAACCAAATAAGCATAAGGCAAGTATGGTACAATGGCAAGAACACTGGCTTTGGATTTGTAAGAACTATGTTCTGCCTCTGGCTCTTACTGTATCTGTGACTTACTTTGGGCAAATCATTTAATTTCTCAGTGCCTCAGTTTCCTCACAAGTAAAATAAGAGGATTAGGCTAATTGATGTCTAACGGCTCTTCCATCTCGAAATTTATGACCCCTTGATTCTGAGTGGCATCCAAAACTCTCTACAGTTTGGTACCGATTTACCTTCCTATTCTTCCCCTCCATACTTCATCCAAACTGGATTGCCCTCTTCTTCTCTGGACGTGTACTATGCTAAGATCATGTTATTACCTGTGTCTTCTCCCTGCTGAATTTCTACCCATCTGTACTCTGCTGATATATTAATACTTTCATGAAGCTGTCCCTTCTTTTTCAAACTCTCCAATCCCTCACTGGGAGTTCCCTCGGTTTATGAAATAACAGATTTTTATCTTCTCTTTTTGTCTTGCTATTATCTCTAATTATCCTCTCTGCCCTATTTGACCATCAGCTCTCTGAGTGCTCCTTGACTTACCACCCCTAGCATCTCTCATACAACATTGTGTATCTCATGAGCACTTACTGTTTGTTGAAACAATGCAGCAACATAAAATTTAATTAGGCATATCTTTTGAACCTTTTTATATATCTGTGTGTCAATGTAGTTCAGATTTTCCATCGAATAAGAAATTTTTTCACCTGAAGCACTTAACAATGAGATTTTTTTTAATTTTTGAGGAAATTCATTTACTTACTCACTTGGCATCTTTCCAGAATATATTAATAAAACCAGCACCAGAAATATTGCTGGTAACTATCTTTTTTATGTGAAAGTTCCTTCTTAATGCCCCTCGTATTGTTTTTAACAAACTTTTTTTTGTCTGTATTCATATCTTCATTTCTCCTACTCAGTTATCTCCTGAACATTTTCTGTGAAGTAGTCCACCCCTAAAAATCCCATGCCATACTGTATTATCTCTGGGTTTAACTTGTTTTATGTATTTATGCTGCCAACTCTTAATTTGTGCAACTGGTACATTTCTATGTGGAAATCACAATCTTTCAGACTCAGTAATCAGTCCATAAATATTAAGTACCTGATTATGTGTCAGGCACTGTGCCAAGTGCTGGGGATACAAAAAGAAGCAAAAGACAGTCTCTGCCCCCAAGGAACTTACAATTTATTGGGGGAGAAAACATGCAAATTATACAATCTGTGTACAGGGAAAAAAAAAGGCAACAATTGAGAGGGAAAGCGCTAAAATTAACAAGGGTTGAGAAAGGCTTCTTGCAGAAGATGGGATTTAGTTGAGACTTGGAGAAAACCAGGGAAGTCAGTAGGGAGAATTGAAGAGAGAGCATTTCAGGTATCTGGGAACAGCCAGAAGAAATGGCCAGAACACCAAGAGGTGTAGTGTCTTGTTCTTGAAACAGCCAAGAGGCCACTGGATTGAAGAATATGTGGTGGGGAGTGAAGTATAAGAAAACTAGAAAGGTAGGAGAGGAATAGGTTATGAAATGCTTTGAATGCCAAATAGATCATTTTGTATTTGATCCTAGAAGTGATAAGGAACCACTGGAATTTATTGGTGGGAGGGGGCGGGGGAGGAGGTGAGCAATCATCAGACCTTTGCTTTAGGAAAATCAATTGGTGTCCAAATAGAAGATGGATTGGACTGGAGAGAGACTTGAGGCAGGCAGGCCCACTAGCGGGCTGTCTCCGTGATCCGGGCATGAGGTGATGAGGACCTGCATGAGATTGTTGACAGTGTCAGAAGAGATAAGGAAGAGTATTTGAGAGATGTTGCAAAGCTGAAATTTACAGGCCTTGATAACAGATTGGATATGCAGTGAGAGATAGGAAGTGATGGATAACTCCTGGGCTCTGAGCCTGAGTGAGTGGGAAAATGGTATTGTCCTTTACAGCATTTGGGAAGGTGTATGTTGGGGTGGAAGGGTTGGGAGGGAGATGGAAGGATGTTTAGGGGCAAAGATAATGAGTTCAGTTTTACACATGTTGAATTTAAGATGTCTTACTGGATACCCAGTTCTAGATGTTGGAAAGGTAGTTGGAGATGCTAGATTAGAAGTCAGGAGAGAGTTTGAGGCAGAATAGGTAGATTGGAGAATCATCAGCATACTGATGGTAATTAAATCTGTAGGAGCTGATGAGATCACCATGTGAAGTAGTAGAGAGGGAGAAGAAGGCCCAGGACAGAATCCTGTGGGATACCTATGGCCATTGAGTGTTATCTGGATGAGAATCCAACAAAGGAGACTGAGGAGGCAGGGGTCAATGCTTTAGATGTCACCATGTGGACAAAGAATAGGGTTTGATGAGAAGCCAGAAAGAGGTGAAAAACCCATAGATTATGAATGAATAAGGCGATTTTGGAATCCTTGAACATGAAGGTAGTGCATTTATGAATGAAGGCAGGATCAAGGATATGGACATCTTTTTGTGTGGCTAAGATAGGGTGGGGAAATAGGTCATGGAAAGTGAGTAAGTTGATGAACTGAGTAGTTAGAGTGTTTGAGGGAGACTCTATATATGTCAAACTCTCCTGGTATTGGGGTAAGAGTTGGAGAGAGAAGAAAAAAATTGTGAACTATATACTGAAATATTTTAGGAAGGAAGGGGAGTGACCTGGGAGTTAAAAGGAGGAGTGGTTACTGAATGATGGAGGTAGGGAGATAACCCAGAAATGGCATTGGGGAACAAGGAATATTCCAGAATTATTGAGTGTGATTCCCATCTGGCAAATCATGTTACTATAATCTAATAGCTTAAATCTAAAAGCTTAAAACATGAATATTTCTAAATAAAATAAAATTACAAAATTACTTCAACAAGTTAGGAGAAATCAACAGAAATATAATACATTTCCACTTAAAAAAAAAAGCAGGCACCCTTTTTTTTGATATCAATTATTTTCAAATATATAGATATATTCCTCCTGTCTTCTCTCCAACCAGTAAGCTTTCCCTTTTAACAAAGGGAGGGAAAAGCAGGTAATACTAATACATCGTTTGTATTTGATAAGATATAAAAAATTCTACACATTCTTTTGTTGGAGAGATAGGGAACTTCTCTGAAGAACTTTGGAATTGATTGCGACAGGGGAGACACCAGCACAGGACTGCCCAGCATGGCATGCCCCTCATCAGAGAAGTTGCTGCGCTCGATGGGCGAAGTAGATTTGAAATAGCTCAAAAGAAGCAGGAGATAGCAAATTTAGAGAATCCACCCTAAATGTTCACACGGACTCTTTGTGTCTAACCTGTAGTAGAGCATTCCAAGCTTGTACTGGTATGATCAGCCAAAGTCAGATACACTGTAACTTGGCTCTAACATAGTGATGTCATTTTGATGCTCCCCGAGAACAAAGGACACCAACCAACCAGGGGAATGGGGCCTAAGCATACTTGTACAGTGTTATACAGAAGGAGGAAATAATGATGATAGTAGCTAGCAATTATATAGCACTTAAAGGTTTTGCAAAGTGCTATACAGATATCTCAATTGATCCTAACAATGATCCTGAAAGATAGGTGTTACCTCCATTTTACAGATAAAGAAACTGAGGCAGGCAAAATTTAAGTGACTTGCCTAGGCTTACACAGCTAATAAATGTCTAAAGATGAATTTGAATTTAGGTCTTCCAGACCCCAGGCCTGGCACTCTACCCACTGTGCCACTTAATCTTAACGAAGAGACTGTGTTCTGTTGGAACACACATACACTTTAGTACTTCAGTGTATCTGAGATCTCATTGATATAGATAGTCCCTCCATTTGGCACCAATTACCCCCTGTTTATACCTTGTCCTATTCTTTATACATATTCTTCCATAGATTCCTCCCTCCATAGACAATCAAGCCAAGGTACTAGAGGCCTTTCTCTAGGTTTTTTACATTTCACGGGTATCAGTAAAGCTACATTAGTGTTCTGCTGCTTATGTCCACTTTATCCTAGATATATAGCTTGTTTATATATTGTCTTCCATAGTAGATTATGAGCTTCTTGAGAACATGTATTGCCTTTTGTTTATATCCACAATGCCTATGCACCTGGCGCAAAGTAGACATTTAATAAATGCTTATTGACTTAACTGACATCTTGAGTTGTCCATTCTGCTTCACCATGAAAGTGCCTACCTGTTTTGGTGAGTTTAAGATTTTTCTCTGATAAAAGTCTGTTGTCTAAGATATATAGAGAACAAATACAGATATAAAAAACTACAAACCTCATTAGCTCACAACTGTAGTCAAAGGTTAAGAATGCACAGCTTTCATTGAAAAAATGCTGCACATCACTAATATTTAAGAGAAATGCAAATTAAAACAACTCTTAACGTTTTACCCACACTTCCAAAATTGGCATAGTTGACAAAAGACAAAAATGGTCAATACTGGAGAAGCTTCAGGAGGTCAGATAAATAAACTGTGAATTGATCCAACTGTTGTGGAAAATGTTTGGAATTATGCGAAAAAAAATTATTAAATTGGTCATTTACTTTAACTCGCTGTTCTCATGCACCAAGGAGATCAAAGACAGGTCCCATAGATACCAGAATATTTATAGCACTTTTTGTGGTTGCAAGAAACTGCCAACAAAATGTGTTCCCATCAGTTGGAGAATGGCTAAATATATTTTGGCATATGAAAATAATGTAATATTGTTATACCATAAGAAATAACAAATGAGTAATTCAGGTAGACATAAAAACTTATATTTACCTTTATAGAAGACAGAGCCAAGGGAAAAATGCATACAATGACTACAATAATATAAATATAAGCAACATTAGAAGATATTAGCATTCATATTAGATAAAATGACTGGTCATGGTAGAGGTTTAGTAGATTTATGAATATAATTGCATATGATGTTAAATATAGTCGATCTAACTTTGCTCAGCAGTTTTTTATTTTTTAGAAAAGGGCTTCTGAGGGATGGTGTGTTTTTTGAATTAACTGTGGTATAAAAGCAAAGAAAACTGCAAGGGAACTTGCTTAGGTCTTTGATTCAGGTGAGACTAAGGACACTGTCATAATATTATTTCTTAATTTTTACAACACAGCTGAGGCCTCTCAGGACAATATGTTCCTACATCTCCCCTTCCCTAACCACCACCCCCACCTCCCCCCCCCCCCCCACACACACAGGTTTTTTTGTACTGAGCACGAATCTCAGTGTTCTTTAATCCCAGGCTCTCATTTTGCAACCTCTTTTTTTCGTTCTTTAGGGTGCGTATAATCCATAGCAAAATACACTACTCTAATTGGTTTAGTAGAAATGGGCAGCACTCCTCATTTCACATTTAAAGTCAGATTCAGTGAAACAGTGACATGAAGAAGAAAATGTCCTTCTTCAACAGTGTACCAAATGATAATGTTGAGATAGTGCCTTGAATGTGTGACAGGTTATATTGGTGGGGTTATAGAAAAAGCTATGCAGTAGGTGGAGACAAAAACCTAGTGTTCAAATATACTTGAATCCGTTCCTTCAGTCTCCTCTAGAGTTGCCAGAAGGCTATGGAAATTTTTACAGCTCACAGAAATCAAAATAGTCCAATTAAAGGACAATTGGAACTTCTAGAATTTTAGATAGTATGACCCCTTATGCAATAACCATTAAAAAATTTGTGTCCCTAAAGAGATCTAAGAGACAAAGGACTTTCATATACAAAAATATTTATAGCTCTTTTAGCTGTGGCAGAACATTGAAAAACGGAAGAGACACCCATCAATTAGGGAATTATTGAACAAGTTATGGTATATGAATATGTTGTGCTGTAAGAAATGTTGGAGAAGATGGTTTCAAAGAAACCTGGGCAGACTTCTGTGAACTCATGCAGACTAAAGTAAGCAGAATCAAGAAAAGAATTTATACAAAAACAACAGTATTGTAAAGACAAATCTGAAAGATTTAGGAACTTTGTTCAATACAGTGACCAGAAGATTAAGCATGAAATATGCTGCCCACCTCCTGACAGAGAAGTGATGAACTCATTGCAAACACATACACACACACTCTCTCTCTCTCTCTCTCTCACTCTCTTTCTCTTTCTCTTTCTCTCTTCTACAGAGGATAGGCTACTCTCTTAGAGGCAGTGACTAGTAAGTAAGAGCCCTAAGTAGACTTTTTCATTTTGGGTGAGACAGAGTGAGTCAAACAGAATGAACTGGTAATGCATAGGTTATTATCTGGATCACAACTGTTGTTATTATACTTCACCCCGAATCCACTCATCTTCCAAACTTCCCTATTATGGACGTTGGAGGGAGTAAAGGGGAGAGAAACTCATCCTTTTAGTCACAAAGATTTTCATATCCTTAGTGTCATTTTCAGCTCCTCCACTCTACATATTCAGGCAGTTTCCAAACGTTGTATTTTCTACCTCCGTCTCTCACATCTGTCCTTTTCTCTTTACTCTAATAGCTACCACCTTACTTCAGGCCTTTATCACCTACTGCATGAACTATTGCAGTAATTTTCTTACTGATCTCTGCTTCAAGTCTCTCCTCTTTAGAATCGGTCTTGTACTCAGCTACCTAAGTGATTTTTCTAAGTATTTCTATTTCATGTCACTCCCCTACTTTTAAAAAATCCAGTGACTCTTTATTGACTCTAGCATCAAATACTGTTTTATCTTATCTCATCCTTTTTAAGTTTCTATTTTTATCTGTTTTACAATGTACCTAATCATTAGTACAGTGGTACACGTATATAACTTACGTGTGTGTGTGTGTGTGTGTGTATGCGTGTGTGTGTGGTGTGCTCAAAAAATGTTTTAGTGCTAGGGGTATAGTATCAAAATTAATTTACCTTCTACTAATTCAGTATTTACAGTGAGTTAAAGTTTCTTTTTTCCCCACACATGGTCATGCTAAGAGGTCCTTAAACTATTTTCTGACACTTCTATAAGCAATCATTTATATACAAAAAGAATGATTTTCAGTTCTTGTACTCTGATGTATTCATTAAAGTCACCCTGGTACAGATTGTCTATGTATATGGAGGGGTAGGGAAGGATGGAGGACGGGTCTCTGGATCTTTGCATTCATTTGTGTGGTGAATTCCTTCTGATGCAAATCAGCTACTTGTCTATAACATTGTCTCTTCTATAAAGAATCTATACTCTTTCTGATTTTAACCTTTCTAAAAAAGACCTATTTTGATTATTTGTGGTAGTTAGTCCTTCTGGTGCAGCTAGTGTTGCAAGCAATCAAAAAAGAATACTGAAGTTAGATTTTTTTTATTATGACTTCATAGTTTGGTTCCTAATTAAGATCTTTTTTCTTCCTATCAAAACTGCAATGTTCATTTTTCTGCTATTCACAAGACTCTCTAGAACTAACTCCTCTTCAAATAGGGTAGAACTCCTCTTCTTGAATAACAGAACCCCTTTTAAAGTATTCTGTAATTCAAAGTTTGTATTAATTCCACCTACTTTCTCAAAATTAGTCTGAATTAATGAGGTATGATTTTATTTATTTCTCTTCGACTAGAGCCCAGGGAAAATATAATTACATGGCTTAGGTGCCTTTGGGTTCTAAATCTCCTAAATCAGTGGAACTGAGACTTTCGTCTTTCCCCAAAATATATAAACAAGTTAACTTGCCATTCTCTAAGTTAATCCAGGTGGGTAACTTCCACTATGAAAACCTTAAATAGGTATAGATTGGTGGCTCAGTTTATAGTGTTAAGAGAGTTGCCTGTGGCACTAAGGGGTTGGGACTTGCCTATGGTCATATGTCAGTCAGTATTTCAGTTGCTGGAGATTGATTCTGCTGCTGGCCCTCTATTCACTATGCTCTGTGGCTTCTTAAGACTTCCATTTACCTGTATCATAATATAAATTTTAATTATTGTTTGTCATGAAAATGACCTGTTTGTTCATATATTTTTTTAAAATGTCACATAAGAAAAATATTTTTGCTTCCTTTATCCTATCTAGTCTACATCTAGAAGTTATGCTGTGACAAGTAAGGGATGTAGATAGCTCAAAGCTTAAGAATCCCCTTTGAGGTAATAGAGATCATTGTCATAAATTTTTCCCTTTTCAATCAGTCCTAAAAAGTTCAGGACATAATAAGAAATTATATTTGGAAAATTGAAAATTATAATAAAAGTTTAAATCACTCAGTATTAGGCCGATTAGTCCCGACTACAAGAGGCCAACTCACTTTAAATATGTTATCACTTTCTTGATATGAGAATGAGTAATGAATTTTGTGGGATGGTATAGATTGTCTCTGCAACTATCTGCAAGGCCAGACCAGCACTTGTTTTTGAAACTAGAATTAAAAAAAAGTTTCTTAAGCCATAATGCTAAAACCTTTTCTCATTAATAGCAGAAAATATATGTGTGTATATATACATGTATAAATATATTTGTCTAGTACATAGAACAGTTAAGTTCTTCTAAGCTATAATCACATTTCAAATGCATCCAAACCCTAAAGGGCTTGACCTTTTAGTTAAAAAAGAATTCTTCTGGAGATGATGTAATTTTGGCTAGTATCATATATATCTTTCAAGTACCTCAACCGCTTTATAAGCATTATCTGATTAAATCCCTACAGCATCCCTGTGAGGCAGATGGAAAGAACGATCCCTGTATCACAAAGGGAAATAAAGCCACATAACAGTATGTGCCTGCATTACAGGGTTAAAGCACTGTGCAAATGTGAGTTGTTCTTGTTTATAACAATAATAATAACATGGCTTTAAACTAATAGCAAAGTAAAAGGGTAGAATTCAGATTCTGGAAACAGGAGGGGAATTTTTCTTAAAATTCAATGTTATAACTACTTATATAGTTATTTTTCTATATTTTGCCATCTTTTTGTTTGATTGGTCTGCTCATAGTTCTTAAACATCATTATTTTAATTTATTGTATGGTTGATTCCATTCTTTTTAAATCTCCCACTGAGCTAATACAAGCAGCAAGTCTCTGACATGAGGAAAAATGTCATCAGAAGTCTGCTCCATTGCTATCTCCATCTGTTGGTTTAAAGAAGTAATGTTTTTGCCCAAGTGAGCCAGAAAGATTGATTTTTAGTGAAACCAAGTTAAAAACTAAGGAATTAAACTGTCACTGTGGTTTTTTTTTTAATTTTAACCTATTATAAGCTATGGCAATTACTGTCATCTTTAGTTTAGACTTCAAATACTATTAAAAATTGAGATGAGAATTACATTTTGAAAAAAAATTAATTCCATACATTAATTCCATACATCTTGTTCTGTGAGGAATTAAGGAAAAAATAGCATTTTCTCAACTTTTCTTCTGTGGTAGAGAACTGGGGGTGTCTAACTGTGTTAAGTGGAATTTTAATAGAGATAATGATCAAAAATCCCTACAGCCATTTCAAATTCACAGTTTCACAGGATTTTGCATCACTTGCTTCTGAATTGCTAATGAAGAGCTCAATATAGCTTCTGATGCATTTCAGTTTTTCTGGGTAGTGACTGGCTGGAGTGTTACTGACATCACAACATACAGCTGTTGATTTTCTATTGTCTCTGAGGCTTCACCAAGTGCCTTAACAGACTGCTCTAGCAGGTACCTACAAATGCCTGACTGATCAGCTGAGGATCTGTTCGGCAAGCTCTTTAGAAGAGCAATGCAAATTATTAGTATAAAGGTACTATGGCAAGTACATCTTCAGTAACTCTGCGTTAATGAAGTATATGCCAGTATGATGAAGGTATGTATCCTCTAATATATTCTCTATAGAAAAATTGGAAAACAGAAAATGTGAAGAATTGATTCCATCTGCTTAATACCCTCATTTTTTGCCAAGTACATGAATATGTGTTATTAAATCATCATCATGCCAAAAATCTCAACATTTTTGTGATAGCAAATGTATCTTTGCAAAAAGACTTTAGATTGAAAATTAGAGAAAAGAGATTACTCTTCCTTTCAGTTTGGTAAATAATTCATGTATCGAAAAAGATTTACTTTTTCCCTTGCATTCCATTATTGAAAAGCATAACTGTAGTTCTTGCTTAGGGTTTTCTTTTGTTTTATTGGGTCGGGAAAGTGGGATCTATGTATATCTCTGTGTCTATGTATATCTTTGTGTTGGGAGGATCTTGTATTGTATCAGTAGAACAAATGTATTCTCTGGAAAGGGACTTTTTCAAATTCATCTTTTAAAAAAAGGAGATAGGGCATGCTAGATATATTTAAACCTATATAGGAAGTACTTTACCTTTTCTTTCACTGTAGAATGAATCCAGCACGGGGGAGAATAATATATTTTCCTTTTGAAATTAGCAAACCAATACTATTAGCCTCAGAATTCATTATGTCATTTTCTTGTGGAAGAAAGGTAATTTTTAAAGTTCTCATAATAGAACAAAACCTAGCTGTATTATTGCTTTAATTAGCATAGCCAAATGTCATTTTTAAAAGAGAATGTTAATCTAAGTACTGCAGTAATTTTAAGGGCATCTTGTTTTAATTAGGCAGCCCAAAAACTCTTTTGGCAGTTATCTTGATAATTATCTGTTGATCCTTTTATATGATACTTTGAAAATGGAAACTACAGGTAAGAATAATTAACTAAAGGCAGTGAATGTTATTGATGTAACTGAACACTATTTTGTAAGCTTCTTAAACATTTGCTCCAAAATCATTTGCTTTCGGCCTGGGGTAAGTTTGCATTCCTAGCTAAATTAAAAAATAAGCATAAGCATAGTATTTTAAATAAAAAGTTTATTTTTGTGAAGCCCTTATTTTAATATTAAGAATTAAATTGCTTTCAGAGATGGAGAGTTGAAGTGGGTACAGGGTAGAGGAATTTTAGTAAGACTCTTTTAGCAAAACTCATTATCTTTTGCTTTTTATGACTTTTTCATTCCCAACTAAAACTATCAGCTATTCACCCCCCCCCCAAAAAAAAACCCAAATGCCTAAAGAATTTTGAGTTTATAACTTCAAATGCTATGAAAGGTTATTACTTCAATAACTCCTAGTTTTTGTCTATCTGGATTTTATATATAACCATAAGAGAAAAAAATGTCAGATTAATCTATCTTCCCAAAAATGAATGTTCTTTCTTTCCCAATGTCTTTGTCTTTCTCTCTTCTTCCTCTGCCTTCTTTCCTTTTCTTTTCTCTTTACTTACCCTGAACATACATCCATATTATTTGTTTTCAGGCTTATGCCAAACCCTCATTTTTTTCTTCAGAATTAGTAGATGTCATTCATTCTGGAGACCTACTTGCTATGCAGAAATTTGGTAGCCTAGTGAAAGCGGTTACAGTTTGGCACGAATTATGTAAAACTATTCCCAAAAGAAACTATAAATGATTACATTGTTTATTATATTTTTAAAGTGTGGATTTTATGTACTAGCAAGTTTCTGAATACTAAGAGGATTACATAGGTTTCTAATAAATTAGAAACATCAATTATTAGACACTTTTAATTAGAATTTCATGGGTTTCCCCTTAAAACATAAAGTTTGTTCATTGGAAATTTTTAAATTGAAGAATAATTTCTAGATCTTTAGAGAAAGCACTTCTTGTAAGAAATTAAATGGAATTTATTCTTAGTTTGCATGTTTATGGATTGTAATACATTTAGAGTGCAAATGCCAGGTGTTCTGGTACTTTAAGATTCTGTCTTAAGACTGACTTGGGAAGAAATCAAACCCCCTGACTCTGTTTAACTACTGTAAAATAGAGTATTAATACAAATTTTGCCAGTTCTTGTGATATCTGTTCATATCAATAAAAAGTATATTAAAATGTATGTATTAGATAGACTAGAATTCTGTGTGGCTATCACTTGAGAAATAATCTGAACAGATACATTTGAAAAGTCTGTCTTTGCTAATTACACATAAAATACACATGAAGTCTGAGAGGACTGTGTTTAATTTCACATAAGAAATGATGTTTAAAATATAACTGAAATTAAATTATTGTCTTGGGTTTAATATTCGTACCTAAATGAAGGTGTTGTACTATGTGGCCTCTCGGGTCCCTTCCAGCTCAAGATTTATTGTCCTGTGGTATCTTAACTCCATCTACTGTTTTCAGAAAAGAAATCTTAGAATATTGAAATATGTTGTGGTTATTCTTAAATCCTACATGATTTTAGCAAAAAAATTCTGAATTTCCATATTTTGAGATTTGACTCATGTTATTTTTTCAATTTGAAGGGCACCTCAAAATAAAGAAATTGAACTAAGTGGCCTCTACTGATGCAAAGCTGAGGCTCAGACAGGTGAAGGGACTTGACAGTTACTGAAAGAGCTAGGATTAGAACCCAGGTCTCCTCATGGGTCTGATTAATATGTATGTAAGGTTTGAGCTTTTTTGTTTTTTTATTTTTAATTGAATTCTCATTCAGAAGAATGGAATTATGAGTGAGTAAAGAGAAAAGGGAGAAAATGCCACATTTATTGCAAATCTGCTTTACAATATTAGTGAAATTTAGACTTCTGTAAAAAGACATTCTACTTAGTATGCAATCCATTGCTTATTTAACACCAATTTTTCTGATTGTTTCAATTATTGTAGTTACATTTTATAACAAGTTCATAAAATTGGGATTTTCATGATTAATTTTTAAATGAAGAAATAAAACACAGGAAAGTAGATGGCTTGCCCAGTTGTGAAATCTTTTTATTTTTTTCCTTTGAAAATAATCGCGTCTTAAAATAGATCACCTAGCCTAGATTTCTACGGAACAATTATTGCAGCCATTCTGATAGCTTTCTGTAGATATATGTTAGGATATTACTTAATAATAAACTTTACACTATATACAGCATTAAAAGCTTCAAAGTGGCAATGGTCTTCTACAAGGAGCTCTTTTAAAAAAAAATAACCAACAACCATTTGCCAGGCTTGCCAACAACTCCACCTGTTATATAAGTACGACTTTCTTTTATTAAACCCTCTAGAATGCTAAAAATAGAACCCTCTCTTTCATGCAGATCCTTTTCTTCTTTATTCTTCAAACGATTGTTCCTGTGATACCCACTTAAACAGCTTGACTATTTCATGTCATTTGCTGCAGAATAGGGGAGAAGATACAGAAAAAGACCAACTGTCTGTCTGCATCACCCCATACTTGTATTTTATATTGGCATAAGTGAGAAGGGTGAATCTTTTCATTTAAAAATGGACTAGGATATTATAGAATCCTAAGATTTAAGCAATAGGATTTTAGTGATTTTTTAGCTGAAATTTTTTTATCACAGACAGAAATTTTTTATCATAGACAAAAATATATATAATGCTACATAGATGCAGTATGCTTCCCCGTAATTTAACTCATTTGAGCCTTTTAACAAATCTTTCAAGTAAGGTGACACAGTGATTCAAGATCTGAGAGAAACTGAGAGTTGAAAAATACTTAAGTATATTGCTTTTTCTCGAAGTAGCCCTAGCCAAAGATACTTAGGCTTTTTCTTCTAAGAATTTTGCAGCTTATGAGGGAAGTAGTCAGTCTTTTTGTGCCTTGGGTACATTCTTCTGTGGGGGTAGAGGTAAGATTTCTTGGATACCTTGCCCCTTTCATCCAATCTGTCTTTCCCCCTAATACCTCATTGCCTCTTTTAGATAACACCTTCTACCCCACCCTCACCTTTGTGGCAGAGGAATGTACCACCTCCTGTGTATATATTCAGAGCCTCTGGGGTCCAAAAAAGGAGCTGCGAAAGAAGTCTAGGGATAAACTATCCTAGGTAGACCTTAGTAATCACCAAAAAAAAAATTCCCCATGGAATTACTAGGTGGGTTCATACTTTTTATACTTTTTAGCAGTCAGGGATATTTGAAGAATTGAAAGCTTTTTTGAAATCAATAGGATAAGAAATACAAACATCCTTAGGTATGGAAATAAATACAGGCTCTTCATTTTTTTCCTTTCCCACCTTCTGAGCTTTAGATAGTCTATTGAGCATGTTTAAAAATATGCAATTAAATTACCCCCAACAGTCTTCATGAATTAAATTGTAGGACTATGCCATTACAGTCTCTAAGTTCCTGTCTAAAACTTGGTACTAGCCAAAAAAAATCCTATTGGGTAGAGTATATGTGTGCTTCCTTCCCGGTCCTGGCTCTGCTTTAGGAGTGATTGAGAAGCTTTGACAAAGCCCCTTCTAATGAGAAACATGGGCTGATCCCTGTAACAGCAACTTAGACACCAGTAACTGGTTTTTAAAGCTCAGGCAGGGGAGTCCTGGTGGGATAAGATCCTATTGTGAACAAAGCAAAAGCTTTTCTTGACCAATAAAAGAAATGAAAGAAATAGGGACAGCAAAACAGAAAAAGAAAATAGGATTAGGTTTTGCTGGTTTTAAAAAATTTTTTTTATTATTTCCTCATTTAATGAAATATATATCAACCAGTCACATGTTGTAGGTACAGAGCTAGGTTCAGGGGATATAAAGACAAAAATAAACTGTATCTGCCCTCCAGGAGCTTACATTTTATCAGGAGAAGCAAAACATCTATGGTGATTGGCAGCATGGCTTAGTAGGGTATTTGACTTGGAGTCAAAAATACCTGGGTTCTGATTTTACTTCTGACACTTAATAATTGTGTGTGGGCAGGTCCCTGTACCTCTTTGTACCTTAGGTTTTGCTCATCTGTAAAATGAGAGCATTGGACTCAAATGACCTTGACTTTCCAGCTCTAAATCTATAATCCTGTGGTAAGTTTATACAGAGTGAGTACACCAGCAGCCTCATGTGAGCTTCGAAGGTGAAGATGAGGAGAGAAAGCAGGCCAAGCAGAAGCACAGAGATGGGAGGTTGAAAGTTATGTGTAAGAAATGGCAAGGAGGCCAGTTTGGCTAGATCATAGAGTTTGTGAAAGGGAATAATATATAATAAGCCTAGAAAGGTAGGATGGACTTAGATCTCAAGTCAATTAAATACCAAATAGAATTTCAGAAATATAACCAGCAATTACATATATGTGCAAGCCTATGTGTCATACAAACTGATGGCATGCATATACTAAATGCTGATCAGCCACTGTTATGTATATTTCTCTTCCGTCATGGCAGAAATTATTATTCAGTCCCACACAGCTAGCTATCTATCTCTGTTCAAATAAGCATTAGTGTAATGGCTGATCATTCACATCTTTGTGTTGGGTTTTTTTTTAAATCAATATAGCCTTTATTTCTGACTACAGAGAAACAGAAGACTTTTATGATCTTATTTTTCCATTGACCTTGGGAAATTTTTGTTCTCTATTTTTAATAGTCTAACTCAAGACTCAGCTTAACAGTTATTTTGCTTCAAAGTTGAGAGATCTAAAGTAATGTAACAACAAAATGTGGTATGAGAAGCAAATCATGTGTTAAAATATCTGAACTCTAGTAAACCAGAAGTCTTGTCAAGTTATTCATAATGCAGCTACTATCACCTTGTTTTTTAAAAGATCTTTCTGAGGTTACGGGTGCAAGGAGAGGAACATGTTCTCTTAGTTGTGATGTCTATTAAAAAATTTTGGCCTACGCACTGTAACTTTCCTGCAGCTGTTTAGGTCTTTTTGCTAAAAATATTAACAGGCCTCACAATTTTTCATGTATTTGGGATAAACCTGTTAAGACTTAACACTTCCAAATATGTAATACGACTTTTCTCCCTGGCAGCTGTAATGAAATATCTCTTCATTGGCTGAAAAAAAGGCTATATTTTAAAGCTTTGGAAAGTAGCATTTTTATTAATATTAATAAATGAAATATGGCAAAAAGATGCAAGTATTACTCTAGTGATTCTAGTGTCTAGTCCTAGAATAGTAAGTGATATAGAATGAGACCTTGAACAAGTAACTGAACCATTTGTTCTTACTTCTACAAAGGGCTAATGATAATACTGCATGTCTGCCAGGATGTATTGGTGGTGACGTGCTTTGATCTCAGAAGAAAGATAATATGTAAATAGACCCTTTAAATCAAGTCTAGAAAGAAGAATTATTGAGCAATATTTTCTTTGTTTCTTTTCAGGATTTTAAAAGACTATCCTATTGCTACCAAATTAAGCAATTAATTTTTTTGAAACCAAGGGAAAAAAAAGAATAGAGAGCAAATAGTTTGCCTCATTCTGCATTCAGACTGCATAATTCTTTCTCTGGATGTGCATAGCTTTTCCCATCATGAGTCTTATTGGAGCTGTCTTTGAACCTTGCATGGATGAGAAGAGCCAAGTCTATCAAAGTTAGTCCTTACAGATACCATGTGTCTGTAATTGTGTATAATGATCTCCTGGTTCTGCTCTCCACATTCAGCATCAGTTCATATAAGTCTTCCCAGGTTATATAAGCAATTAGTTTTCATTACAATTAAAATTATTACTGTCATCTAAGTATTTAAATTTATCTGCAGGAAAAAATATTGACTAGTGAAAGTATTGGTTTTATATAATTTAGTTAAATATAGTTTATGTATTTTGGTTTGTATAGTTTGGTTATGTTATATTAATGACAGACTTTTGCTGAATGCTGATAGCCTTAATTTTGGTGTTCCCCAAAGTTCTGTCAGCAGACCTCTTCTCTGACACTAAACTGTCTCGCTTGGTATTCTCATTTACTTCCACAGTATTAGCTCATTTCCCCACAGATTCCTACAAAATGTGTATCATCATTGTCTATACTTCCATCCGTGCTTAAGAACTGCGTGCCCAGGGACCTATAGAACACCTGCCTGTACCAAAACTTCCCAGTAGCACTTCAGATGCAACAGTCAAATTGATCTTTCCTCAACAACCTGCTCATTGTTTTTGTCACCATGCCTTCATCATTTTTGTCAGTGGGCCAGCATCTGGCCATTCTCTAATGTTCAAAATCTTAGTATTTTTAAATTTTCCTCCTCTCTACATTGTCAGTTGCCAAGTGCTGTCAGTTCTCCTTCCATAGCTTTTGGATCCATCCCTATCTTCATTATCATTACCACAACTACAGTATAAGCCCTAATTACCGTTTGCATGAATGGTTACAATAATTTTCTAACCTCAGTGTTCCTATCTGTATTCTTACTCTCCCATCCCCCCTTTTACCTTTTGCACTTCTGCCAGATTTATCACTTTCATTTTTACATCTGAGCATTTCATTCATCTGCTCCAAAACTTTTATTGGCTCCCTTTTATCTCTCTGAGTTCAAAAGTCTAGGATTCCATTTAACCCTTCTAGCCTTTTTTCAATCTATTTCTTCATATGTAATGTATGCTCCTTCCATATTGAACTGCTCTTTCATAAATATCCCATTTTTATCTTCTTCTGTGCCTCTGTTCATGCTGTTGCCTATACCTCTAATACCCTGCATTCCTTTCTAGCTGCTGAAACACTCCCTGTCATTTAAAGCCCGATTCAAATGTCACCTCTTTCAGTGAACCCTCCCAGATCCCCTGGTCAATCATTATCTTCCCCTAGTCAGTCATTATCTTTTATTTCTCATCTCTTATATAGTATTTTATACTCTATGTTGGAAATACTACAAGAGTGTAACTTCTCTGAGGGCCAGAATAGTGTCTTATGTAATGTTTTATGTCTCTTCAAGCACCTAATACAGTATTCTATGCAGAATAAACAGCTAATGTTGAAATTGTTGGATGAATATAAAGGGGATTTAAAGTGTCATTTCTAAGCAATGAGATTTCATCGTACAAAAATAAAACTCTCTAAGATAACAGTTAAATTTAGGAAGATTAAATTGTGTAAGTATTCATGGTGGATGCTATTAAGAAAGTAGAGGGAGATTAATAAGAAAAAAACAGTTTCTAACTGTGAGATAATCTTTAAATTCTTACATATGGACGCTACCTGCCTTCCCTTTCTCTAAATTCATGTACTTCTGTTGTCTAGATTGCTCTTTAAATGCTTCTCATATGCAGCTTTTCCCTTTCATTTTTTCCTTTGTATATCACAAACCTCACTTACACAGCTAGCATCTCCCTTAAAAACATCATGCAGTTAGAATGATTGACAATTGAATAAGAAAAATTAGAAGGTAGTGACCTGAGTTCAACCTTTTATCATGTTCAATGTATTTAAACATGGAATACTTGAATACTTCAAGGTGGTAGTATTTTGTTGGTGTGAATATTCCACTGCAGATTGATGCCTCTCTTTGAATTACAAGGTGGTCTTTGGTAGTTGTAGACAAAAAATCAAAGGCACTGAAGCCAACCTAATGATAAGTGTTTTCAAGCTTAACTAAATTTTTGGTCCTCAGACTATAGATATACGGTTCTTCAGTGGACCTACACTCAAAGCATTTTCAACTCTTCAGTCTTTTGTTCAGTCATTTCAGTCATATCTGACTCCTTGTGACCCTATTTGGGGTTTTCTTGGCAACAATACTGGAGTGATTTGCCATTTCCTTCTCTAATTTTTCAGTTAGAGAGAGAAATAAAGAAAGAGAATAAATCAAAATGGAGGTGAAGAAGGCACCAAAGAGAATTTATCTTCTTTAGAGTTTTGCCTAAATGTATATAGGAAGATCTCTTTTTTTAAAAAAATAAATGTATTTTTTAAATATTATTTATTTTTAGTTTTTGGTTTTCAACATTCACTTCCATAAGATTTTGAATTCCAGATTTCCTCCCCATCTCTTCTCTTCCCCACCCCAAGATGGCACATAATTTGGTATAGGTTCTACATATATATTCATATTGAACCTATTTTCACATTAGTCATGTCGTAAAGAAGAATTAGAACCAATGGGAGAAACCACGAGTTAGAAGAAACAAAAAAAAAAAAGAGAGAAAGAGCAAATAATATGCTTCAGTCTGCACTCAGACTCCATAGTTCTTTTTCTGGATGTGGACAGCATTTTCCATCCTGAGTCCTTTGGAGTTGTCTTGGATACATGCATTGCTAAGAAAAGCTAAGTCTATCAAAGTTAAGTCATTGCACACTGGCTGTTACCATGTACGTTGTTCTCCTGGCTCTGCTATAAGTCTTTACAGGTTTCTGTGAAATCTGCCTGCTCATCATTTCTTGTAGCACAATGGTGTTCCATTACATTCATATACCACAACTGGTTCAGCCACTCCCTAGCTAATGCCCATTTGTATGATCTCTTTGGGATACAGACCTAGAAGTGGTATTGCTGGGTCAAAGGGTATGCACATTTTTATAGCCCTTTGTGCTGGTTCCAAATTGTTCTCCAGAATGGTTGGATCAGTTCACAACTCCACGAACAATGTATTAGTGTTTTAATTTTCCCACACCTTCTCCAGCTTTTATCATTTTCCTGTTTTGTCATGTTAGCCAATCTGACAGGTGTGAGGTGATACCTTAGAGTTGTTTTGATTTGCATCTTTCTAATCAATAGTGATTTAGACCATTTTTTCACATTACTATAGGTAGCTTTAATTTCTTCCTCTGAAAACTGCCTGTTCATATCCTTTGACCATTTATCAATTGGGGAATGACTTGCGGTCTTCTAAATTTGACTCAGTTCTCTATATATTTTAGAAATAAGGCCTTGATCTGAGACACTAATTGTAAAGATTCTTTCCCAGTTTTCTGCTTCTCTTGAAATCATGGTTGCTTTGGCTTTGTGCAAAAACTTTTCAATTTAATAATCAAAATTATTCATTTTGCATTTCATCTGTGTCTTATTTGGTCATAAATTCTTCCCTTCTCCATAAATGTGACAAGTAAACTATTCCTTGCTCTCCCAGTGTGCTTATAGGATCAGCCTTTATATCTAAGTCATGTACCCATTTTGACTTTATTTTGGTACACAGTGTGAAATGTTGGTCTATGCCTAGTTTCTGTTATACTATTTCCCAATCTTCCCAGCAGTTTTTGTTAAATAATGAATTCTTATCCCAGAAGCTGGAGTCTGTGGGTTTATCAAACAGTAGATTACTGTAGTCATTGACTACTGTGTCTTGTGTACCTAACACATTCCACTGATCCATCAGTCTATTTCTTAGCCAGTACCAAGTAGTTTTGACAATTGCTGCTTTATAATACAACTTAAGATCTGGTATGGCTAGGCCACCTTCCCTAGCATTTCTTTTCATTAAATTCCTTGATATTCTGGACCTTTCGTTTTTCCAGATGAATTTTTCTATTATTTTTCAAGCTCTATAAAATAGTTTTTTGGCAGGAGATCTTCTCTTAAGGAAACCAAAAGAGGAGTGAGAAATGTCCTACAGCCCTCTGCCTTATCCTGCTTTAGAGATCCTGGAGTGGCAGAGAGATGGTTATAAGCTCCTGTCTTTCACAGACACTTCACTTAGAAGAAACAATTTTAAAATGCTTTTACCAAGGTATAGGTAAGCCTATTCATCATTTAATACTTAACCTATAAATTTAACTTAAATTGTACCTAACTTAATCTTCCTTTTCATTAACCTCTAGCTGAAATTGAACATGCCCTTCAATCATCTTTTTAAAAAACATTATTCTGAGATAGGTTTCATCAGACTGCCATTGAGTCCAAAAAAAGGTTTTTAGAACACCTGTCCTGGAATCTGAGGTTGAATGTTCAAGATAATCTTAGTATACTTTTTTTCTTTGAAATGCTAGGTAAAAAACCAAACATTTAACAAGATTTAGCATTGTATAAGTTCTCTTATAGGGTCTAAATGGCAGAAAGAAAGGAAGGAAGAATTTTAAAAAAGCTTTTTGAGTCTTAACTGGTTTTTCTTCTTCTTTTTTTCTTTCTCCACCTCAGAGAAGTGTAAGATAAATAAATAAGTAAATCTCTATTTCTCAAAAAGTGGAGAAGGGGCTTGTGAGATGACTAGGTCTGTTGCAGAAATGAGCTCAGGTAGGAGAGAAACTGTAGTCAAAAGGAGGCAGTGGTGACAGTAGAAAGGAGGGAGGACCAAAACAAAAAAAGATTGGGGTAACAAGAGACTTTGCCGGCAATCTAAGGACTTGCAGGAACTGCACTCCCTCATCCTCTGACCACCTGCAGTCAGCCAACAAGTGACAGTTTTCAGGCAAGTAGAAGTTCCTGATCCTACTGTTGCAACAGCTCTATTCCTGGCATCTGAATTTAAATATCTGAACACATTTTCCCACAGAAACATCATCCTGCATCAGAGTGATATTTTTAGTACCATAGGTACCAGTAGTAGTATGCTTTGTTTTTGGACTAGAACTGTGATTTCATTGATATCAGAAATTTCCAATAAGGACATTCCCTCTGCCAATGGAAATGGGCATCTGCTCTGAGACTTAGAGCCTTAGAGTCTCCTACCCAGGTGATTAAGTAACTTGCCCAGAGTCACAGTCAGTATGTGATAGAGGTAAGACTTGAGCCTACCAGGTCTTCCTTACTACCAGGACCACTTACTATTACCTGTGCAATGGTGTTTCACATATCTCTAATGCTACCCCTCAAACACAACCTGTGAATAGCCTCTCCCTCTCCCTCTCCCTCTCTCTCTCTCCTTCTCCTTCTCCTTCCCCTTCCCCTTCCCCTTCTTCTCCTTCCCCTTCCCCTTCTCCTTCTTCTCCTTCTCCTTCTCCTCCTTCTCCTTCTTCTTCCCCTTCGCTTCTCCCTCTCCCTCTCCTCAGGGTGCTTTGCCCAAAGGAAGGTAGATTTCGATGGCTGAAGGCTTCCTCCTTAGCTTCAGGTTTACTGGCTAGATTTCTTTCTCAAAAACCAAACCTTAAACCCAATTCACTCTGGAGCTCATAGATTGGACAGTAGGTTCCTGCCCTCCTTGCACAGAGTGAATGTAAATACTGAATAGTAATTGGTTCTCTTTTGGCCAGGAACCCTGAGGGTCTTCCCCTCCCAGTTTAAATTTTTTTTTTTTTTTAGTTTTGATTAAAGAGGCCATCCCTTGATTAAGTTCTTAAAGAGGGCTATTCCCTGAAAGGGCAGTGCCACACTCAAAGTGAAAACCTGAAAAGACCTTAGCCTGAAAGGGCCAGGGTCTCCCAGTGCATCCTGGGCCATCCCCATTGGTCCTGGTGAATATCAGGCTGCTGGACCCAGATGGCTCTGGAGGAGAAAGTGAGGGTGGTGACCTTAAACAGCCCTCCCTCACTCAAATCAAAGTCAACTGCAAGTCATGTCATCATTTCCCTGATGTGATAGTCCTCTTCGAGAATGAAAGACAAACAGCTATGCTTACTGTATGTTGTTGATTAACTAGCTTTTAGAGACTCTCCTAAGATGCTAACTGCCATGTATAACATGGCAGTTAGCTGGACCTGATTTAGGGTAGTCTGATGTCTTGGGCTCATAATTACAATGAAATGAGACATTAACCATGTAAAAATTAGCAAAAGTAGGTTTCATTAGCCATAGCAGACAAAGTATATATAACATAAATTCAGTGGGACATAGCTTCCCTGTCTCAGTCTTGGCAATGTTGTTCTGTTGGTCAAGGAAGAACAACTCTCACCTCTTCCTGAACTGATTTTTGTGCTTAAGATGCCTGGAAGTTATGTCAATGGACCAGGTCTTAGTGCCCTAAGCTAATTAAGTCTCAAGGATGACTTCAGTTTCTTTTAAGGAAAAACTAGCCCAGATTCCATGGCAGATATTGCTACTACCACACCCCAGCTGTTAATGTCCAGGTTTTAAAGGTCTTCTAGAGGACCTTCTACCCTTGAATGGGTTGGCTGTGTTAAGACTGGAATAGTACTCCAGGTTCTGCCACTTACCACCCTGTACCAAATCAAGCATCAAAAATGGCACTTGTACTTCACAGGCCCATGTCCTTTCACCTATCTGACTATGCCAAGCCAAGTAGTGCTGCCTGTAGCAACAAATCAGCTAGCAGCTACTGTGGCTATGTAGAACCAACAACAACCAGCACACAGAAGGCCACTAACACAGGCTCTTTGATCTGCTTTACTGAGGAAAGTAACTTTAAGAGGTTAACAATCTTAATTTAATTAAACATAGAAGTGTCATTCACTTAGTTCAGGAGGAAAAGCCAGCACCCTGGACTTCAGAGCAAATACAAACAAATATTATAAACAGACCAAATACAAACCAACATCTGGGTTAGCAAAGGCAGGGGTGGGGTGGGGAGCAGTTACAATGGCTTGCCCAGAGTTACAAGCCACTCTTCCAGTGAGTGAGAGCCCCAAGGAAAAACGCCAGTCTCTTGAGTTTATATGTTCTGTTCAGGGTCAAAGGGCGTTGCAACTTGCAATTCACCCATGTGACCTAAAACAAGTGACTTAAACTCACGTGGCCTGACTTAAACTCACATGGCCTAAAAAGCTTCTGGCATCACAAATATGTGGCTCAAAGCCATGTAAACTAGGCTTTCCCTTGAGGCAAGGAGGTCATCAAAGACTCCTGATTTAATCAAAGAAACAAAAGCCAGACTCTTCAAGGACACTTGATTAAATAAGTGCTAAAAGAGAAAACTGTAAAAGAAAGTCCCACCTTAATTACTGATACACTGCCCTACCCCTTGGCTGGGTCTGGGGCCTGCTCTACTGTGGCTCCACACCTACCTCTCACTGATCTACAAGTCACTAGAACAATGCTGGAAACTTTCTCTCCACTTTTTAAACATGTGTTTATTCTCACTTTCCCAAGCATATCAAACAAGGTACTTTTGGCACATTTATCCATTATCCCAATTCTAGAAAGGCCTTGGGGTTTCTTGGGAGGATCACACTTCCCCTAGTATCTTGCATCAGATTCCCAACAAAATCCTAATGGCCTAGTTCCCAGGGACCTCATATTTTAAAAGCCCCAAGCAATTCTTTCAATGTAGTTTTTAGACAACCAATATTCCAATCTTTAGGGATGGCCAAAGCCTATAGCAGGTTAGTAGGCCTAGTGGTCACTGTCATTCTGAAATATAAAAACTATTACAAATCAACAAATTAGTTTTTATAGCATTTATCCTCAGGGCATTTTTGTATGTATGTGCACACGCACATATGTGTCTTTGTATTTTTACTTAGAAATTAATAACCACTATTTTGTTTTTTAAATCAATTTTTTAATTGCTTTTGTTTTTCATCACCAATCTTTAGGTTTTGTTTTCTTGTTTATTTTCTCTCCCCCTCATCTCCATTGAACAACAACAAAAAAAAAAGAAAACAAAAAGATAATCCTTGTAATAAATATACATAGTCAAGCAAAGCAAATTCCCACTTTAGTTATTTGCACAAATGTATGCCTCATTTTACATCTTGCATTCATCACCTCTCATTCAAGAGATGAGTAGTATATTTCATTTTTAGCAGGACATAATTCTTCAAGACAGAGAACATTCTCATCTCATTCTCCTTGCTGAATCACCTCAGTTTACTTTCTTTTTTGAAATTTAATTTTTCTCAATAAAAATCTGTTTTTGGTATGTCCTATTTACCCTCCCCCCAATTGAAAAAGAAAGAAACACAGAAACCTGTGTATCAAATAGGCATAGGTAAGCAAAACAAATTTCTACAGTGGCCATGCCCAAAAATAAATTTGTTTCAGTTTGCACTCTTGAGTCCACTATACCCCACTGGGGATGTGGATTGCATGTTTCAAGATGAATCCTCTGAAATCATGAGTATTCATTGTGTTGATCAGAATTCCTAAGTTTTCCAAAGTTGTTTGACCTTGCAGTGTTATTGCAGTATAAATTGTTCTTCTGGTCCTCCTCACTTGCTTCTGTATTAGTTTAGATAAGCCTTCCCGGGATTCTCTGAAACTGTCCCCTTCATCATTTCTTACAACACAGTAGTATTCCATTCTGTCTATATACCCTAATTTGTTCAGCCCTCACTTGATGGATACCCTCTTAGTTTCCAGTCCTTTGCTGTCACAAAATGAGATGCTATAGATCTCTTTGGGGTATAGTTGAGGCCACTCTATGCAGCACTGATAACTATTGCCAATCATTGTAAAGTAAGTCCAGTACTGGCCAGTCTAAGGCTTCTTGTTCAGAATCAGATTGAAATTTGACAGTCATGGACTATCTTAATAATTCACAAATGCAGATTTACTTAACTAGCATAGAAGGGATATTCAGCCAAGATATAACATTGATACAGATCAGCATGGTTTCTTTGCTTTTGTTTTGGCTATGCTGGCATACTCCTCCAGCCTCTCTGTTCTGGGGGAAAGCAACTCCTACCTCTTTGTGGTCTGGCTTTTGAACTTGGGCTACCAGGAAGGTATGGCAAATGTTTAATGAAGCCTTAGACCCCTGAGTCAATTCATGTTTGAGGACAAGTTTGATACCTTTTAAGGAAAAAATAGCCAAGCCTACTTGGTAGATATTGCTGCTACCATAATAACATTTTTCTGTAGGGAATATTTTTGAATTGAAATCAATTTACAAAGATGTGGAATACTAGCTCTTAATAAGTTTAGTACTGCTATAGTGTCAGGCAACCTTAGAGTATGTTGTTTTCAGGTTCACAACTTAAAAGGAACAAGTTAAAACTAGAGGGAATTCAGAAAAGTTCAAATTATTGTGAAGAAAGACTAAAGAAACTACAGGTATACTCTGGAGAAATTGTGAGCTCAGTTCCTGACCACCTCGCTAAAGTGAGTATCTCAATAAAGCAAGTAATGAATTTTTGGTTTGCCAGTGCATATAAAAATTAGGTTTACACTATGCTGTAGTCTATTAAGTGTGCCATAATATTATACCTTTAAAGAATACATACTTTAATTTAAAAATACCTTATTGCTAAAAAAAAAAATGTTAGCCGTCATCTGATCCTTCAGCAAGTCATAATCTTTTTGCGGAGGGTGGATCTTGCCTTGATGTTGGTAGCCACTGACTGATCAAGGATGTGGTTGCTGAAGGCTGGGATAGCTGTGGCAATTTCTTAATATAAGAGAACAATGAAATTATCAATTGGCCTACTTTCAGTATTGTTGTATCTCAGAATAGGGAGGCCTGAGGAGAGGGAGAGAGATAGGGAAACTTGGTGGAACAGTTGAAACACACATTTATCAATTAAGTTCACCTTCGTATATGGGTGCCCCAAAACAATTACAATAGTGACATCAAAGATCAGTGATCACAGATCACTGTAACAAATATAATAATAATGAAAAGTTTTGAAATACTGTGAGAATTACCATCATGTGACACAGAGGTATGATGTGAGCACATGCTGTTGGGAAGCTGGCACCAATAGGGTTGCTTGATGCAGGGTTGCTGCAAACCTTCAATTTGTAAAAAACCCAATATCTGCAAAGTTCATTAAACAAGGTATGACTGTAGATGATTTAGATGGGAAGAATAAAGGATTACTGCTGTTATAGTAATAAAGTCTGAGTATAAAGAATGGATTACTATATGGAATGGTTATTGTCCTCTTTCATTAAGGACAGAATATTAGAGGAGTTGGTTTTAAATTGTAATGAGATAGCTGTCACTAGACTAGATACAGATATACAATAACAATTATGTAATAAACAAAAAAATTCAGTCATTCAACAGTAGATTCAACAGTACTTCCAATATATGGTGGGTTTGGGGTTTTTGGTTTTTGGTTTTGTTTTGTTTTTGAATCAATGAATCAGTTGTCTGGGTGATTTATTTTTGTTGTTCAGTCATTTCAGTTGTGTCTAACTCTTCATGACCCCATTTTGGGGAATGGTTTGCTATTTCCTTCTCCAGCTCGTTTTACAGATGAGGAAACTGAGGCAAAGTTAGGTGACTTGCCCAAGGTCATGTAGCTAGTAAGTGTCTGGGGCAAGATTTGAACTCAGAAGGAGAGTCTTGTTGATTCCAAGCCCAGTGCTCTATCCATTGCACCACCTAGCTCCCAAATGATTTGTAGTCAGGATCATAAGCAAGGGAATACTTAATATTCAAAAGACTTATCAATAAAAGCCACTTGAGGACAGCAGATCATACCAGGTACTGATGGCAGTTTTCTGAAGTACAAGGATCACAGAAGATTTAGCCAGTGCTTTTGGACTTGTCTAAGCCTGTCAAAAACCCAAATTGTGTGTTAGCTCGAGTCGCGGTAACTGCAGCCAATTTTTATGAACCATAGGCAAACTTGAAAACTGACCTGCTATGTTTTTTGTATGGTGTTAACAAATAACAATGAATAAGGAAAAAATGTACATGACCACAGCCACCAAACCTTTTAGGAAGATGACATAAAACAGGCATCAAATTCAGGCTCCGACCAGAAGTGACTAAGATATGCAAACTACCACAAAAGTTGGTACCTTTTTTCAGGTGTTTTGGAAGTAAGACATTATTGCCTCCAAAGCATGCTTTTCAAAACATTAAGAGGATATCATCACGTTGAAATCCTGAAATTATTCAGTCCTTATTAAAATTATCATTTTATAATCATTATTAAATAATCATTATTTTAATTAATGTAATAATCATAAAATCATTATTGAAATAATGCTTGTAAGTAGCAGCTTCAGTGAGCTGAACATGTGACCAATCTGTGAGAGTACAGAATCTAAGAACATACAACATATTGAGATGATGTAAGACAATTACAAGGGAGATAGGCAAAAGAGATGCAGTGACTATTAAGAACAGAGCTATAGAATAATATTGTCACCTGCCAAAATCTAGCTAATAATCCTTTTTACAGAGTGGCCAGATTCATTAGGAAAACATCTGTGGTATGAGAATTAGAGGAAAATAGAAGGAACATATTAGGTTCCTCTCTGAGTTAACATAACAAAGGATATGAACTCTTGAATTCTGGTGAAATATGAAATGCAACCAAGGAAACTCTGCAAATGGAAAAGGTATGGTTACCAGGTGACCAATATGGAATTTGCTGAGAGTCTGCAATAATAAAATGTAGTTTAGGGCACTCAGCTGGATTTCATTGTGATCTTGTGACAAGACTGAAAAATCAGACAAATGTGTGACAAGCCCAAGGAAATAGTTACTTTAGTAGTGTCAGTAACAAAAAGCAAAAGAATGTTGTGTATTAGACATTTTGAAAGAACAAGTTCTTTGACGGAAAAAGCAAACATTAAGGTTTTATGAGAAACATCACAGAACTCTCTAAGGCTATAAGTACCCCCAGGCATGTAAGAAGCTTTTCAGAGGAGTTACAGGGAATGTTTGGCAAATATTGAAATTGCTTAATCTCTTTTCTTATATGCATATTAATAGTAAATTCCACAATTTATTTCCTTTTATATCAAATACATTATACAGAAAGGTTTGCTGAAAGCCAGTTTATATAGGGACCAAAAAAGTTTAAGGCTCAAAAATTTCTTATAAGATGATTTTATCTTATGTAACAGAGGTTTGACACATGCAAAGAGCACCTCTAATGCTACTCTTTCAGATAAAAGAGGCCAAGGAGCCAGCTTTTGGGAAAGACTTGACGACATATAATGGAAGTGCTTTGGAAGACTGGAGAATGTGGAGACATTCTGTTACCGGTTCCAGTTCACTAAGCACATGATAAGGAGAAGCCTTTTCAATTGACTGCACAACTGTAACTGTGGAGCATCTTTGAAAAAAAAAAAAAAGGACCCTTCATCACAGTCTCCTTTGCTGGACCTTCATTCAGTTTGTACCCAACAATCATGGGGTCCCCTTGAGCTCTGTCCTGGCCCCTCTTCTCCCTCTGTTCTGTCTTGCTTCATGCTCCTATTAGCTCTTGTAGATTCAATTATAATTTCCTTGGAGATGATTCTCAGATCTTATCTAGTTTTCTGGTCTCCATCCTCACATCTTCAACTACCTCTTGAACATCTCAAACTCAGTGTCCTGTAGACTTCTTAAACTCAACATGTTCAAAACAGAAATCACTATCTTCACATTTCTATTGAGCCACCAGTATCCTCCCAGTTACCCAGGCTCACAACCTAGGTATCATCCTCAACTCCTCACTCACTCTTACTTCTCCTATCCAGTCTCTTGCCAAGACAAACCAGAAGGCTGTCACAATAATCCAGGCATGAGAGGTGATGAGGGCTTGCACCTGGACAGCGTTTTGTGTCAGAGGAGAGAGGATGTATATGTTTCAAAAACAGAACAAGAATTGAGGATGGCTCCTTGGTTACAAAAAGAGAAGAGAAGAGGACCCAGGTTAAGAGCCTGGCATCACCCATGATTAGCAGATATGACCTGAAGATTCAGCAAGGGAGACTGAGAAAGCTATCAGACAGGTAGGAGCAGAACCAGGTGTGGCCAGAGTGGCCTTTGTTTTCTTTGAGTGACTCATTTTATCTCATTGAGCCTTGCTGGGCCGTGCCTGGGAGCAGAGAACTTCCTGTGTGACCTCTTCCGGGGCAGGAAGCCCAGAGACTCATGCCTGGAATCAGAGAACTTCCTGTGTGATGAGTCATGGGGCTAGCTGAGGGGAGGTGTTGACTCCAGAGCCACGCCCTATTGGGTGTTAACCTAGGGGAAGGGGCCAACTCAAGAACCAATCGGCCCTGGTCATTCAGGTGGCGCTTGATGATGTCAAAAACTCTATAAGAGGGGAGAAGACGGCTTGAAGACTCCTTTTTTCCTTTTCCTGTTGGCGCAGGAGCAGTGGCAGGCGTGACTCTCGGCCAGCCCTTGCTTTCGGGCTGAGCCTAGATGTTGGTAACTATGAATTATATTGTTGATATTTGTAATTTGTTTGTATTTTGTTCTGAAGTTTGGGATGCTGGTTTTGTTTTCCCCTGAACTAAATGAATGTTTTGAACTTCGGGGTGCTGGCTTTTTTCCCTTGAAGTAAGTGAATGAATCTGCATTGGGTCTGTCTGTTGATATTTGTAATTTGTTTGTATTTTGTTCTGAAGTTCGCAGTGCTGGTTTTGTTTTCCCCCGAACTAAATGAATGTTCTGAACTTCAGGGTGCTGGCTGTTTGTTCCCCTGAACTAGCTGACTGTAATCTGTATTTGGTCTGTCTCTTGATGCTTGCCTGTATGCTCCCCTGAACTAACTGAATGCTAGCATTTTTTCCCCTGAACTAAATGAATGTTATCTGTATGCTAACTGAATGCTGGATTAAAGTAAGCTGGTCAACCCCTTCACCATGCTTTCCTTGTTTAAGCAGATAAAAAGAACCTGTACTTTCCCAGTGTGCCAGCAGCCTCCTGGGTGCTGGCTGTGGGGGGATCTTACGCCCCCACAGGAGCTGCTAGCCAGATTATTAAAACACCAGGAAAGAACAATGTCACAAAAACTGAGAGAGAAGAAAGAATCTTTTGTGGGGGGGAAGGGAGGCAGGGTAATTTGGGTTAAGTGACTTGCCCAAGGTCACACAGCAAGTACTGTGTCTGAGGTTGGATTTGAACTCAGGTCCTCCTGACTCCAGGGCCGGTGCTCTATTCACTGCGCCACCTAGCTGCCCCTAGAGGGAAGAAAAAATCAAGGAGAAAAGGGAGACAAATAGCTTGAAAGGCTGCAGAAGTTAAGAAGGATGAAGACTGAGAGAATCCATTAGATTTGGAAGTTAAGAAATCATTGGTAACTTTGGGAAGAACAGTGTCAGGTTGAATGGTGTCAGAAGCCAAACAATGAGTTTAAAGGAGAGTTAGAAAAGTGTAGTTACCAAATACAGATGGCTTTCCCACTTAGCAACCAGTAAGTACTTAATAAATGTTTTTTCATTTATTCTTAGCTTCAGTTTCTTTGTCTGCAAAACAGGGATTATAATACCTAAGGGGATATTACTTTATAAACTTTAATGTGTTATTTGCATATTATTATTGTTAAGACTGTTTTGTCAATATTGCTATTAACAGGAGACTGGTACTGCCTGATTCAGGAGCGTATCTAGAAGTTATAGGTCAATAACATCAGATGCACAATAGCTGTTGAGGATAATAAGGACCAACCTTGGGTTTGTCCATTGACCTTTGAGAAGGCAGTTTAAGGACAATATCAGGGCAGATTTTTAAAAGCTGAGAATAAAATGGATGGCAAGGAAGTAGATCCTACCCCTATTTACTTCTTTGGGTGCCATTCCTTCCCTTCTCCATTCTTCTACCATCTTTCAGATGATCTTCTATACATGGGAGAGTTTCCTTTTTTCAATTAGTATATCCTCAAAAGTAACTCATAGATTTTCTTAATGACACCTTCACATTTTTCAGTCTATAGTCTCACCATCATAGTCTTTGCTTCTTTTCAGCATCTTGTAATTGCTATATTGTTTGGAGATATGTTTGTTTTACCTCATTTTTCAGCTTGGAAATATCTTGGGAGGAAGTTGGTGTCTATTATTTATCATGCCCCAGTCTTCTATGACATTGCTATATTCACTGTGGATACTCAATAACTTGTTGACTGACCTGTAAAACTTGAGGATATAAGCAGTTATCATTGTTAAATATTGATTCTTAAATCGTTGTGAAAATGATTGATTCTTTCTTAAGTGACTAACAAATAATTGATTCTTAGACTGCTTAATCTCCACCATTTCTGACTTAGAAAGTAAACATGTTTCCTTGCCTTCTTCTAAAGATACTTAACCTTGGCCAATTCTATTGATTGTATCCATTTTTACCTTTAGAGGAAAAGGAGGTGATATGTGTTGGGTTTGTGCATTGAATTATCTTCATATAACATTGTTTGGTTATATTTATAGTCTTTCAAATTAATTTTCCCCTGTAGGGAAAAAAAAAAAAGCATGGGATAAAAGTAGGTAGTATAAACGAAAAATAAGTGTCCTAAGTTCTATTGTGTTAGTACTAGTAGTGTTAATAAAATGACATTTAAATGTATTTAGTATAGAAAAATGCTTTTCACTAAATATTTTAGTTTAGAAATGTCTAGAGCAATATTTCAGTCCTAAGGACTAGATTCACTGAAATAACAGCTTTTTTTGATAATTTGCCAACTTCAACTGTGATCATAGTTTCGAAAGAAAGTAGAATGTATTTTATTTTTTTCTACATAATATACTTTTTGTCTGTGGTATAGGAAGTTTAGATTTAAGGAGAAATTATCTAATAATTCTTTGGAATAGTAATGCCTTGTTAAAAACAGAGTTTTCGTCTGTAACTTTAACAAAAAAAAAAGTATACTCTCTAATAAATAGAATAATCCTATCCTACATTGCCAGTCTAGGTCAGAAAAATGTACAGAATCCCCATAGAAATTATCTTCAATTCAGCTCATTAACCACACTGCAGCCTTAAGATTTGTCACAAATTTGTGCCTTTGATCACACAGAAAGGGGGAAAGAAGTGGGAAAGAAAGATAAATAATATGGCTTAGTGCAACCCATTATCACTTGCAAAAAAGCAATTTCAAATTTGTGCTTAGAAATACAACTTTATTCTTACATACAAAGGGTACTGTATAACTATGTCCATATATATGTATATGTGTGTGTGTGTACTTATATATGGGATAATAAGTATTGTGCCTTTGTGCCTTAACATAAGGTTAATGATCTATCTCCCTCTTAGATTGTCATGAAATAATAATAATTCACATTTTATACTTTAAGTTTTAGAGTTTTTAAAGTTGTCTGAATGTCAGTTCGTTGTTAACAACTATAATGCCATGTTTTCCAAATGAAGTTAGATAAAAAGTAAGAATTTGAAATAAAAAAAGAACATTAAAATTAATCTGCTCTTACACAAGTAATTATTTATTCATCTATTTTGACATCTCCATTAGGTATGTCTAATTCTGTAGTAAAAAATGGTTCTTAATACAGAATATATTCAGCCTTTGTCACTAAATCCGTAGTAAGGAACTTGGTTTGGAATTCAGTAAAAAAAAAGTTTGGGAAAATGTGATTTCAGTTTTATCTATATTAGGTGCAGATATATCCATTGCTCATTAATTCAGCCTCCGTAATATCCTCATCATTATTATGTGTCTGTTATTTTTGTACTTTGTAAAATCGATGTCACAGAAAATGACATGAAATTCTGTCAGTTATTAACCAATATCAGCTCTACTCAACCAAAGAACTACTAATTACATATCAAGAATAGAATACAATTAAATTTTAATGTAATTTATAACTATATATTTTGTGTTTGGTGCATGTACAGTTCAGAATAAACAACTTAAGAACTTGTGCTGGGAGCAGAAGTTTCCAAGTATTTCCAAGTCTATATAAATGAACATTAACTTTGACAATATGACAATTTAGTCTTAATTTATTATGCACAGTCATGGTTTTCCTTGGTTCCTTTTAAAATGTAGTGAGGTTTTTTAAATGAATAAAATCGCAATTTGGGGTACAATTTTATTTCCATTATGATTATATATTTAAAGATTTAATTAGAAAATAATCATCTACACATGTATTTTATATTATAAATTATTTTAAAATATTTCTGACTATTAAATGTTGCATTATAGGACTGCTGTGATTTTCAAAAGGCTACAATTTCTGAGGTTGTCTGTTTCAAATAGCAAAATGTGAATTATAAAGATGTGATGGGATTTAGAGTTCAGGTTTTTTTTGCGTCTTTAAATTCTTATTTTTAGATGGTCCTTTAAAAAATAAATATTTACTTTTTTTATTCTGTATTTCATTTGTATATTTTTGGGATTTGGGGTTGGGGAGTTTTTGCTTGTTTTGTACATCAATACAAACCCATATGTAGAAGAAATCCATTCTGGGATAAGATACAGTCCAGATTTTCCCTGAAGCCTGTTCTTGCCCTTGGGCTGATAACTCAACAGGTGGGCTATCCATACCACCCCCTCCCCCTTGGCATACATGTGCTGTTTAGGATGAAGGCTCTCCAAGCCTCCTCGATATACGTGTGCCCTCTCTCTAATACACCCACCGGCACACATGCTAAACACCACCTGTGGGCTATTAATATTGTTTACGGAAAAAGGGAACAAAGCAGGAGGAAATCATGCCATGCAAATGTTTTCTTAAGTGAACTTGTTGATTCTGCTTGCCTAAAAAAGTATATAAACCCTGTCCCTCAGTTAAATAAATGGAGCTGTTCTTTACTCTCTTGCCTGGCTGTGTAATCTTTTCACTCTCTGAGGCATTCAGCCATCTCCAGCCATTTCGGCACCACAGCCGCTGGTGGCACCCATGTAAAGATTTTTTTAGCTGTTCTCCCTCTCTTTCCCTCTTCCTCTCCATTTTTTTCTACCTTTGCTGAGGGACCTAAAAAAAATTTTCACCTGGACCAAAATCTACTCTCCAAGACCTTGGGTGAAGATAATGTGGGGGGCAAGGGAGACACATTCCAGCCATAAGTTATAATAGCCAGTTTAAAGAAAAGCATGAAGACAGGAGACTGAATGCCTTGTGTGAAGAGCAACAAGGCTAGTCTGGCTAGACTATGGAATGTAGGAAGAGAGAGTAATATATAAAACAAGACTGGAGAGATTATTCAGGACAACTTTGGAAAGGGCTTTTTAAAAGCCAAATAGAGAAGTTTAAATTGGATCCTAAAAGCTGTCAGGAATCATTGGAGTTTATTGAGTAGGGGAGTGGCAGGGTCAAAACTGCGCTGTAGGAAAATCAATTTAGCAGGTATGTATAAAATCTTCTGAAATAGGAAGAGACCTGAGGCATGAAGACTAATTAGGAAACTTTTGTCTAGTCTAAGAAAAATGGTGAGAGCCTAGACTAATGTGGCAGTTGTGTGAGTTGAGAGAGAAGTTATGAAAGATGTTGTGAAGATAAAATTGAATAATTTGGCACCTGGCTGGATATATAAATGGAGAGAAAGTGAGGAGTGAAGGATGATATCCCAGTTCTAAATCTGGAAGAATAGGATGGCCTTGATCAAAAAAGGGCAGTTCAATAAGGGTAGGTTGGGGGACAGAGGATGGGCAGAATAATGAGTTTAGGTTTAGACATACAGAGTTTAGAATGCCTCCCAGACTTCCATTTGAAATGGCCATTAGCAGTTAAGGTGTGCAGCTGGCGTTCAGGAGACAGGCTCAGGCTGGATATATGGATTTGGTAGTCATCTGTATAGATATGAGAATTAAACCCATGGCACACAATGAGGTGTAGTAAGAGAGAAAAGAAGAGGGCCCAGGACAGAGCCTTAGGATATCCCCTCAATTCAGAGAGAGGATGCCAGTAATAGAGCAACAAAAAGAGACTGAAAAGAAATTATCCGATCAGAGACAAACTAAAGGACAGTGTCATGACAGCTCAGAGAGGAGAGAGTATCCCGCAGTAGAAGACAACCACCTGTGTTAAGAGAGGCCTGCAGAGAGGTCAAGAAGAGTGAGGATTAAAACGCCATCAGATTTGGCAATTTAATAACTACAGTAATAATAATATGCTTTATGGTTTGCAAAATACTTTTAGGCCTATTGAAAAGGTAATTGGTAAGACTGGAGAGAGCATTTTCATTTGAATGATAAAGTCAGATGCCAGATTTTCAAAGGGTTGAGAAGATAGAAGTAAAGACAGATTAGGAATAGCTTTTTCTGTGAGTTTAATTGTGACCTGTGGGAATGGTTGGATCTAGTGAAGTTTTATATTGGGTTTTTTGTTTCTTTTATAGGCAGTAGGGAATGAACCAGAAGATAGGGAAGAAGTGACTGAAGATGGCGGACAGGATGATTGTGGGGATAATTTTCTAGAGAACATGGGAGCAAGTAAGATCAAGGGTACACATACAGGGGTTGGTCTTGGTAAGAAGGGTCATCTCTTGATCAGTCTGGAATAAAGAATAAGAAAAAGGGAAATGATGTCAAGGGTTGTTTAAATATAAAGAAAGGAATCATTGATTCACAGATATAAGGGACCTTAGAAGTCATTGAGTCTAACCCCTTATGTTATATTTGGTTATAGATGAGGATATTAAGGTCCAAAGATGTTTGACTTGCCCAGTCAAACGAGTGGCAGAGGTAGAATCTGAATCCTTCCATACTCTGTCTAACACTCTATCTTGTCCACTACTTATGCTTTCTAGAGCAGAGCTCAGAGCAAAATATGATGCTAAGTTCTCAGCTGAGAGGGAGGGTAGGAGGGAGAATGGTGAGGCAAGCTTGAGGATATGTAGTAGTGATGAAAGACCTGAAATATCTTGACATCTGCTGAATCTGGCACACTGCCAACAGCAGAACAGCTAATAATTTCTTAACTTGCCTTATTGATAATTTCATCTTTGAGAAGGCTGAGGAGCTGACAAGGAAAAAGAATGGAACAGAAAAGCATTTGTTAAGTACATATTTTGTGCCAAGCCTTGTTTAAAGTTCTGGGAATACAAATAAAGAGCAAGACAGTCCCTGCGCACAAGAAGCTCACATTCTAATTAATTAGAGGAAACAACCTATTTAGAAGAATTCAACTGCAGAAGGTTGAAAAGATCTGGTGGTCCGTGGGGTACAGCAGCAGGATTGATGACAAAGCCCAGGAGTCTTTGTAGTCAGATTGCAGTATATAGGATCCTCGGGGCATAGCAGCAGGGCTAATGATAAAGGGGGAGAAATCTTTGCAGAATCTGAGTCACAACAACTGAAAGAAACTGGTTACTAGAGTAGAAATGATGGGAACCTTGGGGCAAAGTGATTATTCCATCTTAGAATTTTTGATAAAAGAGATGAAAACCATATCTTGATGTAAACCCTAGAATTTTACGCGGGCAGATTTCAAAAGATTTAGAGAAAGGATTCTTAGTCTCCCACTCTCTACAGGGGAAGTTAACCTTTGAGGGATGAGATACTTTCAAGAATGAAATTTTGAAGACAGAGAAATAATTCCAAAATTAGGGATGTTCAGGGATTGACCAGCCTAGTTAAACTGGAAAAAAAAAAATAGAAAAGAAGATGGAATCAAAGGCAGCCACCAAAAGTTCAGTACAAAAACATAGCATGGCCATGTCTCAGGAGTTGCTAAAAATAGTCTTGGGAGTACTAAAGCTGACAATGAGTAAAGTTATGAGGAAAGTCAAGGAGGACAAAAGGGGGGTGTTTTGGGGTTTTTTGTTTATTTTAATTATACTAGGGGAAAGAGTAGGATAACTGTTTAGAATAAATGGAACAATGACTGAAAGAAAGCAGAGATATTCAATTCTTTGTTTCTGTTTTTTCTACCAAGGAAGACTGGGAAATAAGAACAAAAGTAACCAATTAGGGGGGCAGCTAGGTGGCACAGTGAGTAGAGCCCCAGCCCTGGAGTCAGGAGGACCTGAGTTCAAATGCGGTCTCAGATGCTTGACACACTTACCAGCTGTGTGACCTTGCGCAAGTCACTTAACACCAATTGCCTGCCTTTCCCCTCCCCCCCCAAAAAAAACAGTTAAAAGTAACCAATTAGGGAGCTGATTCCCAAAGTAAGAAAGAAGAGAATAGTAGAGCACCTAGCTGACCTTGCTGAGTCACTTGCCCAGATGAATTACGTCCTATCTAGGACTGAAAGAACTGAAAGATGACCACTGAGAGCATCTTAGCAAAGATGGCAGATGATGGAAGAGGTTCTGCCATACTGAAGAACAATAAATGTTTTCCTTTCTAAGATGAGGAAAACATAATCAGCAGGCTCTACTTAGAAGATGGTTATCGAGCCTCTTGAAAAGGAAGTGAAGAACGACACCACCCCCCAAAAAAAAAGTTTAATTATGAACAGGTCATACCAGACTAACCTCATTTCCACTTTTAAATCGGTTGCCCAGTTGGTAAATCAGAGAAATTCTGTGTATATATAGTTTACCTAAATTTTAGCAATGCATTTCATAAAGCATTTTGTGAAGTTCTTGTGGAACTGTAGGTGGATGTCATCTAAGTGATGGTCAGTTACATTCAGCACTGGTTTAAAGACCAGACTCTCAAATAATCATTAAAGGTTCAATGTCAGCTTAGAAGAATCCTAGCTGCATGTTCAGACACTTGACCAAGTGTTATACGTGACCTGGTGCTGTTTAATGTTTATACTATTAACTTGGACAAAGGCATACATGGCATCCTTACCAATTTACAGCTGACACAGATCTGGTAGAGATAGCGAATATACTTCATGGCAGAGTTAAGCTTCAGAAAAAGATCTTGGCAGACTAGAACTTTGAAATTTAAAGTTTTATACTTGGATCAAGAAATTTACCTTGAAAGTACAGGATATGTTAGCATGATTAAATAACAATTTATCCTAAGGATCTCAGGTTTTTGGATGACTACAACTTGATATGAATCAGCATTCTGATGTGGCAGGAAAAAAAAAAGCTAATATAGTCATAGACTGTATTAAGAGTGACCCAGCTTGCAAGAATAAGGTTGAAATCATTGTACTGTGTTTGTCCTCACCTGACCACATCTGCGGTATTGTGTTCAGTTCTGGACACCACATTATAGAAAGGACGTTAGTAATCTGGCAAGCACCTACAGGAGGACAACCAATATTATGAAGAACCACAAAATCATTTGAATAAGTGATTAAAGGAAATGGATATATTTAGCCAGGAAAAGAGAAGACTTAGAAGAAAATGGCCAGTTCCCTTTTCCCACTGGCAGCTGATTCACCATGTGCTAGAGACAGAATCTTCTGATACAAGCTGAACTAGATGACACCTGAGGTGCCTCCCAACTCTGAGATTCTGTGATCCTGTACAATGATGAGAATACTATTGGCAGAGTATATTGTTCTTCTTTCATACTTAATTTGATATTATCAGAGTACCTACCATATAACTAACTTATCTGTATGGTCATAAAAATAGTGAGAAAATACCTTGTTTTAGGTTTTTCATTATACTCTATCAATCCAAATGCTTTTGTCATCAACAAGCAGTAAACATAGAAGAAACTATATTCTTTATAATTCTTATTTTGGTGCACCTGTGAATATGTAATCTCCTATAAAAAGTCAATTGCCTGAATTCTATCTTCCTTCATATTTTCCACAAGTATACTCTTCATAATTACATGTGAGTCTGTAGCTCCATGTCTTCTTAATTATCTTATTTTGATAGTACCATCTTTGAACTTTTCAGTTCTTTTATAGGCTTTCCTTTTTTAGACATCTTGAAAGTCATTCCCTGAGTACCTCCAAAATTTTTTATCCAACACAGATTTTTGTGTATGTATTTTGGTCAGGTTTAGATTCTACATATCTTAACTGCTGTTTCCTTTTTTAATTCAATTTTTTTTTCAGTTCCAAATTTTCTCCCTTATCCATTGAAGAAGGCAAGGAAAAAAAAAACTATTACAAATATGTGTGGATAATCAAAACAAATTTCTTCATTGCCTATGTTTCCTCCCCTCCCCACAAAAGGAGAAGAAAACAAAAAAAAAATACAAGAAAATGTGCTTCAGTCTGCATTTCTCCTGATAGCATGTCTTATTATGGATCTTTTGGAATTATGGTTGGTTATTATGTTGATAAGAGTTACTACTAAATTTAAGTGCTATTTCCACTTAGGATCGTAGATTTGGGAGCTGGAAGAAATCTTTGAGGCCATCTAGTCCAACCCACTCATTCCAGAAACGAGGAAAACCAGTGTTAAAGTGCAAATGTGGTTGTGATCACTTTGATGAAAATAACGACTCCAAAAATTCTAGCTGACATACTTCATTTGGAATCTTTGTTCTCCCAAAGATTCCAAATGAAGTTTCATCTATAAATGGTCTTGGGATGATATGGCTTAGTTGGGTCTCACTCCATGTTCCCTGAAGGCTTTTTTTTTTCTATACTACTTTACCATGTTTTGTAAGGGTTGCCTGCTCTGCAGTGTTTTACAGATGAAGTTGTGTGTATGCCAGCGTTGCTCTTGGATGTGCTCTCTCTCTGACTGTGAAGTTTACTTTGCTAACTGAGGCACATTCGGTGTTCTTTTGGTGTGCAGCTATTATATATCCATCTTGAACTTGCCTAAGAAATGGTGATAATCAGAGACAATGTCTTTACTTCTTTTCATTCACCTTTTTTTTCAGAGACAGTAGGTTATTCAAGTAGGTCATATTGCACCTGTTCTATTTGCATACATTACCTACTCACATTTAGAAAAATTTATGTGTTAATTATATCTAAAGATTGAAAGAAGACTATACAGATTATGAAAACCTCAGGTTCAAGTGCAGGCTTCACCACTAGAACTCAGGGCTCTATATTCTATTTAATCTTTAAATCATACCATGCTGTTTTATATCTCATATCAACCCACCATACAGACTTTCATAAATGTGCTTGGTAATTACAAAAACAAAAGTTTATAACTTAAAAGTATTAAAAAGCAATAGAAAAACTTTCCTTATATTAAGCAAAATAACAGAATAAAGAATGTATTTCCCTAGAAATAAATTGAGAAGGCTAAAAACAGATGACAGTTTTCTAACGGTACAAAGTTTTTACCGAAGAAAAATTTAATTTTTGACAGCAACTTTTAAAATTGGTTTTGGTTATGTCTCTTCTTTCTCATGATTCATTCCATTGGTCATAATTCTTCTCCACAACTTGACTAGTGTATAAATTAATTCAATGCGAAGTTATACATGATAGTTATATGAGATTCCAGGCCATCTTGGGGAGGGACGGGGGGAGGGGAGAAAATCTGGAACTCAAAATTATGTAGAACTGTGTGTGGTAAACTAAAAATAAATAAGTAAATTTAAAAAAACAAAAAAAAAAAACAAAAAACTTTTAAAATTGGACTTTGCTACTACTTCTGGGAAGAAGATTACCTCTACAATGTATAATCTGAGAAAGTTGCCATGAGTTTCACTGCTAGTATGTGAGAAAGGTGTTGCTTGAACCCAAGGCTTCTTGCCTGTAGCCAGGCTTTCTGTTCACTACGTCAGGCTGCTTCTCAGTAGCTATTATTTCAATAACTAGTGACTAAATCCTCCAACTCCGTATTTGTATCTGCTAATTCGACTTTAATCCCACAAAATTCTGCTATTTGCCCCTTTATGGTAGGTATATATTATAAAACAAAACTTGTAGATTTTATATGAGAAAGTTATCAAATTTGTCATTAAGAGGCAGAAAAAAGTTCAAAACAATACTCTTTCTGTTCCTATAAATTCCTAGTTGTTTTTATTCTGTCCTATATTGCAGTGTTGTCAATTTGAAAAAAGTAGAGATTGATTTTAAAATATTGCCATGTCTTTGGACTTTGCTGTTTCATGATGCTTTTGAGACAGTAAAAATTATTTGTGTATTATTCAGTGCTATATCCCATGTTTTATTATATTTGTATTTTGATTACTGATACTTCACCTGTGTTTTAGGGAGCTTTTCAGCTTGATTGCCCATGACTTTATGTATACACATACTCATAAAAGTTCTCAAAAGAATGCAGATATAAATATTACAGACTTTTTTGGTAGCCTGTTTGCAAACTAGCTACTTATATTGAATAAGGCTAAAATGGTGATGCCTTGAAAACATGGCTTATAGAGTAACTTTGGAGTAATTAGAAAAGAATATTCTACATAGCTAGTCACATGCTAATTGAATTGTGACTGGACATTATAACCTGTTTGTATAGTATCCTTTTTTACCCCTTTAGTTACTGGCTTTCAGGTGGGCATTTAAAAACATGGCTATTCTACTCACTGTATGTCCTCAAGAGTTAATCAAATATCATGAATCTTTTTTCTTTTAACAACTTTGTGTGGTATATTATAACCTTCTTTCTAATGCTTTGAAATTTTCTCAGTGAAATCATAGTTCATAATAAGGAACACTTTATTATTTTAAACTGAAAAATTATGTGATCTCGAACAAACACTGGTAAAATTGTAAATTACTCTGAAGTATTCCAGTTCCCTTAAATCAAGGATTCTTAACCTGACATATGTGAACTTGTTGGGTTTTTTAAAAAATATATTTTGATAACTGCATTTAAATAGAATTGATTTCCACTGTAATGATAATTTATTTTATATATTTAACATTATTCTGAGAAAAGGGTCCATAAGCTTCACCAGACTGCTAAAGAGGTCCATAATACAAAAAGATTAAGAACCACTACTATACATAAATTGCTGTATTGCTGTAGAAGCTGTTATAGTGAGTTTTAACTAAGGTGTTTTTTTGGTTTTTTTTTTTGTTTTCTTTTTTTAATTTTAGGCCACTAAAAGTGATGATATATATAATCCAAGAAAGTCCAGTTCAGTCCAGGACTCTACACTGTTGACAAGGACATGGGACTCCTCCTACCAGATTCCAGATGGTTCAATACAACTGACATCCTGGCTGACAACTGTGAAAAGGAACCTTGGATTATTTTCTTTTATTTTTGTGGAAGACCACAATCCCAAATCTATAGCACACATCAGGTAATACTATCTCACCTCCCTAAATCCCTAAAATATGTGCATGTTTTCTACTAATTTTAAAATCCTAAATATTAAAGACAGGAAATAAGATTTTAAAATGCAATATTTTTCTTTCACTTTTTCATTACATCATTGTATTGTTTGCTTTTGTCTTTTAAATAATTTTCAAGTGTAAGTCAGTTAACTAGAAAAGATGTTAGTTTAAGAAAGGCAAATTTTCAGTTAGATTACTTCTGACTCTAAAATTCTGCTGCTTCTTGATTTGCTACTGAGAGTTAAAGAAATGAATTTTTTGATTTCTCAACATAAATTAACATCTATATGACAAATTCTTTTGCCAAAGGAAAGCAATCTTGGATTTTCAAGATCTCTGTGGAAAACATATTCAGCCCTAATTTTTTTTTTAAGGTTTTCACAGTTGAAAACTGAATCAAGCCTTCATTTGCTTCCATATCCAACCATAACCCTAGACCCTACCATTTTAATGATTCTCAGCCTCCATCCTAAACTCCCTCACACTCCTGACCTTCTGCTGTTTCCTCAACCTTGGGGAATTGCTACTGTCTGATTTCTATACTAGGTACCTTCGTTTCCTTTCCTCTCCTCTCCCTCTTTTCTATTGAATCTGCTTTTCAATTGAAACTGCTCTCTCCAAAGTTACCAATAATATCTTTTTTAAATGTAACTTTGTTTTTTAATTAACAGAACTTATTTTCTTACTCTCCCACTTTCCTCCCCTGTCCACTGAAAACTCTTGATTGCCAAAGTTAGTGGCTTTTTCTTAGTCCTCATCTTTCTTGACTATTACCATTTATAATGATGCTCACCCACGTGTCCTTGATAACTCTACTTTCTCTGAGTGTTTTTGTTACTATTCTGTCCTGGTTTTTCTCCTGCTTGTTCCATTCCTTCTCAGTATCCTTTGCTGGATCTTTATCCAGGACTTACACATTAGCTGTAGTTGTCTCAGAAGGCTCTTTCCTAGGCCTTCTCTTCTTCTTCTACACTATTTCACTTGGTGATCTTCTCAGTTCCCATGCATTCACTTATCTCTGTTCAGATCTATTATCTAGCCCCAATTTCTCTCCTGACTTACAGTCTCACATCTCCAACTGCCTGTATTAATCATCTCAAACTGGATGTCCAGTAGATATTTTAAACTCAACATGTCCAAAACTGAACTCATCTCTCTCCCAAAATCCTTTCCTCTTTCTAACTTCTTTGTTACTGTTGAAGTTATCACCATCCTCCAAAGTCACCCAGGCTCACATCCTGGGTGTCATCCTCAACTTCTCCCTCAGTTACCCCACATGTTCAATTGGTTGTCAAACTTGTCATTTCTATTTTAACAACCTTGTTCAAATATTTCTCTTCAGATAGCAGCCAATCTGGGCAAGCTTTCATCATCTCATGCCTGGACTATGGCCATTAGCCTTTGGAGCTGTTCTTGCTGTTAAGTCTTTCTCCACTCCAGTCCATCTACCACTCAGTTGCCAAAACAACCTTCCTAAAACATAGGTCTCCTCTCTATTCAGTAAACTTGAGAGGCTCCCTATTACCTTCAAGATCAAATATAAAAATCCTCTGGTATTTAAAACTTTTCACAACCTTGTCCCTTCCTCACTTTTCCAGTTTTCTTACACTTTATTTCCATCTGTGTCCTCTACAGTCTAGCAACACTAGCCTTGCTTTTCTTCAGATATGAAACACTGTCTTCTGACCTCTGCGCCCTTTCACTGGGTGTCTCATATACCTGAAATGCAACTTCCACCTCTGCCTTCTTTAAGACTCAGCTCAAATCCCACCTTTTATAAAAGGCCTTTCTTAATCATCATTGTGTCCCTGTCCTCAACACTCCCTACTGCCTTTCTTTTAAGGTAACCTTCCATTTACACGCTATACATCTTGTAATGATGTTTATGAAGCATGTCTTCCAGGGCTCTGGTGAGGATAAAATGAGATCATATTTGTAAAGCATTTTGAAAATCTTAAAGTTCTATATAAATGGTAACTATCGTTGTAATTAGCCTGTCTTCTTCCTAATTCGAATGTGAATTCCTTGAGAGCAGGAACCGTGATTTTGCTGTTCTTTGTATCCTCAGATCTTAGCACAGGGACTGGCACATCTTAAGTTGCTTAATAAATGCTCATTGACAGACTGATCAGACTCTTGAGATCTAGCTTCCCTCCCCAACATTGAACTTCCCCTCCTTCCTAAAAATTGCTTCTGATCTTCAAATCACCAAATCCAGTGGCCTTTTAAAAGTCCTACTCCTCTGATGTCGCTATAGCATTTCATACTGCTGACCTAAATATTCTTTCTTCCTCTGAATTAAGATTTACCACAGCCCTTCCTCTAGTTTTCCTACTTTTTCACTGCTCCTTGTCCGATTTTCTAGTTCTTTAGTTTCTTTCCAGCTCCATATAGTGAATATTAGAATGTCTTGCTCCCAACCTCTACATGTTGAATTCCTACTGTCCGTTCTTTTGAAGTCCAACTCAAATGTTACTTCCTGCCTTTGCCTTGTCAGAACTCAAACAGTACTTTGCTTGTCCCTCTCCTCTACTTATGCATACGTAATATTTATTTGTGTTTATTATCTCCCCATATTGAACTATAAGCTCCATGAAGGCAATGACCAAGTCTTAGCTAAACTTGGTCTCTGTCCCAAGACCTACTAGCACTGTGCATATCTTGGGTGCTTATTATAAGGATTTGTTAAATTAAATTGAAGTAACATTTTATAGAGACAGCTAGCTGGTACAATTAATAGAGTGTCAGGCCTGAAGTCAGGAAGACTTATCTTACTGAGTTCAAATGTGGCCTCAGACACTTACTAGCTGTATGACCCTAGGTAAGTCACTTAACCCTGTTAACCTCAATTCCTCATCTGTAAAATGAGCTAGAGAAGGAAATGGGAAACCACTGCAGTATCTTTGAGAAGAAATCCCCAAATGGGGTCACAAAGACTCAAACACGACTAACATGACTGAACAATCACCATTTGATAGCTACTCCAGAATCTTCAGAACTGTGGGGAAGGAAGAGTAGCGGACTTGTATTTTGCTACTCTATCCCTTTCTACTCATCATATCTTAGGATTTCCATTATCTAGATTCTTCAGTGAAACCCGCTTCTTGACACCCAGCCACATAATTTGGATAGAAATTTTGTTGCATTTATTTCCCTGACTAAAGGTACTTGCCCAAATTTATTAGAATTTTTTTTTCTAATGTGGAGTGTTGCAGCCTTGTAAAAGTTGCAGCAGGTAAAAGTGCTAAAAGGGAAATAAAAAATAATGAAGGAAATTCCAAATCATAAAAATTCCGTGAAAACTAGAATGGGAGAAAAATATTTATTCTAGGCATGAATTATTCCAATATCTTTTTAGAGACAAAATTTCATGATTAGTTAATAGTATATATATGCTATTCTCATACTGTTTAAATTGGAGAAATATTTCCATCCTAAGAAATAAAAAAAAATTGTGTATTCCTCCCTCCTTCAAAGGCTTCAAGTTTCCTGTAGGATTCTAAAATAACCTTCTCTAATGAGGATGTCTGATACTGTTACTGTAAAAGATGGAACTGATACAATGAAGGGTTTGGAGGCAGAAATGAAAGATGCAGCCAGAGTCGAAAATCTTATCAAATCAGAAAACTATGAGAAGATTTCAGCAGAAAAGAATGAACGTTGTATTGACAGCAAAATTGATTTACAGGTAAGAAGGATTTTCCCACTGGCATCAAATGTTGTGTTGAGTGAATATTTTTGTTTCTTTTCATGTGAAATATAATATTCATCATTTAAAACTCTGGTGTGTCACTTCAGTGTTTGCTGCTGACCACGCCAGCCATCTGATATGAACATGCTAGTTCTTTGTTCCAGTTGTATCATACATTATATATTCAAAATTATTGGTCGTTTAAAAAATAGAATAACAATTTCTTATCAGAGTCTTAGAGTATCTAGTTTCTAGATAATGAAGGCTTAGCTTTTATTTAACCTGAGTTCTCTGAGAATAAAAAGGTTGAAAAGGCAACCCAAGTCACCGCTTTACTTAATTGGACTGTCCTATCCTGAATGAAATCACCTCTGGTTAAAAGAGAAATGTCCTAACTGCTTTTGAAAGATAAATAGCTAGCCAGGCATTCTTGTGGCACCCCGAGCTTGCCTCAAGGTTGAAGACAGGCCACCAAAAAGAACTTCTGATTTAAAGCTAATATTCAGGATCTGTGGATAAATGATGTATTATGATAGATGAGAAATTGCAGTAAATTGTATGTTGGTCAGTTTGGGTTTTTTAAGTTTCTCTAAAATATACCTGTTTTAAAAATACTATTCAAGTTTAGTAACATTTTAGCAGAGAGGTATATCAAGAAGTGTAAGAATGTGTATTTCAAGCTGAATGTAGATGCTGTGGCAAACTGATAACCACCATTGGACAGCACCATACCTGAATTGTAGCTTTAGGTATTGTTTAAAGTACAAATGTTTTTACATTTTTAATCAGCAACAAAAAATGTCATAGCGTTTATATAAGCATATCCCCTCAGTGATCAGTTATATTCAAGTAAGAGTTTTCTAGGAAGTTAAAGAGAGACTTTTTCTTTTAGATTGCTGAGACTTTTCTTTCCCAGAGCAGATCCTAGTTCTTTTGTAATTTCTGTGTTCAAAATCAAGGTTCTCTTGAAATAGAAAAGAAAAAAAAATTTCTACTTAGCTATCGCCATTTATTAAACAAGTTGTCAACTACAGCATAATTAATATTATAGTTGTATGCCTCATTAATGACAGGGATTTGGGTTTATTTTGATGGACTCAAATTAAGAAAACCTAAGTCAGCCATGAAACTTTGTTTCATTTTCTTTGCAACAGAAGAAATGAAAGAAAAGAATTTAAAATTTTACTCTACCCTCACCAGCATAACCAAATGTTTATTTTCTAACATTGTGCAGCCCTTGAAAAATGGTCAGGAGCCTAGTAGCACCCCAATAGCATAATCCATTAGTATAGTATAGGGCAAGGGGGAGTCAGCCTCTACAACTTCTCCTCCCCTGTCTTAGGACTTGGTTTTCTCAAATGAGATGTCACATAGAAAAGTTTAAAAGAGTGGGATTCTGTAGGCATCCACATCCCAAAGAAAAATTTTTAATGAGCTATGTGTAGCATTCTTAATTGCTACATATAGTGATTTGTTATATTCAAACAAGGTAGCTGCTAAAAGTAGAATTATTGACTTTAAGATGGACATGTATAGAGATGGTGCTTTGGAAGAATACTATGGATATAGGTGATGTGATTAGGTTTGTTGTGGTTTTTTTTTTAGTTTAATTTTTTCACTGAGTTTATATGAAACAGTAATTTGGGGTATGGTGAAATTCATAGAAAGCAAATGTCATCCTACAAGTTTGTGACACATTGACCCTTCTCTTAAAATCTTTGAACTGTTTTGTGGGTGAATATATTTAATGGGGTATTTTTGTTTTTATTTTACCTTGATAAATGCCGAAGTAGATGAAGCAAAATTTTAGCTCAAAAAATTAGTAATTTTGATTACATAACAGGGCTAATCCTCTTGTGTTGATTAAATAACTCAAAATCACATAAAGCATATTCTCTTATCCTGTATGGTTAGGGAATGTGAAATCTAGATGATAAAATATTCTGGTTAATAGAAACTTACTAAGCACAGTCAGGAAAACACTACATACATCAATGATTGCAATAACATAAAGAGAAAGAACCACCACAAAACAATTGAAACTAGATGTTGCAAAAGTATAAAGAACAAGCTTGGCCACAAACCAGAGACAGCAAAGGATATCTTCTCCTGAATTCTTTGCAGAGATAGGAGGTCCATGCCCATGGTACATTGCCTATAAATGTCAGATTTTTTTCAGTATGTTATTAGTTTTCCTGATTTTTTTTTCTCTTCTTTTTAAAAGAAATCCTTAAAAGGGGTGGCTCTGAAAAGGGGTCCAGAACAGATAAGGGGAAACCTAGGCAATATAAAAATAATAACAAAAAAGAAAATCTATTATTTTTTAAAAAGATAAAATAGAGCTAGAAAAAATAAGGACTTAAGTTAGATACTAATATATTTTGCTCACAACTAAATATAATTTAATCTTCTGGTTTTCAGAAGGAGTATCTCAGAGTTGTTATAATAACACTAGTTTTCTTACCTATCAGATTTTTTAAAATATCACACTGGTTAAACTGGTTACCTTAATGCTGATACACGTAATGTTATTACGTGTATGCCCATTTTATTCTACTTATTCTTAAAATACATCAGCTTCAGTTTCAGAGAGACCATTTTATTCTACTTTTTCTTAAAATACTTCAGCTTCAGAGAGAGAGAGCGAAGGAGTTGGATTTGGAGGCCTCTAAAGTTCATCCCAGCTCTAAATCTCTAACTGAAACTCTACAATTCAGTGCTTTTCTGTTATCTGATTATAGCAGTGGCATTGGTAGTCTGTAACAAGAGACGAAAAACTAAGTATATGCCTAATACAAGAAATAAATATCCAATAAAAAAGGTCTCCTGTTTCTAAACAAGAACTTACCTGATAATTCTTTGAGCATTTCATTTGATAAAACCATTGTTTTTTAAATTAAGGAAATGTTATTTTCTTGACGTTAAGGTAGAGACGAAGTGACTTATTTGTCTGCTTGTTAAAACTTTATATCATGAAAGATTGTTATGAAACACTTATAAGAGAAATGCAAATCAAAACAACTGAGGTTTCACCTCACACCCAGCAGATTGGCGAAGGTGAAAAAATATGGGAATAATCAGTGGTGGAGGAGTTATAGAAAGATGGACACATTGATACACTGGTAGAACTATGAATTGGCCCAACTGCTCTGGGAGGAAAGTGACTAGAATGTCCATACCTTTGACTAAGGGATCCTACCACTAGGTGCCTACCCCATATAATTCAAAGATAAAACAATTAATGATCCCATATAAGCCAAAATATTTATGGCAGTTTTTTTTTCCTTTCTGGCAAAATAGAATTGGAAATGTGATGTATTCCCTTGAATTGGGGAATGGCTAAGCAAATGGTGGTATCATGAATGTAATGGAATTAATATCACTGTGCCATAAGAAATATTGGGTATGAAAACTACAAAGAAGCACAGGAAGACTTAAATGAACATGTTTAACATGAAATAAGCAAAACCAGGGAAACAGTGTAAATGGAAAGAATGAATAAAACTAAATGCTGTGTAAGTATAATGACCAAGCTTGGTTCTAAAGAAAGAACTGAGAGAAAAACTCACCTTTCAGTCTTGTTAGAAGTAGGAGAACTATGAGTATGTGTAATATTGCATATCCTGTCAGACTTGGTTAATGTATTGATTTTGATAAACTTGTTTGTCTTTTTTTTTTCCTTTTTCATTAAAGAAATGGGGAAGGAACATCTTTGGAAATAATGGTGATATAAGAATAAAAGCAATCAATAAATTTTTTAAGTTTACATCAAAAGTAATTCCATCCAATGAAAATAGTTGATGGTAGTAGTAGCAGCAGCAGCAAGTAACATTTATATAGCTCTTTAAAGTTTGCAATGCACTTTATATATGTCACGTAAAGAAAATTTGCAGGCATACAAAAATCATCTAAAAGACCAGTAGGGCCCAGTTGACATAACTGTTTATAAGTAATTCTTCTGAAGTGTTTGCCTACCTCTATCTTTTTTCTTTTTTCTTTCAAAGAAAAGAAAAAAAAAAGAGGAATGTCTCTTCTTGATTCTCTTTTTAGTTTTCTCTGTATTTTGTTCATAACCTTTTAAAGAGATTGATGAATTAACGGGGAAGTTTTTTTTATTTCTTAAGAGCTGGGCCTATTTCTCTAAAATAGGCATTTAGATAATTCACATGCTAGGTAAGCATAAATTTAAAGACATTAGCTGCCTCATTTGATTAACAAGTTCTATTTTAATTGAGATCTAGGAGGTTGGGCTTGGCTGAGAGGTAAATCAGTTCAAGCCCTACCATTATAGTAAAAAGAACATACTAGCTTTAGGATGATAAGACCTGAGCTCAAATCTCACCTCGGATAATTATTACTCTGTGTGACCCTGGTCAGGTGACTTAAGCTTTCTGGATTTTGGTTTCCTCATCTATAAAGTGAGGGGTTTGGATTAGATGGTCTCTGAGATCCCTTCCAGTTCTGAATTTATGATCCCGTAATTCCAGATCAAGGACACTTTTAGTAGTCTCTCTCCTCCCTCCCTTTTACCCAAACTATTACAGCAGCTTCCAAACAAGTTGCTCTTACCCCCAGTAACTTTCTTAATCTTCGCTAAATGTCATTCCAGATTAGGCTTGCCAATGCACATGTATAAATAAATAGATATCACATGCTCAAAAACATTCAGTATCTTTGAATGCATCCTGGAGTACAGAACTGATCAAGAGGAAGAATGTGAGTTGGTCTGCACATGAGAAATTATGCAGTACTTTCAAAGATCCCAAACTGCCCATTCCTACAAAAGCTCATCTCTTTAAAACCCAGTTTCTCAGTGATGACTCAAAATCCTGGAGCACCATGATCTGCATGTTTCCCACAGTAATTTACATGTAAAAAGTAATATAATAAAGGACATTACCAAGAATTTGGTTGCCTAGAAAGGAGGTAAGCTAATCATACATCAAGAATAAAGGAAACTAATTTGAGTGGTACATTGGGACCCCCAGTACACAGAAAGAAGAAAAGGATGGAAGGAAAGATTCCCATGTATTTAATAAATCTTGTGAAAGTTATGCAATAAAATATGTACGAGAATCACACAGGATAACACCTTGTGGAAGCCTTGCAATCTCTACCTCATTGAAAGAAATATAACCCAAAGATGAAGTCATGGACTTCTTTCAAATTAAAGGTAGCACATACTTGTAATGGTTTACCATGGGGTCCGGGCTGATAAGGAGAGGCAAGTGAAGTCAGGTAAGCAGTGGGAAAAATTGGGACAGATAAAGGGCCTGAAAGTTATAGTAAAAGTGGAATAGTTCCCATGAATGAAAATAGTGAGATAGAGAAGATAACATTGTAATTAGAGACATTATCAGAGTCTGAGATCTTTTAATAAAATTGTATTTATTTTGAAGTAACTTTACAGGTAGACAAGCGAACTAAGATCTTGCTAAGACTCCTGTTTGATATCAGTTATATCTCATACTTATTTGTGGATCAGTTCTATATATGTAAAAACAGACTTGAAATGGCCAACTGTGTGTGGCATATTTTCCATTGCTTAGATCTACTGAACCCATCCCAGAGCTACTAAATTTCATGTTTCTAGCAATTAACTAGTTAATTTTTCTGACCATGTTTTTAGAACCTGTCATTTTGTTCTTTTCCTGGCTTGTTACTGATTCTAATAATAGCATAATTATCCTAATTATTATTATTAGTGTAATAGCTAATAATTATAATAATAGTTATAGTAATTATATTTTATTAATTGTATAATAATAGTAATTGTGATAGCTAACATTTAGCACTTTAAGGTTTGCACATATTATCTCATTTCCTCCTCACAATCCTATGAGGTAGGTGCTATTATTATCACTATTTGAGGAAACTAAGACTGAGAGGGGTTAGGTGACTTTGCCTAGGGTTATACAGCTGATAAATATTTATGAGGCAGGATTTGAAATTAGCTTCACTTCAATCATTTCTGAAATGGTGAACAAGTTATCCACTGTTGAGTAACCATTATGAAATTTTGCATGTTCAGTGGTACTAATATTCTCCTAGAGGTTGCTCTTCACTTCTTAATAAAGATGTAGATTGGAGAGTTGACACATAATAAAAGACTACAGTTTATAATTGGCAAATACTTTTCCTTGTCTGCCTCTTCCAGACTCTTACTTTTATTCAACTTTAAAATTTTCTTTTAAAAATGTTTGTTGGTATCTTTTATTTTTGTGTCACCCTTATTTTCTATGTATGTTCATCTCTCCTCTCTTCAGAAAGCCATCAATTATAATAAAGAATAAAAGGGGTAGGAAAAAAGAAATCTGTTCTGCAGAACTAACCAACCCATTAGCCACGTCTAACTATAAATGCAACATTGGTTCCATGCCCACAGTCCCCCACTTTTGCAAAAGGAAAGAGATGTATGTGTTTTTCTCTAAAGTAGCCCTTTTCTTCCTTCTTTGAGAGGAAGTTAATATGTAGGTTCTACTACTACTTCTGCTGCCATTGTGTGTCTCCAGGGGAAGCCCAAACCAGAGTTCTGAACCTCTCTTATTACAAACCAGCCACAGGACACCAAAGAATGTGGAAGATCTTTTATTTGGCCACCCAACACTTCCTCTGGCATAATTAGACAATACAGTGGGATTTGCAGAAAGCCTCTACTAGTTCTGAAGATACAGTCAAGAAGTCCACGAGCTCTTTGCAAATATTGTCTTTGTCATCATGACCTCGGACAGCAGAAGGTCTATATTTCATTAAGGATCTGTCCCCATCCTAAGTCTGGGACTGAATCATAATGAATCTCACAAAGTGGCCCACTTCTTTCCTGTTCTGGAGCACCTATAAGCCATGGAAAATGGTTGCTTGTTACTGCAATGGTTGCTTGTTACTCCATAATATTTTCTTCCTCCATCCCCTTTTTCTGTATACATTTCATAATATTTTCTTCCTCCAAACCCTTTTTCTGTATACATTTATGTCCAACTCCATATCACAGTTTATTTTACATTTCTGGATAACACTATTCATAACCTTTTCGATTAAGGTATCCTTTTTAATTCCGGGAACAACTTGCTATCCATCTATACTGTCTTTCCCCTACGTACTGATGGACAAACTATAAGTTGTTTAAAAGCTTTCCAAGGCTTGAAGTAATCAGCACGTAGTCATCCTCAAACAGAAGTATCTGAAGAGCTCATCAGCCACAAATAATCCCTCTTCAGTTTGAACTCTGTGCTGAATCTTCTTCACAGTAGCAAAAACCCTTCTATCTCCATGTTTTATGCCTTAGCTGATGTTTATGACTGAAGAAGGTTATTTCTCTTTTTCTAATGATTCATGAATGATTTTGATGTATGGACGGGAGACGCTTTTACATTTAAAATTATTTTTAATTTTTATTTTCCGTTCCAAATTTTCTCCTTCCCTTTTACCCCCTCCCTCACCCACTGAGAAGGCAAGAAATATGATGCCAACTATATATTTGAAATCTTGTAGAACATATTTCCACATTAGCTATGGAGAAGAGAAGAGAAAAAAAATATGCTTCAATCTGTACTCAGAATCCATCAGTTCTCTAAATGGAGGTGGATAACATTTTTCATCAGTAGTTCTTTTATATTATCATGGATTGTTGTATTGATCAGGGTTGCTAAATCTTTCATAGTTGATTATCATTAACAGTATTACTGTTACTGTGTTCATTGTTCTCCTGGTTCCCCTTACTTTACTTTGTGTTGGTTCATATAAGTCTTCCAGGGTTTTTCTGAAACCATCCCCTTCATCATTTCTGATAGCGCAACATTATTGCATTACAATCACATGCCACAACTTATTCAGCCATTCCCTAATTGATGGGCATCCCTTCAATTTCCAATACTTTGCCTCCACAAAAAGAGCTGCTATAAATACTTTGGTACCTATGGGTACTTTTCCTTTTTCTTTGGTCTCTTTGAGGTACAAGCATAGCAATAGTATTTCTGAGCCAGAGGATATGCACACTTTTATAGCCTTTTGGGCGTAGTTGCAAATTGTTCTCCAGAGAGGTTGGATTAGTTCACAGCTCCACCAGCAATACATTAGTGTACCTATTTTCCCACATCCTCTCCAACATTTGTCATTTTCCTTTTCTGTCACCTTAAACAATCTGATGGGTGTGAGGTAGTACGTCAAAGTTGTTTTAATTTGCATTTCTCTAATCATTAGAGGTTTAGAGCATTATTCTCATGTGATGCTGTTGGAAAAGAGCTTCTAAGGTGGCCTATTGCTCTACTAAATCAGATGCTTTTTCATTGTCAACAAGCAATATATTCACAAGGATATTCTGTTCTCTACATTCTTCTGTCATTTGTAAAATAAGTCACTTGCGAAATATGATACATCATTCAGTATCACTTACCAGAGCTTGCTTGTTCTCTACTAATAATGTTCTAGATGTCCTTAATTTGCATGTAGAGAACCAATAAAGATTCTTTAGAGACAGAAGGCTAAACACATAGGTAAGTAGTTAACGTTCTCTCATTCCCCTTTTTCAATATTAATAAGGTTCAAGGTTTTTTTCCCATGCTTTTATTATCTTTTCCATCCTTGTACAATATTGATCCATCAAGGTCCTCAAAATTGTGTCACCTCTAGCATAGAACATTTGCATTCAGTCCAATCCATCTGTTTTTTTTTTTCATCTTGATTCTCTTTAGTTCTATTTCTATATGCCCTATAAGCAAGTCCAGGAGTGGTTCCACTTTATTTGATGGGGGGGGGGGGGAAGGATTGTTATAATAATTTGTACGTATTCTTTCTATTTTTCTTTTTGTTTCTTTCCTTCCTGAAATCTCTTGGAATGATTTTGCTTGCCTGTAAGTCTTGCCAGCCTTTTTAGTTCTATGCTTCCAAATAAAGCACATTCTTCGATTTTGATTTTCACCAGTGTTTACTCCCTGCTCTCACAACCCACAAATCTATTCACGTTCAATTTCTGCCCAGAACTGGAGATAGGTGAATCTGTGAATGGCTCTGCAAAAGCAGGCTGCTGATCACTACCAGCCAAACAACTACAATTCAGAGCTCATGTCTACCTCCCCCATTTTCAAAGGTTTTGTCTTGGTTTGTTTTTTAACCCAAGTGTAGAAGTATAGAATTTTGAATTTATGCCTATTTACATTTTTTTAACACTCAACCTATCACGATTTTTTTTGTCCTAATTTTGTCATCCATCATACTAACTATTCCTCCCAGCTTTGTGTCATCTACATATTTTAGAAGCATGCCACCTGTGATTTCATTCATATCCTTGATGGAAAATAACGAACATCACAAGGACTGGATCTCTGGGGCACAATAGCATGGAAAAATACCAGCTAATACTTACAGCGAAACTCCTTTTAGACTGAATAGCCAAAAAATTAGAAATTCATGGCTATCTCTGAAAACAGAACACAGACAGCCACTTCCTAACCCCAAAGAATGCATCCTAGCCTCATTGAATTCTTTGATTCCTGGACCCTCAATTGTCTAATTGATTAGTGCTTCTTGGTTAATGGTTCTGTCCTGAGTACTTCTTATCTATATTCTTATACCCACCAATACAAACTCATCAATTGCCATGACTCAAAAGCCACTCTGCCCACAAAGGGGCAACAGACAGGTCAGGATTCCCCTACCTTGGTTCTCTGAAATTCAACATGAAATGCCTTGGATGTGTTGGCATAATTTTAAAAGATAAAACTCTTTAACAGAACAAGATTTTTATTAGAGTACAAATTTATAATTTTTAATACAGTTTTTTTAATCTCTTTGCCCTTATTTTGAAGTATACAACAGTAAATTAAGATACAATTTCTTCATTGTTTTCCATAGATTGTGTTTTCATATACTTAGTCCAGGCTCCAGCGCTTAGTACAGCGCCTTTCATATAATCATTGCTTATTGACACTTATCATTATTCTCCTCTGCAGCCAGTAACTAAACAATTTGTGGCCTCATTCTCAAATTACGGTCTAAGATAGGATATTTTGTACTTTCATATTGTTTACTTACTGTCCTCATACCACAATATGAAACAAAATATATTACCTAAGAAGTAGAAGTTTTACCTTGACCTTTTAGAAAAGCTTCTGATTCCTAAAACGATGAAATTAAATTAAGTTTTAAGGTTAAAGTGAGCACTAAAACTGTGCTGCAGAGTGTGATATGAAATGGAGGAGGTTCGTATTTTTAGCAATAGACTGGCTTGTGAATCTGTAACCAAGCAGAAGATGAAACAAAAGCCATTTATCTAAACCAAGGCAAGCTAGTTTACTATGCTTTTATATATTTTGGTGCAGTCTATTTTGTTGCATATTTTCTTGTGTCAGTACAAATCATTTCAGTAAGTATATATGCAGTAATTTTTGTGGAGGCTCTTTTAAGTTTATGGTTTCCATACCAGTTGTCTCTTTTATATCTGTTTAAAGAGTAAAAATAATAAGTTATCCTCTTTTCTTTCTACTTCCTTTTCTATGTTAAATAAGAATACAGGCCAATCTATTCTCTTGACCTTTTTTTGTTCCCTTGGGGTTTAAATAAGCACATTAATCATAATGTGTCTTTTCCTAGCAACAATATATCCTTCTTTTTAAAAAATGTTATTCTTTTAAACCCTGACCCTGAGATAATCAAATTTCTGCCTCCATTTTCTTCTAATATTAGGTACAAGTGTTATTTCCAAACAATTAGTAATCTTCTTTGTACAAATTAAAGGGGAGGATAAGAAGAGTGGGTGAAGATACTAAATGTAACTGATATAGAAGCAGTTTCTTGGCAACATTGCTAAGTGCATGCTGTGTGTGCCTATGTGCATTTATTTAAAGTCACTTAATAAAATTTATTTTTTAAATAAACTACCTTTGATTTCAGTGGAGCAACTTGAAAGCCTATTCTAAAGTAAACTGGTATAATTTGGTAATGATTTAGGGTTTTTGATATCATTTGGTTTCCCTGAATGAAGAGCATTATTAAAGAATAAATTTCAACTCCTAATTGAGCAATGAATTTAGTAATGTAACTATTTTGACAAAAGGAGGTTTATTGTTGTATTTTAGAGTGAAATAGTGAAGCATATGTCATATGGCACATTAAGATTTGCAAGGCACTTTTCAATGGCCTGGTGAGGTAGATAGTGGTAATGCAAGTATTATGCCATGTTACAGGTGATGAAACTAAGACTTAAAGTAGGTTCCATACCGTTGGCCAGCCACTCAGACTTAAAAGTCTCATGACTCCAAAACTACTTTTATTTATCTACAAGATACTACCTCACCTATCCTTGAGGGTGAAAAATACATTAATCCACACTTAACTGCTTTTATCTTGACACTTTGTGTGCTTTTGTACCATATTTGTTCCTGAATTTTGCAAGTTTGGGTCTTGATTTCAGAATATACTCCTTTTTTAATCTCACCTGCAAGAGCTGGAAGTTGGATCTTGTGTGGTTTTTGTTTTGTTTTGTTTTTCACTCTATATCACTAGCCCCACAGTTTGTTTCCCGAACTGAAACTTGATGCAGTCAAAGAATTATTCTTTGAATGTGAATTGTTTCAGTTGGTGGGAATAGGAACTGCCTTGAAAAATGATACTAGTGACTTTTCTCTTTAATGTTTAAATATTAAATGAGATACATGTGAAATAATTATTGTAATTTATTTCTTCCAATTTGCTCAGAAGTTTCTCTGCCAAACTCTTAACCCCCAGTCTGCATAAGTTCAAGACCAGTATTCACAAGTCCCAGCAGTAATTTTCAATCCACAGGTCCATAGACAAACTACTTGGGGAAACCCTGCTGTCATGGTTTCTAATTGTGTGATTTAAAGTAAAGGCTACTTTTCGCGGTTGGCCATAACAAAAGGAAGGATGAGCATCCTGCCCTGTGCACTTCACTGCCTCAGTTTAAAAACCCCCATCCTGTGAAGAAAGTTAATCACTGGTGAATTAGTGATATACTAAAGGCAGTTTCACAGTACTCAGTAGAAATTTATCCTTACCTCCACAAGCTGGAGTTTGGAAACTGCCCACTCTTTGCTTTCCATTTTTGTTCTTACATGGCTACACAGTATTACTTAAAATTCCTCAGTTGATGTTTCTTTACAGAATTTAACCAAATTATTACATGATGAAAAATGCAAACAAAAGCTTTTATTGTGCTGCTATCTTTAAAAAGTTGTTTTTGAATTAAAATACATGTTTCTGAAACTTTTTAATATGGGACCATTTACTGACTAGTAGAAAATGCTGAATTTTGAATGAGAATATAAAGTTTTACAAGAATATTCACCTGATTGGAGAAATCAACATTGGACTGACAGTATTAGGTTTCCTCCTTTGCTATTCTTTACATATGGTTAGTTCTTACGTAGTAATTTGTATATTTAATAACTTCCTTCTATTTCACCGTAAAAGTTAATACAAACCTCTCTTATACCCAATATTCAGCGGCCAGTGCAGTCGTTTGGACAGACAGGAAAAAGGTCAAAGGTATAGTAAATACTTGGGTGTGCTGGCATGTCAAGGGCCTTCCTTCATGCTTGATGAATTCTTGTTTTCATAAAATAACTACATTAAACTTAGTTTTGCCATATTTTGTTTTTGGCAGAAAGCTTATTTTGTTTTATTTGGGATTTTTGTCTTGCCTAGTTGTCTGCTTTTGTGCATTTGCTTTTATACTTTTGATGGCTTTTTATCCATAGCAAGAGAAAGTAGCTTCCTACCATTCTTTGGGTTTTGTTAGCTTTTTAAAAAATTGGAATTATACCCGTTGCTGCTGCTGTGTGATTTTCAAAGCTTCAACTGCTTGTTTTCCCTTTTAACAAAGGGATTAGTGGTGCTTAATGATACATTTAACTTTGTGTATATTTCATCTACTTATATATTTGGCAGAAACTATTTATAAAGAAATAAAGCCCTCTTTAGGGGGTTTTGGATATGCCCTAGTTTTGTGAAATGTAGTGTTAATTATAAATACTTCTCTTTAGTCAAGTTCAAAGTTAAAGCTAGTTCGGAGCCTTGCAGTGTGTGAAGAATCTCCACCACCTCCCACAGCGGAGATATCACAGGATGATAACCAGGTAAAATTATTATAATTTGAAGACATGGTAGAAATCATGTATTCCCTGGAGAATGCTTTTTGAAAAGCTAAGGACAGTGTTTTGTTTTGTTTTGTATTTAACACAGAGGCCAAATTGATATTTTTACCATGGAATGTTGGTGAAAATTTGAAAAAAAAAATCTGTCTTGTCTTAAAACCCAAAGTATTTCTCTCAGGAACTCAGGAAAAATTAGTTAACTCATATAAGGTATAACTGTGATTTTAAGTGTTTTAAACTGCCATGAAAATTCTTTAAAACACTAAATAGACATTTCAGCTATACAGCTTTAGTTAAGAATTGTTCTTAATTTTTGTTGTCGTTTTCGCTTTGGCCTTTTAAAAATTGTTTATATCTATAAAGCACCAAAAATTTACTCTCCTTTTCTTTAAAAAAAAACAAAAAACACTTTTCCAGAAAGCATGTGAAGACTGATCTGAAGAACTCAGATTCCTTTGCTGTTTGTCTACCTAAATCATTATTCACCCTCCACTAACACTTCTTCCCCCCACCTCCACCGAGTGGGCAAATTGCTTTTTTCAAGGCAATTTTTATAATAGTGTGGGTTTGGCTTTTTGTTATTTTTTTTTCCAGTTTTGCTGTCAAAGTTCTTCACCTTTTTCTTTCTGTAAAATAAAATACAGAACTCATGAAATTTAAACAATCCATCTTTTAAGAATTTTATTCTGTTTTCCAAGGTCAAGTCACCCAAATCTCCTGACAGGTTCAGTAAGCCACATATCCATCTACTTGTGAGTAAGAAACTACTTGGCTAAAAACCTATTGTTGGTCTGAGGCTAAATTAGATATGTTGGTGATTTGAGCTAAAATTTCTGACAACTTTCCTTAGCTATCCTGAAGAGTAATTGACTTTTTTCTTTCCCAAATGAAGTTATAATTGTAACTGTATTGTAAGTTCTCTAAATCAAAGGTGTCAAACTCACAGCTGCATGCAGCTATAAGACTCTATGCTGCCCAAACCACATTAAAATGTAATTGGGAAATGTTAAACAAAACAAAGATACAATACGTACAACAAAGATTACGCTTAGTTGTGGTTTTCTAAGTCAACATACAGCCCATTTCTATTTGAGTTTGACTTATTGCTCTAGATATTTTGGTATGGTTATGGGATATGCTTTTTATAAATGTGTACAATTTTAAATTGAAAGGGAGAGGTTATTTTGTCTGAAGTCAAAAACTTTCATTTTGCCAATGAAAATTCTTGAATGAGACACAGAATTTCCATTCCTAGCCCTTTTAAACTAATTGTTACTTAATTGAACTATGGGGTAAAATGCGTAAGTCTTATAATATAGCTTTACATTTTAACTCATTCAGAATTCTATGCCTTCTTTAAAATGAGTTGCTGAGGTATAATGCTGAATAACCCCAAGGTAAATTATAGGTTTGTCTAAGGTAGACCCACCTAGCGCAAAGATATTGATCATAATTCCAGAATTATAGTTTTCCTGAGGTTTACAGATAAGTTTGAATTCTTCACCTTAAGGCCTCTAAACAGACCAATGGAGATTTATTAGTCAGTTTCAAACTCTGCCTGGCTAATCGCCATTTAAGGTTATTTTGTCCCTCTTATACTTTCCCTTCCCCATCTATCTAACTCTCTCCGCGTGGGAACCATAGCTGGCAGCTGTAATACCACCACTACCACCCCCAAACAGGTGAGGATATATTCTGTGAATTGCCTAAGACTTTTTTTCTCCTCTTTCATATAATTCCCTTTTTGCTACTTGGTTGGTACCTCCTCCCAAGAGAGAAAGAAATTGAATTACTTTTTTTTTATTTAAGTTTCAGTCAGGAGGAGATTAAGATCACAGAAAATGAAATTTGGGAACTTTCTCTTAATTTTGATTATTCTCTATAATAGCACTGATAGTTGAGGATTAGCTTGAAAACTATTAATTATTTTTAGACTTCATTCCATACTGGCATTAATTTTGTATCTGGCTGTTATTCAGTAATAAGAGTTTTTCAGATATTGTTTATGTTAAATGAATCTCAATCTGTTGAGGTCTCACTCTTAAATTAGATGCCTATAATCTAGGTCCTATATTGAATTCTTCAGGACTAAAAAAGTTGTAGTTCTTGGCCCAAGGAGCCTTAATATCCAGTGAAGGAGAGAGGATAAACAAGAAGTAAATATATGTGAACACAAATATTGTAAGCATAAAAGCAAGTGAAAAACCACATAGGTCTCAGTCTGTGCACAATAGATAAGGATTTGATATATTCTTAAAATGACTGGCAGGAAGACATGGGCAAGGTTTCATAAAGGGCAGGAGGAGATGAACATGTAATTCAGAGAGGAGGGGGAAAGACACTTGTATTCCTTAGCTGAGCAATGGACATCACCCTTTAAACTTTTATTAAAACTGTTTTTAAAGGAGCCTTTTACTTTCTTGGTCTTTGGTTTTGTTGGTATAGGCAGCTCCCAGCAAGGAATCTCCCTCTACCAATGCAGATCTGAAATTATTCTGCAATTTATGGTCTTAAAGTGTTGCCCAAAGCTAAAGTACCAAACATGTGACCTGCAGCATGTGGTGGCCTATAGCTTTCCCTGCTGTGGCCTGAATCAGATTAAAATTTAACTGGGAAATATTTAACAAAATTTTTTAAATAAAATAAAACATAGATTAAGTTAATATGTGGTTTTGTCAGTCAGTATGCACATGTAGGGATCCTTATATACAGATCAGTGGCCCCTCTGTCTATTTGAATTTGACACTCATTCCTCCACTCAAAAATATTGACACCACTGGCCTAGAGCACTGAGGGTTTTTGTGTTATTTGGGGTCAAAACACCCAGTAATGTATAAGAAGTAAAACTTGAACCCAGATCTCCCTGACTCAGGTAGGGTGCTCAGCCTACTAGGCCAGGCTGCCTCATCTAATGAACAGCAAATTTAGAAAGTTTCCTCTATGGAACATAGTCTTCAGAACTTGAAAGGGTTTTGTTTTGTTTTTTTAAAGATTCCACTACTTTTTTCCTCCTTGCCTTCCTTAATTTCTTGACCTATTAAATTGAACTCTATTTCCTACAGTTAAACAATTAGATGAAACATAGTTTTGTTTGTAACTGGTTATCATACTTGGTTAAAGGTTGATGCAGATAAAGCCAGTGTTCCATGATAACATATCCCTCTAGCATTAGATATCTATACTGCCGGTATGTGTAATTGGTCAGAAGGGATACAGATATAGATGGCTCATCACAAATCTATTACTACTCTGAGACAAACAACTAAGAGGCACAGTGGATAGAGCACTGGACTTCAAATTCAGCCTCACCCATTTACTAGCTTCATGAACTTCCGTTTGCCTCAGTTACTTCATCTATCAAATGGGGATATTAATAATACCCAGAGTTCTTGTGAAAATAAAATGATTTGTAAAATCATTAAAATAAAATATTTGTAAAGTGTTTTGGAAACCTTAAAGTGCTATAGAAATGCTAGCTATTATTGTTGTCGTTATCATTATTATTAAGCTACCAAGGCAGTCTTGTCACTGTCTTAGAGATACCATCTTTGAAACATTACTGTTGTAATTAGATGTGAACTTTCAGGTAACCAAGATATATTTACATTCATTCATTTATATTTTTTTCAGAATATATTTGGTGTTGTTCATTAGAGTTGATAGGTTTATATTTAAGTATTTTCTACCAGTATTTTAAAAGTTGAAATTACTTTAAAAGGAGTATTATTTGGTCACACTCAAGTCAGTAGTAGATGGACTTTACCCCCAAATAAAAACATTACCTAATAGCCCAAGAGAGCGTTATTATCCAATGTCAGTTGTTTTTGTGTTAATCACGAAAGTACGATAAAACGCAGTGTATAACTTATAGTGATGAATAGTAAAGGCAAGTAAAGCTTTCTTGGAAGTGAGAGTGAACAATGCCTACTGTATAAGATTATGACATTTATGTATCTATATGAGAATGAAATGTGTACATAATGGTTGGAAATTCATTATTTTATAACCATCTAATTTATGTTATCTTATTAGTTCTACCTCCACACTTTTTCACTAGAACTACTTTTTTTTTCCTTCAGGCCCTCGTCATATAGGCTACAGTAAGAGCCTCCTAATTGGTCTCATAGTTACCAGTCTCTTAGTTCTTCAGTACATCTTCAATACAGCTGTGAAAATAATCTTCCTATGTCACAGATCTGGCCATATCATTCCTCTACTCAAAAATTTTTAGTAACTGCTTATTGCCTCTAGGATAAAATGCAAATTCCTTATATCTCCACGCTTTGCACATTCAACATACCCACCAAACTCTTGCTGCAAATTGAGCCTTCCATCTTCTGCTATTTATTAGTAGTTGCCACAAACCTGGAGTGTATCCCCATTATTTCTGGTTTTGATACTCCTTACTTTTTTTCAAAGCTCAGCTTCTGTATCACCTCCTTCATGAAGCCAGATTGTTAGTTAGCTCTCTCCCACCAAATTATGTTGTACTTATTTACCTATATGTGTGCTATCCCCTTGTAGAATGTGAGTCCCTTGAGAAGAGGAACACGTTTTCTTTCTTTCTTATTTTTCTTTCTTTCCTTCATCCTTCTTGTCTTTCCTTCTTCCCTTTGTCTCTTCTTTTCCTTTCTTCCTCTTTTTGTCTTTGTATCCCCAGCACAGTAAGCAATGAATAAATATTAATTAAGTTGTTAAATTTTCTCAGGGTCCTAGTCTGAACTTTGTCCAAGAAAGAGAGAAATTCAGAAATAAAAACCATTGAACTAGTAAAGTACTTCCATCTGGAGACCTCCTAGACCAGTATTTCACTTTATTCAGAGCCTTTTACCAAAAGGTTTAGAAGTTTTTCAGATAGTGAAAATAGTTGGCACAATCTGTTATAAACATGTTACTTGTGAAAATTTAGATTTAAAAAAAACCTCTTGGGTATCTGGGTGCATATGTGATTGTAACACATTTATTGCTGTTCAAAAGTGACAGTTTTCTTACTTATGCTCCACATATGTTGAAACAAATGAAGCTGTTTGAATGAATCTCAAGACAGTGGTTCTGTTTCAGACTTCCTCCAGAGGTGCTAACTCCTTTTAATAGTGCTAAAAGCCCTTCGTTCTTAGAGAGCAGCCTACTTTTACCTCTGTGTCCTAATCTTCTTCTTCTTCTTCATTCTGCAACAACTTACGGAAAACTATAAATGAACTTGTAGATAGCATGTAAAAAAAATCATTAGGTAATCTTAGTGTCATGATGTTCTAGATAGATACCACTCTAAATACTTTCCTACTAATTCAGTTGTCTTGGAAAATTGATTTTTTTTTAAGATTGCATAACTAAAGATCTGAAAAGTTCAAATACATTTAAGAGATTTATAGTTTGTGACCTGTGAGAAAAAAGTAACATTACTTTTGTCAATTGTATGTCAATTCTGTCTTATTTTAATGAAGTAATTTCAAACTTCTAGTTGATGTACATTTGGAATTCCAGTTATAATCATACTTAAAACCACTGAAATATTAAGCCTCTAAATTACACTTCACATTTTCCTAGGATACTAAAATATAGAAGAAATAGTTGGTAGAAAAGTCTAAAGGGAATACATGAGATTGTCATCATGTAAAAACTTTTTTTTTCCTTTTGTTGGATTTGGTGGGATTATGTTTATGAAATGAGCTTATTGGATGACTGTCTTTTGAAAATCAACCCTAGACCTAATTGAATAATAGATATGCCTCCAAAAAAATAAGGGGAAAGTATCAAGTGGTTAGTCCATCTAAAAGAAACAGTATCTTCAAGGGGGAAGAAACAAAATATTGTTTATTTTGATGAAAACTATGAATACATATAATTTACCATACCACTTTAGACAAATTTGTGGGGAAATCGGAGATCTGGCAGAACAGGAGAATGAAAGCAAGAAGAAGTATTGATATGAAGATGCAATATAAGAAGTAGTTTTGTGAAGTTTATTTTTTTAAAAATCCCATTTAAAATATGTCCTGCTTACTCTGAGTTAAGAGCATTAAATCCTATTGATTCCTTGGAGCAAACAAAACAAAACAGGTTGGGCACATTTTCTGGAAATTTGATCGATATAAACAGCCAAAGTTAATTCAGATTTTTAAAAACCCAACTTTTCTTCAGGAAAGGTAACCTGAATAATTGCTTCCATCCTCCTCCATTTTTTTCTGACTGAATGAAATCATTTCCTCTTCAACTTTCCAGCATGTAAGGCTATATGATTTAGAGACAGAAAAAGCTTCAGAAATCATCTGGAAATAAGCCCTTATTTTACAAGTTTGGAGACCAGGATCAAAACAAGTTAAATGACGTGTCCAATTAGTAAATAAGAAAGCCATATTTCTAACCCTTATCCTATGAATACAAATGCCCATGATGTGTAAATTAATTTTGCATACTTTTATTTTTTAATTAACTGGGGATAGACACTAGACTTATGATTTCATTAGTATAGGGAGCCCCTGGTGAGAAGCTACTTCTACCAATTCTTCTAGTTAAATACATACAATAAAATTGCTTTTAAAACAGTTTTAAAAGTAATAACAAAAGTTTACTTGACTGCTTAATTACTTAATAAACAGCCATTTATTAAGCACTTCTATGTGTTAAGCATTATACTGTGTGCTGGGGATGCAAAGAAAGTAAAAGCATAGTTCCTGTCTTCAAAGAGCCCACATCCTAATGGAAGAAAAAATAAACACTATACAAGTATCTGGTGTAAATACAAGATAAATAGAAGAAATGAAAGCTGATGTGAGAGGGAAAGGCACTTGTGGGTGACGGTGGGGTGGAATGGAGGGAAGGAATGGCAAGTCCTGTTGCTGAGTGGAATTTGAGTTGTGTCTTGTAGGCAGATATAAGGGGAGAGAGCATCCCAGGCCTAGAGGATGGTCATTATAAAGGCACCGAGCCAGGAAATCCAGTGTCATATTTGAGGAAAAGCAAGAAGGCTGTTGTTCCTGAATCATAGAGTACATGGAGTAAAGTGTAAGAAGACTAGAGATGCAATATTGCGAAGAGCTTTAAAAGACAAATAGGATTTTGTATGTATTTGATAACTGGAGATAATAGAAAGTCACTGGAATTTATTGAGATAGGGTGACACGGTCAGACCTTCACTTCAGAAAGATCATTTTGTCAGCAGAGTGGAAGATAGATTGGAATGAAGAGAGACTGGAGGAAGGGAGACCAACCAGAAGTCTCTAAGCAGTAGTCCAGGCATGAGATATAAGGGCGTGCACCAAACTAGTCACTGTAAGAAGGAGAAATATTTGAGAGCTGTTATGAGAGTAGAAACAATATGACTTGGCAACAACAGGTAGGATGTATATAGTCTGAGAGTGAGAGAGAGGTTAAGAATGACATAAGGCTGCAAGCCTAGGTGACTAGAAGAAAGGTAATGCCCCCAATGGCAACAGAAAAGTAAACTTTAATGTATTGACTCATTTCTCCAAAAAATCCCCTTCTCTCCACTGTCATGACCACCGCCCTAATTCAGGTCCTTACTCTCTTGCAGTAGTCTGTACCCGGCTCAGCTCAGATGGCACCACCAAAAAAAGAGCTTTCCTCAAATCTTTTCTTCCAAGCTGCTAGTGTCTCCACTATCAAAATTATCTTTTATTTAGACTTAGTTTGTATATAAGTGTTTACATTTATGTTATATATAATTCCATATGTCTATGTTATACGTAGTGTACACACATACACACACCCCTTATAGAATGTAAGGTCCATAAGAGCAGACTGATTTCTTTTTTGGCATTGTGTCTCTAGTACTTAACACAGAGCCTGGAACATAGTAGGCATTCAAAAGATGCTTGTGGATTGATTAGGTGAAAATTTAAAACCAGTCACAATCTAAGTGGGATGAAAAAAGAAAAAAAATGTTGTGGGAACCTTTCCAGACTGTAATCATATTTCTTCTCTGTGCAAATTGAAAGAAGAGGTGATGTGGAAATTCATTATAGCAGATAATTCATCATTTATATTTGGCTTTAGGTAAGATTTTGTCAATTGGTCATCATTTGGGGGTATTAATATGACTTCATTGTTGTTATTTTTTTTAAATCATCATTTATTTTTGGTCCAGAACTCTCATTTTATTGTTGTAGAAAATTCCTAATGAGGAAATTTATTCTACCAATATTACATTGGCAACTGTTCTGTAACTTAGAGTGTGAGAATATGGCCTGGGGCAGTAAGAGATTAAGTGACCTGTGCCAGATCAGGCATCTAGTATGTCCCAGAGGTGGTACTTGAATCCAAGTCTTCTTACTGCAAAATCAGCCCTTTATTTACCATGCCATGTAGCCTTGTTATCAGTGGTATTTTCAATTATCTTTTTGTACATGCCCTAGTGACACTGGACAGGATTGAAGCTCTTTGTTTACATATTCTAATGGATTAATATTGTATAAATCATTAATTTGAGAAAAACATGGTTAATATAATTTGTCACAAACTAAGTTTGTCATAAACTAAGTCATAAACTAAAATATTTTATAGTATCGTCTTTGATACCTCTCATGTTGTGTGTTTACTTTATATTTTGACCTTTTTTTAATATATCCTTTTCCTTGGAAGAAGAAGAGCATTTTTTTAAAAATCTAGAATAATTTACATTACTCAAAAATTAAAATAAAAATTATATAGTAGCTAAACTTGTTAGTTTTTAACAAATAACTTATCTCATCTTTCAGCCGGAGAAAATCCAGATCCAGTTAACACAATCATTTGAAAAAGATGAGAAACCCTCCAAAGATGAAACAGAAAAAGGCGATAAGTTGCCCAGAAAAATGTTATCAAGAGGTTTGCAATCTAGTTTTTTTTTTTTTATTCTAAGTTGCATTTTATTTATGCCAGGTCAAAACCCATGTGAGTTGTTTAAGTAGTAAAATCATTATTGCAGATAATTTAACTGTACTCATATCCAGCAAAACATTTTTCAAAGAAGACAACAATAAGGACTAAAAGCCAGGGTCAGAGTGATAATGGAAGTGGATCATGTTTCCTGGTCTTTGGTGTCTTCATATTGAAATATTTAAATCAACATAATACTTTGTGTGTTCTTCCTCAGAATATTACTACACAAATCTTAATATCAGAAGCACAAGTTCAAGAGAAACCAATACATAAGAGATTGTAAGGAGTACCAGCCTGAATAAGTAAAATTTTCCCTTCTGAAAAATATGACCCAAAATATTAAATATCTGAGTATGATGTTTTAAATTCCTTACAAGAACACTTGAAATAAATTTTAACACTTAGCTTAAAAATTTTGACCTAATTCTTTTATTGATTAGTCACAAAGCTAGTAGGAAACATTATATAAAGTAAATGTTAATCCAAGAAGATGAATTCACAGGCCAGTTTATAAAATATTTGCAAAGAAGTCTTTTAATGCTTGGGTAACACCATAGAGATGTGATCCCCTAAAAGTATAAAATGAAATTTCCAAGATTATATTTTATTTGGAAAAGCTGAAGGTACCTTTTTTGATAAACTCATTAGAATTTTTGAAAATCTATGATTATAAAAAATTATGCACTTACAGAGAACATATGATAGTAGTTAATGATTACCAAAAATCAAGTGGTGGTTTGATTTGTTAACAAATCACTTTTAACTGGACCCTGAAAGAAATTAGTGTAAAAGAAACATGAAGTAACCAAATTAATCCAAAAAGTATGTTTTAGTACAAAATAATTACTTTTATCAACATTTTTAATTAAGCAAGAAATATTGTCCACTTCAACTATATAGAACCACTTAGGATTTTAATTACTTTTAATCTGTTTCTATTAATTATTTTGTCATCATTTTTACATACTTCTTACTTTTTCACTTGAAAGAAATGTACAATAGTCTTTTAACTATCACTTGTCACCCTTTGATATTTTGGAGCCTTCATATTATGCTAATTGCTATTCAATTGCAAAAAAGCCCTAAGAGTTTTCTACTGGTTTTGGTTCAAGATTAAGTTTTAGATGGTTTAACATTGTATGTGCCTTCCGTGTAATTTTTTTTTTAAATATACATTGTTACTGTCAACTAGTATCTGAAGTAGGATAGCCAGTTTTTATAATCCCAGTCAGCATTTGGAAGTCTTAGCGTGTTGGAAAAAAAACAAGTAAACATGAGTACTTAAAAAACAGTTTGGCCAGTGAGTTATAGTATACAGACCCTGGATGAAATGTGTGCTTTACTTTCTTGTAGTGTAGACTGAAGCTAGAAGTATTTTTCTCTCGTTCCTTCACTACACCAAAATTTTGTGTCTATAGTAACACCAATAAAATTGAACGAAGCGTTATCTTTTCTAATAGAAATCTTTAAGTCTAAATTATTTGGAATTTTTCTTTTAAGGAAGACATGTTGAGCATGAGGAGAGTGGTAAGTACATATTAGGATTTTTCACAAACTCAGAAAATATGTTAAATTGTTATTTGTTAGATTAGATTGTGTTAACTATATAAATTGATATTGGCAGAAATTATATGGAAGAAGAATTGTGTTGGTCCAAATTAGTTTTAGTGTTCCCCTTTCCTAGTTTATCAATTTTTCTATGTGAGGAAGATTTTTTTAATCCAGTAAAATTAAGATGAACATCATGTATATAAGGACAAAAAGATAATTCAAGCAACTTTATACTGGGTTTTTGTGTTGTTGTTTTTTAGATTCCAGTCAAGAATACACAGATTCAACTGGCATAGATCTACATGAATTTTTAGTAAATACATTAAAAAACAATCCCAGGTAAAAATAAATAAAAAGGTTTAAATTAAATCACTTCCAGTGTACCATAATCTTGCTTTTTCTATCTTGACTACTGAGAGTGTTATGAGTATAGCTAGAGATTTCAGTGAGGGTAGAAACAGTTTGTTTCCTATAACTAAGATGATGTTGAGTATGTGTATTATGTAGATGTATTTTGATAGTATTTTTCACCAAGATACTTAACCCTTCATTTAGTTGTTTAAGATAGATTTGATTAATTATGAGAGACAAAGTTTTGCTTTACTGTAACATACTCTGCTACATAAAATGTAATGTTATAAAATGTAAAATATTTCTTAAAATTGGCTTTTATGTTTTAAACATAGTGCTTTTGTGCTTTCCTTCTGGGGTTGTTTGTTGTTTGTTGTAAGGGCTGTTTAAGTAAATGTTTTCATCAAATTGAGAGTATTTCTGCCCATTTTTAGTTGTTTAGTGTTTAAAATCCTAGATGTTCAGAATATATTAAAGTGGACTTACATTTTTGTATCTATACCAGTATATCGTCAATCCCTCATCTTCTTTGAGATTTAACTTTTGAGTAGTCTTGTTTTGAAGTTGTAATTCATATCTATCATCTATACTAATTTATACTTCTTTTCTATGGAGGATTGTTACTGTTTATTTTTACTTGAATTTATAACCCAGAGCCCAATAGTGAAGGCCTTTCAAACAAACAATTTTTGTCATCCCATGGAAGGTATGAGTCAGAAAAATGGCAAATTTGTAGAGCAAGATAATAGACAGTTCTGTATAACTTGGTGTTTTGCATCTATCTAAGGGGTGATATCCACTTATAACATGGACAAAAAGGAAGAATTAAGGCAAAGTCCATAGTGCCTAGAAAATCAGACCCACCCATATGTAAATGTAAGCATAAAACATTTCAAAGCCAGATAGCAATTAATTTTGGTTTATCCATGTCTGTGCTTTTCTCCATTAATACAGATATTTAATTGCCTGGTGCATAATATTAATAAATGCTTGTTGATTGATTAGCCTAAGGATGAATATATATTTCACAGCTAACATATAAAATATGGCCAATATCTACATCAGACAGGAAATTGTGGCTAATATTAAGTCTTTAGGGGGAAAACAAAAGGTTTATTCATCTACTTGCTTTGTAAAAATCTCCCATTTAAGCATGAATAGTGATTTTTCACAGTTCTAACTTAATGATGTGTTATCAGCTTTTGCTGATTTTTTTTTAAAGATCTAACTTTAACCACAAGGTGTAATATTGGGTAAGTTTACAACTTTTGTGGCATTAAAATGTATTTTTATCCTTAAAACATTTGTAACATAAATATAGAATGCATAGATTTTCTTTTAATGTTAAAAAATTATCCAAAAAAAGTTTTGCTTTCCCTTTCCCACTTTCAAGTATCAAATCTGATTTTTTTTCATCCTTAGGCCAATGAGAGAGTGAATCTAATCCAATGATTATGACTTAAGTTGAAAGTTATCTGAATCATATTTTTAAAGCAACCAACAAAAAATTTTTTCTACATCCTATTGCAATAACAGCTGATAAACTCCTAAGCCTCACAAATGGCTGTCAGTGACTTTACTAGGAATTGCACATGCTAACAAAAAAAATGCATACTTTTTTAATCATTGTCTGTGTATGCCCAAGAAATTCTACTTAATTAGTCTTGTGTAGAAAAACAATAGCTTTTTGCTTCCATTTAGTAAATTGGACCCAAGATTAAACGCCTTAATTTTTAAAATGCTATATTTTACTTACTACCACTTATTTCAAATTTACTACTGCATAATGGAAGAGCAGCATGGTATGGCTTATTACAAATATTCAGTAATTCCAGAGTCATCAGTGTTTGGCTGTTAGAAGGTTTTGTAATGTGTAGTTTCATCTCTCAACAGCAGAATTATCCTAAGTATAATTGATTTAGGTTAATGTTAAAATTAATATACATTCTTTATTATTGGGGAGAGGTGGCCAAGGGTCTTTCTGGATGGGCAGGAAGAAATAGATGTTTTGGCTTTGGCACAGATAATTCAAAAATATGTATACATATAAGCATACATATATATACACACTTCATGCACCTAATGAATTATTAGTTCTGGCATAGTGACTTGAACCTAGAAGCTAAATAGTTGATACAACCTTAGTAGTGATTAATTTACTCCCAGGCATTGCTTTACTTTGTAATGGGATCTGATCCATTATTTTGAGTCCTTTCTTTATAAACAGGTAATATAGATCTAGATGACTAACTTTAAATTTTTGCTTTGAATAATTTAATTTTATAAAGTGAGTATGTTTTGAAGTACTGTGATATATTAAGGAATGATGTTTGTTCATCAGGAGCTATAAATAGCTTCTTCATTAAGATCCTTTTTAAAGTTCTTTTCAGTAAAATTAGCATTTGTGAGCTTAGATAAGACTCTGTGCCTTAATCATAAGTGTTGGTTAGCATGTTCAAAATACTGAGAACAGTGCAATGAACATTGTAAAACTTAAAAATACATATAGAAAAAGGGAGGAATAAAAACATGATTAGAACAGTAATGGAATTATAAACTAAACCCTAATTAATCTAGTAACAGACCTGGATATGAATTAGGTCCATTAGGACTTGTAGATTTCATTTTCATTCTTACAGGAAAACAAAATTCTTTACAGATTTTAGGCTACAAAGGAAAACTCAATCTGTCCTGCATTTGAGACTCAAACACAGAAAACTATTTTAAATATACCATTGCCAAATGGAAAACCTGAGAAAACAAGGTGATTTTATAGTTGTGAAAATGTCTTCATTATTTGTGACAACCTGGTGAGGCAGAATTCTAAAACTTCATTTTTAAAAAAGAGCATAAAATAACCTCCAATGTCATAGAAGTAGATAGAAGTGCCAAATATCCTCCCTTGGGATTGAAACCACCAGGTATTATTCATGCTTCATTTTCCACCAAGAAGAATCCTAACTTTCAAATGTGTTTTGGGATGGAGAAAATTATGTATGGGATTTTGCATCACAAGTGATTGACTTAGCACTACATTTAGCACAAGGCTTGGCACATGCTAGTTTCCTAATAAATATTTCTTGACTTTACTTGATTTTTCATGGCAATCATCTTGAGAGAAACTTGCTTTTCACTGTTCAGTTAACCATGGAAAGTCGAGTTAACAGTTGGGGAGTAGAAAGGGATAAACCTCAGTGGTAGCACATTTCTTAACTTTTAAGTGAGATATATGAACATTTCTCACTCTAAAATGATAAGAGATTAAAATTTGAGACCTTTTTTGCACATATAGAAATAAATGTGTGCTAACTATTCTTCCTGATCAGATCAGTGACTTAGTGTGATTTATATTTGGAAATACTCCTATTTGAAAATTAACTCTATCCCAAATCAGGGAAATATTTACAGCTATTTAAAATCTACAGGAAGTTTCAAAAGCATCCTAATGCAAGTGTGACATTGCCTCTGACTTATAAAAAGAATCAATACAGCAGTGAACACAACCCATTAAAAGATTTTAGTTTAAGACCTTTATGTCTTTGAGAATCACTCAACTTTGCTTTGATAGCCTAAAACAGCAGAAAAGAGAGAGTTGTTCTGTGTGTTGATCTGGCAATTATCTGCAAGTTTGCTATTACACATGCGTGCGTGCGCACGCACACACACACGGTTATAGTGTTTTCCAGAGATGTTCAATTTTAATGTTACTGGTCTTTTATTAAGTATTTGTCTTAATAACATGAAATATCTAGTGACTACAAAAAGATAGCTCTAGTGTTGTATTCCCAATACATAAAGTGAGGCCTTTGGGGATCTGTGACTGCTTTTTTAGACCACTAGAGCATCATTAAGTGAGTTACAGTCTCAGTACTAACTGATATCATAGTAGTCTGAAAGAGCTTATGCAAGATCCCAAGGGTTCTCGTTTATTTTACATGCTTGAAGAAGATGGCTCTCATTGGGTTTTTTGTTTTGTTTTGTTTAAAGAAAAAGTACCTAAAACTCTGTGTTAGAAGTGTAGGTTTCATAAAAATAAGGACAAGTCACTTTCCCTTCATCACAGTTAACTAAAGTAATAAATATTTCTGACACCATTGTCCTGTGCTGCTCAGTTCCCCTAGTACTTCATTCCCTGAGGAACGTTCCTGTTCTTGGCATTCCACAGTCCATTTCTTGCTCCATGGGGTACTAAATGGTGATGACATCGTAATCAAAGATTTTTATTTTTACTATCTTTCTTTTACCTAGCCATAAAAGCAAGAGAAAATTCTATATCCTATTTCTGCCTCATTGCAATCTTCCTGTGGTACAAGGCTATCTAATAAATTAATAAAACTTAAGGTTTTCATTCTTTAAAAGATAACTGTTTTAGAAAAAACTAGCCAGAGCTGTGGAATCCTGTGGTGATCAAGCCCCAGAATTCATTTCTTAGAAGAAAATGTGTCAACCATGTATCTTTTAAATTCAGTGACATTTATGATTGCTTCAATTTTAGGTTTCATATGAAAATTGTTATATTTTGTTTTTCAGGGACAGAATGATGCTGCTGAAATTAGAACAGGAAATTTTAGATTTCATTGGTAATAATGAGTAAGTTCTGAAATTTTAAAAGAGACCAAATTGCCAACACCAATTTTATTGTTTTGCTAAACTTGCTTTTGTTTTTTATTTCTAGATCTCCAAGAAAAAAATTCCCCCCAATGACATCTTACCATAGGATGCTATTGCATAGAGTAGCTGCTTATTTTGGATTAGACCACAATGTTGATCAGAGTGGGAAGTCAGTCATAGTGAACAAAACTAGCAATACAAGAATGTAAGTGCTAAAAGAGTGTGTGTCTCTGTGTCTCTTTGTGTGTATTTGGACAAATGTTTTTATGCATATTGCTGGAATAATTCTTCCTATAGCACCTTTCACATAAGCCTCTCCTAGTACTTTATCAGTTTAGTTGATTTAACATTTAAGTGGCCTTTTATAGTAATAACAAAAAAATCACTTATTTCACCAGTATAGATTGTTCCAACCTGAGCTGAAATGTGGCAGATGAATCAAAAATTTATGTGATGAATTAATATCTTTGAAGTTGCTATGTAAACATGATTTATGATTCAAAAATGCACAAAGACTCTCCAGTAGGAGCCATTTTTTTTTTACTCCTGGTATCCAGAATCAGAGAGATATTGGAATGCAGCAGCATGTATAAGACAGACACACTTAGGCAAAAGTATCAAATGGGCAAAATCTGTTTTTCATATCCTGTTCTTTCATTCTTGCCCATCCTTCCTCCTGCTTCCATGATACTCCTCTTTTCCATCACTGGCTCAAGTCCTTTCCTCCACAATTCAAAATTACTGTTGTTCATCATTTCCAAGGTGTTATTACTCAGTAGTTTAATTATAAATTTAGCTTTATCTTTTTCCAAGTGGCATTTGCATTTTAAAAATTAGGTAAACTCTTAAACAAGGAAAATCCTTGAATTCCCAGGAGAGTTCAGCAAAAATGGTAGAATGGCAGCCAGGGAGTATTGATATTTTAAAGAAAGAGCTACTCTTCTAGGTCTCTTTCAATTATGTCACTCTCTCAGACTGACCATATGTAAGACTGGCCCAGAAAATATCTTTTTGGTTGGCTCAACAAACTTGAGTCCTTAGCAGTATCCTACCAACTGATCTGGCTGGCAGTCATCCATCTTGTGGTAGTAAGCATCAATAGATTAGAGGAAGTATTAAAAATACTGATTTTTTTCTAAATTGTTTCGCTGGCATCCTTGAATCTTTTATTTCAGGGCCCATGATTGTATTATATTTGTTTATAGCCCATTTGATTATAGCCCACTCAAGCTATTTACCTGGTACTGAATTGGTATTTTGACAATTAATTTTTCACTTGATAATAAATCTTTCATCTACAATAAGTATGGATTTAACTTAACAAAAATCATTATCCATTGTTTTTCATAATCATAACACAATTAGAACTAAACTGAACTAAAGTATGGATGGCTTTGAAAGGTGTTCTTTTTTACTTTAGAGCCTAAGTATTTTAGCTTTGTTTAAATATATTGCTTTTCCTGCCTATTCCCCAACTACGTTTTTGTACCTCAGTCATTTAGGAGCTACAGTCATGTCCAAACTCAGAAAGAATATGAATTGAGGTAGGGGAATGAGCTTGAAGAGCAGACACACTAAAGGTGAACCACAATTATTTTAACCAGATACCTTCCAACTTTACTAAAAGTTGCTGGATGCCCAAATACATCTTCATTAGCAGGCATTTTGACTAACCTTTAGACTAATGATTCTCTAAGGTTTTCAATACAGTGTAACCTCAGTCGTTTGAATATCATAAGTCATGTTAGAAAGTTTGGGGGTTTTTCAATTTGAGACCAAAAAAAAATTTAACTAATTTGAAATTTTTTATCGTGCATTTCAAGTAGTATGGAACATTGACGTAATTGTGGATAACTGAAAGTTCAAATCACTGAAGTTACACTGTATTCTTATTTTATATCTTCTGGGATATAAAGGAGGTTTTAAAACAGAAAACCTTAGAGATCTACTCCAATGAATAAAAACAAACTTGCCTTTTCCTCATAGGCAGATTCCCCGCTCCAGCGTTGAACCTGTGGTGTTATGGAAGTCAACAACCCAGTGCACACTGGGGTGTCTCAGTAGAGCGGGAAGTTGGCGATTGCAGGGCAGTAAATTCAGGCACCTGTAAAAGAAAGAGGTAAGACAGTCTTAAGGTTAGCTGAAATGCCTGCTAATGCTACTTGGGGTGGAAATCCAGCTGCTCTTAGAGAAGTTGCAAGGCACATGGTTCAACTTTATTTCCTTTAGGGCATATTTACTAAAACATAAAATCCCTGAGTCATGAAGAAAGGGGAAAATATAACTCCATCCAACTATAAGCCTGTCCTTAGATGTATATTGAAAAATCACATGACTAACGATACTAAAGTGGTTTTATTGTTGTAACTATAAAAAAAGTTGATATTTTAAAGATTACCTACTTATGGCTCAGCTGACTTAAGGAAACATTTTTACCTTCTTTTTTTCTGCATCTCTGGACATGTTTATATTAAGGTCTATCGCATAACTCCAATTGTCCAACTAAATCTTTTAAAAATTTTCACTCATTTAATTTATATTCACATGTGTTTACTTTAACAAATTTTCTCAAGTTATTTAGTCTTTTATAAGACTATTGGCTTTAAAAAACAAAAACAAAAAAAGACTTGATTTTGCATTGGAATAATAGTTTTCACACATAATGCTTTAGAGTTTACCGAGAACTTTCTTTGTATATCTGGTGGGGGAGAGTAGAAAAAGATTATCTCAGGTAAACATGAAAGATATTCATTCAAACGAAAGATAGGTCACTCAACCTCTATGGATCCTCAATGGCACATACACCCTTTTTGTCAAATCATTACAGTTGGTCACAGTTTTAACTTTTAGAACAGCAACTTCTACTGTAACCCAGAATCTCATAGAGTACAAATTATAGAAATGAATATTATAGATAGCAAGTCTTTGTCAATTGAATACTTTTTAGAGTAGTCTATAAGATAAGTGTTTTTTGTTAAGTGCTAACCTACATTGTCACGCTTTTTGTTCTTTTCTTTTTTAGACCAGATCAGAAATTTAACGATCATATCAAAGATGATAAAGGTGAAGACTTTCAGAAACGTTATATCCTTAAAAGAGATAACTCTAGTTTAGACAAAGATGATAATCAGGTAACTGTAATTAGAACATTTTTCCAACCATAGCATTTATTCATTTTCACAGTGTAAATATTCACTACTGTTTTTTTTTTATTTAGATGAGAATACGATTAAAAGATGACAGAAGAAGCAAATCTATAGAAGAGCGAGAAGAAGAATATCAGAGAGCTAGAGATCGAATATTTGCCCAAGATGTATGTAAACTAAATATAAACTTGCTAATTCAAAATGTTGAAAGTTGGGCTGGTTGTTCATTTGTAGAACCCTTTTATACCCTCACCACTACTATTGGTCAAAAGCTTCAAAAACTGAATGTTTCTTTGTTGTCTATGAGGTTTTTCTCTTAATAGATACAGTATGTAGTTGAGCATAACTCAGCATTTTATATTTGTCCTTTCTTTATAGTCCCTGTGTTCCCCAGAGAGCTATCTTACTGACAAAAGGTAAGTAGATTTTTGCATTCATTTTTATCATTATCTGAATTCTTTTGATAGCAATCAATTAATGTCTTCCTAAAATTCCAACAGAATCCAAGAGGAGGAAGCAAATAGTACACAGCAAAGACGCCAGATATTTAGGTATCTGACACTTGTTTTGAATACTCTTCAAAATCCCCCACGCATGTTTTACCATCCTTTTCCTACATTTTCAAAAGCCATATGTGTTTTCAAAGTTCATTTTCCAAATTCCAGAGTCAATAAAGAAGCATCTGGAAGATCAGCCACCAGCCATCAGAGCAGCACTGAGAACGAGCTAAGGTGCTCTGAGCCCCGTCCCTGGAGCAGCACAGACTCTGATAGTTCCCTCCGAAATTTGAAGCCAGCTGTAACCAAAGCCAGCAGCTTCAGTGGAATTTCAGTTCTGACAAGAGGGGATAGCTCTGGAAGCAGCAAAAGCATAGGCAGGCTTTCAAAAACAGGTATAAATGTCTCTAAAGAGTTATGGAGCAAAATACTAACTTTCTTGGTAATTTAATGTCTTGACTCATTGTGTATAGTTGTAATATGTAAATATCCCTAAAAGCAATAATTCTTTCCATATACCACAGGCAGATTTTTAAAACATTTTTCAAAATAAAAAGCTTCAGATGGTCTAATTTTAAGGAATGAGTTAAAGTTAAATTTCCTTGAAAATTCATCCACCTTGCCTGAGTTCAGCCAAGTCATTCAGCCAGAATATAAGGTATTGACCATATTGGTAGTGGGGCACCTTGATGGCACAGTTGATAGAGCATGAGTCCTGGAATCTGGAATACCCAAGTTCAAATCCTGCCTCAGGCACTTAATAGCTATGTGACCCTGAGCAAGTCACTGAACCTGTTTGCCTCAGTTTCCTCATCTGTAAAATGAGCTGAAGGAGGAAATAGCAAACCACTCCAGTATCTTTGCCAAGAGTACCCTAAATGTGGTCACAGAGAGTCAAACATGACTGAAACAACTGAACAATAAATATTGGTAGTACTCTTTTTTAAGTTCTCCAGTGAACCCTGAAGATTATTGTTTTGGGTTTTTATTATAGTGTTTTTCTTCATCTAAACTGAAATGACTAAAGATTATTGAAAACTGTTTTTGTTTTCTTGGGGTAAGTAGAAAGTAGGGATTTAATACCAAGTTAGAATTTGTGAGATTCTAAACGACCAAAGCAATCTGACATTATCCCCATCGCCACCCCCCACCCTTTTAACAATACATTGGCTCATAAACGTTTTCCCTGTTTTTTGTCTTCAAACTTGATTGAGTCACACATCTGTCAAGTACTTTGTGTCCCTTTACTCCTGAGCTAAAATTTCTATAAAAGTTAGCAGAACTATCATTCTGTGTTGAACAAATATTCAATTTAGACTAGACAAGTAGTTCTGGAACTGAAGATCTGAGGTAGACTGGTATGTTTGAAGATGACAAGAATTTTCTAAAACCTGACTTTGTCATTACTATAAATTGCTCATTTTAGTGAAAAACACTTTTTCTCTAACCTTGTATTTGCCAGTTCTTCTTTCAGAAAACAAATAAAAAATACATTAATAGTAGGGTACATGAAAAGATACTGTTTAAGATTGGTAAGAGTTTCTGTACCTAAGAAATCTAATTCTACAATAAATATATACTAGTCAAAAAAATCCATCACAATTTGAACTGGCAAATAAAATAAATAAATCACCTGCAAATGAACCTTGAAAATGCTATATGTTTTGTATAACTAATTTCTGTAAGTTTTATTTTGGAAAAAACAAGTTTAATTTTTTTCATTAAAGAAAAAAATTATTTTTATTAGGACAGTAGCCACTGTTAATAAATATGGCTTGCTTGTAATAGTTTAAATAACTATGATTATTTAATGGTGTAGCTATAAGAGTACTGGATTTGGAATGGGGTCTGAAAATGTACTAGGTTTAGGGGCAGACACTTGGATTCAAATCCTTGCTCTCTCACTCTCCACCTATGTAACTCTAGATCTCTGTTTCCATCTCTGTAAAATATAGGGGTTAGACTCAACCTTTGAGATTCTTCTAGTTTTATATCATTGTTCCTACCCTTCAAATTTTAATTTACATAATTATTATACCACTATCCAGAAAAAATACTAATTCTCCATGTACTGAGTCAATTTTCACTTTTTAGAGGCTGATCATCCACAGCCATTTCAGTTTTCCCAGCCAGTTACCCAGCATGTAGCTACTTTGTTGATTATTTTTACCCAGAAAGTGGACAAAAGATAGAGAAATTGTTGAAACTCAATTGAATTAGTTTAGCAGTTTACTTAGAACTTCAGTGTGGAAAAGTTGAAACTAATGATTAATAGGATTTATTTACTATTGCTATGAATTTTGTTTTATATGCCATCCCTTTCCATGGAAATTGGAGAGTTGACTTTTGTTATTGGAGATGGTGTGAATTCCAAATGCAGTTCTTAGAAAGTAACTTAAAATTATCCGCAAGAATATGTAATGTCATTTAACTTGGTCTTTCTTTATTCTGGATTATGTAAAGAGATTTCAGATACAAGTTCTTATGCCCTTGAATATGTTATGCTTTTTATTACAAAATTATAACCTATACATTCCTTTGGTGTTTGTCAAAAAGGTAAACAGTGTCAGTTTATGTTTTGGAAATTTGCTTGATGTGCTTTTGGGCTGTGTATTGTCTGGTTTTATTAGCAGACTGCTTGAATTGCATGCTTTGGCTATGTAAGTTTATTATTGTAAATAGCTCCTATAGTCTACTTACTGTAATAAACTTGCTCAAGAAAAGAGTGTACTTTAACAGACAATCTAAAGGAACCTGTGGTTTTTATATGGTAACTGCATGTTATGATATATGTATATGATAAATTTTTAAAATCTGCATTTTTTAATGACTTTGATATTTCTATATCTAAATAAAAAATCAATTTCTCATTACTCCTTTCCTAGGTTCTGAGTCTTCTAATAGTGTAGGGTCATCCACGGGCTCTCTTTCTCACATCCAGCAGTCTCTTCCAGTTACAGCTCTCAGCCAACCTTCTCATGGCCCCCCTGTCGTCTATCCAACTGTCAGCACTAGTAATTCTCTTTCCTTTGATGGTGGCCTAAGTGGGCAAGTTGCATCTCCTAGCACTAGCTTCTTTTTGCTTCCCTTGGAAGCAGCAGGCATACCACCTGGCAGTATTCTGATCAACCCACAAACAGGTTTGTATCCAAATGTGAATGTATGTTTTAGTCAAGAACTCACGAGTTATTTATAAATTAAAGCATGTTTGTGAATTTTTTTTCTGTTTGTCTTTACTATCTTTACATTTTTCATGAATTATTTCCTCTTAAGACCTTGATATTTTAAAAAAAAAGTTAAAATGTATGTAATAATATTTTTCTCCAATGTGAACTTCATGGCACCTCCTTATTCTAGTCTGAATGATGGTTTAAATCAGAATAGGAGAAGTAAATGGCACCCCAGGAATAAACAAAGTTACCTTAGATCAAATCTGACTGAATTTAGTTAGTTCCGAAAGTACCTAACTTTTTTCCCTAGACAAAATTTAATGTGACTCAAAAATATATACAAAATATGTATAATTAATTATCATTCCTCATAAATTACTATGAAGTCTTCTAAGTGGTAGTGATTTTATTCTCTTATAACTATACTTTATTGGCACATATGCTACTTTCCAAGAATATGGCATAATTAAGGGGTTCTGCCAAGCCCTACACATAATTCATTAATCCCCACCTCCATCTCTTAGAATCTTATGCTTATATGTAACTTATGTATTAGTTTATTTTAAAATTAATTTCAATTAGTGAATATTTAATGTGCAAACAACACTATTGTATACATTTTTGGAAGTAGAACAAGAGTACAAAAAAGACAGTCCTTATAGAATAACTGATAAGGAAATAAAATATATGCAAATAGATCAACTAAGTAAAAAGTATAAGGAATGTATAAATAAGCATATTTCCATTATCTTTATTTTTTTTTTCTTTCAAGAAATAATGGTCGAATGTCTTGCTAGTTGAATATAAGGTTATTTTGTAGTACTTGGATTATAAATAAATTTTATCAACTAAGAATAGCATGTTAAAATGTACCCTTCTCTGAAGGTGACTTTCCTATGCTATGAGAATAGCTTATATTATCAATACTGCTGAAAGTACTAGAAAAATTTTCTAGAAAATCTGGAAACTAAAACAGATTCAGCAGATCTTCAGAAAGAATAGATGTGTTCTTATTATTCATCTGTACATTTCCTGTTTCATAAAAAAAAAATTCAGTAGTGAGGCTAGGGATCAAAAAAGAATTATTTCCTTATAGAGGATTTTTCTTCTCTAATACATGGCATCTGTTACTTCAGTGTAAATCTTAATCTAACAGCAGTGAGTAAAAGATCCACCATAAAATGAAACCACCTTTATAGGAAATAAAATGAAATGACTAAGTTACTCACCATAATTATGTGTTCCCTATTTTTCCTAATTTAATTAGTGGATACATTCAGTAAGGAGGTGACTCAATAGCCTTTTCCAAAGGATCTACTTTAGTAGGTACCAAACCTTGAAGTGAACATTGGGTTTCTTCCGCATATTTGCTTTGATTGATGTAGGGTGTTTAAACTGTGCCCCTTTTCAGCAGCAGTAAGTGAAGTAGCAGAACAGAACCAAAGCTGAAACCTTTCCAGCTGTATCTGAGACCAAGAAAGAAAGCCCATGAGAGTTTACCAAGAAGGGTTTTAGGAGTTCTTCTTGTTATCTAAGAGGGATGCTGAATATTCTTAGTAGAATGCACGCTCCTTGACTCTTTTTGTTGTGTTGTGAAAGGCACTGTGCCTCTCAATTGATACACATTTAATTATGTTTATGGTTGTTGCCAAGAAGTTCACGTTTCTTTAAGAAACGTGGTCCTTGCTGATTGATGTTTGGGGTGTACTTACTGTGTAACATTTTGTTACTTGCTTTGTATAATTGTGTGGAGTGCTACTCTTAATTAACTACTGAATAACTTAACACCCCAGTTAAAGGTTTAAATTCTAGATTGGAAAGACAAGGTAGAGAAGAGGTTTGGGGTAGTTTGTGTGGGTTTTTTAGTTAGCTTTAAAAATAACTTCTGATAATCTGATTTAAATGACTTCAAATAAGTTGCAGGTATTCTTTGTCTTTTTAATAAGCATAATTAAAATTATGTTTAATTTAAATACAATATGTAGTTGATTATATCAAAGATTTTGCTATTCTCTGCATGCTGAATGGATTATGAATGTGATAATATTCCTCTAAGTACAGCATTTACCTTTTGAAATGACTTTTTTTCTAATATGCAGTGTGTTGGTAGAAAATATACTTGGTATACTTTTTTTTAAGTCTTCTTTTTTCAATACAAGATATTTTTCTTCTCTTTTTTTAGGTCAGCCCTTTATAAATCCTGATGGCAGTCCAGTTGTGTATAACCCTCCCATGACTCAACAGCCTGTTAGAACTCAAGTGCCTGGACCTCCACAGCAACCTCCTCCTCCCCAACCATCTCAACAACAAGCAGCCAATCACATTATATCACAGGTGCACATACCCTAGATCATATGATGTCATGTTTACCTTTCTTCAGTTAGACTGGGAATAAAGTTACTACCTTTAAGCTGGTAAAAGTGAGGGTTTCCTAGAACCTTAACCCTCTGTCTCTTTTCTGGAAGACCCTATATTTCCATTTCAATACTTAATGTATCACAAAGGCTTTCTACCCAGCATTAACTGTTAGACCATTTTCTCCTTCATAGAAGTTGCTCACATCACAGATATACTTGTAAACTGTGTCCCATTATTCTCAGAGAAACCAGACTTTAAAACTTTCAGGGATCCTCAGCTAAATACTTGTGAATTAGTATAAAGTAATGGTAGGTTTTTTTTTATCAGTCTCCCCAACAAATATTTAACCCCTATTCCACAGTGCTAGCAAGGGAGAGGAAAAGATAAGAAAGATCGATGATTGGAAGCACAACTGAGCAGTTTGCTACTACAATTCAATATATTAAGCACTTAGAAGAAACTGAGTTGAGTTGCCCAGTTCCCCATGAGAAGTCATCTTGGTTCCCCACCACAGAACTCATTTATAAATAAACCCAGTAAAACTTTATTTGCTTGTACCCCTTTTGTCTGTAGGAAAGAACTAATTACATTTTAAATAAATTACTTTTAATTTTATGCTATACAAACTAATACACAGGATTTTTAGGCTTTTTATTTGAATCAGAGTAGTTAGGGAAACTTACTTCAGCAGTTCGAAAGTTAGGTTAAATATTGCAAAGGGCACTACTATTAATGAAGACTGATATTGCTAGAATATATAATTATTACAGCTGTTAAGCCATAAAAAGTTTTCCAAAGACTACACTTTGTCTATTAATCGACAAACAGCATCATGTACTAGACCAGCTCTGTTACTTTATTTTGGCTATCAGTACCTCTGTGCTTCTCCCTGTATCAGAGGAATTGTGACTTTGGAATCATGCAGTCCTTTTTTTCAGTGTGCCAGACCAACTGAATGCTAATTTTAGATGACCTTAAATTCCAAAAATATTTTAAACAATATTTTCAATGATTTACCAGGGAACATTAAAACAATTTTAGCATTATATTAGGAGGTTTAAGGGACAGCTTTTCACCTTTTTTGGATTTACGCATTTCTCAGCATTTGCTAAAGAGGTAAAAGCCAGCAGGAAACTTTAAGAAACTAGAATTTGATTGTTTGTTCATGTTTAGTCTATAGCTCCAAGCCATAGCCATTAATTGTCATAGGTACAAGATATAGTCCTATACATCAAGTTAAGCAATTCAGTCAGAGAACAGGTATTACAAAGAGCCATGATCTAAATGCCATGGTGTGCCATGAAATCTGTGGAAGGCTTTCCTGGTGTGACATCATGTGTTTTACAATGTATGAAGTTAGACAAGCATAAAGCCAGTGAGTATTGAAGGCCTTCCAGTATCCTCCTTGATATCTGGAATACTATAGCCATAAGATGCTCATCTTATTGTCCTGTCTTGGGACTATGTTATTACCAAAAAACTAAAGCTTTGTTTCATCTAGTGAGAGTACAATAGGTCATGATGTCTGGAGAAAAGTTATGCCTAAATGGATGACCAAGTTAAGATCCCTTTAAGCAGCCTGCACTTAAAAGACAGGCAGTTAATTCAGTCTGAGCCATATTGTCATCCTTTTTTTCTTCCATCTCAGAAATTTGTAGGACAACGAAGTGTTATTCTCCAGGTACTTCAGCAAAGTGTTGATATTTTGGTTGTAGCTTCACAGAGAGACTAATTTCTGCCTTTGATTTTAATTAAAAATTGATTCTGCAGACCTACTCAATAGTTTGTTGGGTTTGGAGTGGTGGGAAGAAATTGTGTTTGTTTTTGTTTACATATTTTTAATGTATCAGCTTTGTGGTAAAAATACATTTTACCCATATATTTCTTGTTTTATGCTTATGCTCATACTGAGATAACTTTTCCTTTTTTAAGATGGTTCTCTTAACCACTTTTCTTGAACTTGATCATTGTGGATTTCTTTTAAGTACTATCTTTGGAGATGTGTCTTCCAGAGGAGAGAGATTCCATATACACATTTTTCAACTAAGAGTAGGGTTTTTTACCCACAGTATTCTTATGAAAGGAGTACTAAACTAGAAATGAGGCTCTTTAGACTTAGTTTTTGCCAAGTTTTTAAACTTGCCTTAGTCTAATTTTTTGGTCTGTAAAATCAGTAGAATGACTGGTAACATATATGCGTACTTTCAAGTTTTTGAAAGATACTGGTTAGATATAAGGTAGGGCAAAGTACAATCTAGTATTCTTTAAAAATGCTCCATATGCTCTGGAAAGAGTGAGAATTTTTTTTAATCATAATTACCTAGTTTGCTTGTTTTCCTAACATATGTCATAGTACATTTGTTATATGAAAGAGGTGAATACTTAAAATCATTGCTACTTTAGAATGTAGAGTTATGCCATCCCAGGTGTTTTTTCCCAAGCTATTAAATAGTTTTCACCAACTTTGTGTTAAGAACAGGAGCTGTAATTTTTTAAAATTATGTAGCTTAATTAGAAGCCCCCTCCCACAGGGCAAGGATTAATTTTTCTCTTGTCTAAAATCAAAAATGTTTAACATATAGAAATTAAAGTTACTAAATGAATTACCTATTTCAATTAAACCTCTATTACTTATTGAGTAAAATGAACTGAGAGTCTTAGAAATGCTTTTATTATGCTGAAATATCCTAGTTCTATAATAAGTATAAAGACTTTGGAGAAGTTGTATATTATTCCCTGAAGTTTTTACTGAGTAGCATTTCTTCACTTAGTATTGTATTTTGCCTTTTATATTATGTCAGTGGTGATTTGAAAAGTTGTAATTATTTTAAATTATTGTAAAAGATTGTAACTTTCCATTTTATGCACTTATTTTACTCTGACATTAACACTTTTTGTAAACCTGTTACTTCTTCAGCCTACTCGGCCTCTGCAGTCTTCTTCACAGCCTGTTCAGTACTCTACAGTCCCTTACCCATCCCCGCTCCTGCCAGTCTCACCTACCCAGCAATATACTGTGGTATTATATCTTCTACTCACCTCCTGCATTCTTTTTGTGGGTGAATGTGTGATGAACGCCAATGTATGTTTTTTCTGTGTTATTAGCATAAAACAAAGGTGCCTTCTCACTTTTTTGACTAAAGGATACGTATGTGAGCTTTAGGAAGTACCCATATCCCTTACAGACCAAAATTTGAGTATGTAAAATACAGCGTTAATCAATTTGTCACTGATTATTTTCAATCTAGTCTTTTCTAGCCTTCTCATGAAATAACACTTTTCAAATTATTTCCTCCCAGATATTAGATTTTGTTTGATTTTGTCCCCAATCATGGCAATAACAGTCTTATGTTGCAATTGAAATTGTAGATTTCTTCTGTTTTGGGACTTTGATATAATGGCCTCTTTTGTACAGTTGATAGCAAATATTCAGGATAACTGTAGCTAATGTTGCTGTGGGAGATTGTTCTGAGAAGCATCAGCGCATGTTAAGCCATTGACATAGGTACTTCTAGATGTACAAGATATGAGTGATAATTTTAGAGACTGTTTTTTTTTTAAGTCAGCATATCTGAGCTTATAGTTACACATAACTGTTGACCTTGTAAGGCACCTTAAGGGGAGCCTATCTAGTTATTCTATAAAATGCTATCATTTTTCAAAATATTTTTAGGACTCTTCATATAAAATCCTTTTCAAAACCAAATTTGTAAGCTACATAACAAAGTCATTTTCATTACTTTAATGATTACACATTTTTTCTTAAAGCAGATATTGTCCAGCTTAAGCGCCTGGCCTATTTTATTATACTTGTCTCCAAGTTTATTATTTTTTTAATCTGATCCACTCTCAAGTGATGATTTGCTAAAACCACTGAGGCTTTTACAAAGAGTATGCCAAAAACTCTGAAGGTTGGTAATAGTTGTAGGAAACATTCCAGAAATGTTTTAAGCAATGACATTAATGTAGTCCCAAATTGCTTTCCAGAATGGCTGAACCAATTTACAGCTCCACCAACTGTGCACTGGTATAACTCATTTCCCATAATTAAACCTATTCAGTTACTAAATACAAAATTTCCCTTGCCAATCTTCCATTCATCCCAAATACAGTTCATGATTTTTAACTTTTGATTATTTCAGCTTCAACTTAATGGTTTTAAGTCATCTTTTTAGTGTCGACTTATTTTCAAAGTTGTCTTCAGTAGTGGAAATATGCTTATTGCTATATTCTGCCTTGGCAGGATGGACCCCATTTGTGTATTTCACTTCTGTTTTCAAAGCCAACAAGTTCAACTGTGTTCTAATTTTTAAATCAGTCATTCAATAAAACACTTGTTAGATGACATACAACTTCTGTACCAGGTACTCTCCACTGCTACAAAAGGCAGAAAAACAGAAAAGTTTCTGTTTATCTTGAAAGTTACAAATTGTAAAGACTTTGTCCATAGCTTTAAATACACTATAGTTTTATAAATCAATACTATAGTATTTTAAATTATTACCCTTACAAATACTCAAGAAAATGATAGCTAAAACGTCATCAAGCTTTTTTTATTATTATTATTATTATTATTTTGGTATGGAGAGTTGCAACCCAGCTGAGTGATATGTGCCCTCCTCTGGCCTTTGAAGCCCTTGCTCCAAATGCCAGTATAATTTAAATTGCAAATCAGTATCATAATCATTTGTCTTACTGTTAGGGCTTCATTTAGGTCTACAGTTGAAAAAGTTCTCTTTAATTTCAAATATTAAGGGCTTTTTTTTTCCTACCTTTGTTTTAATTTTCATCGTATTCTAAACATGTTAAAAAAAATAAATACAACTACTAAATTACTTTAATCCTGTCTTAGACTTTTCCTTTTCCTTTCATTTTTCCAGTGTTGCACTTATACATAATCACTGGATGGAAGCATGCTTTGTTACAAAATGTTCATATATAATCAATTCCCCAAAAAGAATGTATTTAGCATTTCTTGATGTCCTCAGCATGTGTATGATTATTTTAATGTATTCTGATCTCTTCCCTGTAGCAGGACAACCTTGGATCCCAGTTTAGCCATATGAGTCTTGTCCGCCAGCCATCTGCTGATGCTCCTGACCCTCATGCCACTATGTTCCAGTCTACTGTTGTCCTTCAGCCATCACAGCAGTCTGGATATATTATGGCACCAGCCCCTCCTCCAGCACCACCCCTCCCACCTGGCCAGCCAATCCCTACTACTGGCTATTCTGCCTCTGGCCATCCTGTAAACCAGCAGATGCTCCAACAACAGGGATATGTGCAGCAACCCACGCCTCAGGTACAGGTTTGTTTTCCCTCTAATCAACTATCATGCAAAAGATAAAGAATATCTTGCTCATTAGCTAGAGCCAAATATGTTTTAGGTCATATAGAAAATCTATAAATTGGAGTTAAACTGTTAGCTTAATTGTTACTTTCTAGGAAAGTGAATAATGCTTCTTTAAAAAAAATGCATGCCAAAAAGAAAGACAATATTTTTAGAGTAAGCATGAGTCTTCTTTTTTAATAGATTCTTAACCTGAGGCTGAACTTGGTTTCTAAAAAACCATTTTAATAACTTCTCAATATAATTAGTTTCCTTTGTAGTCCTACATATTATGTTTTATGCATTTATAAACATTATTCTGAGAAGGAGTCCATAGGCTTCTCCAGAATGCCAAAGAGGTCTTCGACACCAAAAAAAACAGGTTAAGAACTCTTAATTAATTGGCTAATTTGTTTAATTATATATCAGTCTTTTTACTTTGTTATTGAGGTATGGATATAGTGAAACATGCACAAATCAATATCTGTTATTATATTTGTATATCTTTTTGTCATTACCTATATTTTAGTATATATATGATGAGGAAGTTCAGATTAATTCCATGTTTGTTACTTTATAATCACACATACACATCTATGTCTAAAAAAATGAGCTATTTGACTGAATGTGTTGATTCAAACAATTTAAAAGCAATTTCAAATTATTTAACCTCAAAATTACTATGGATGAGAAAAGATTTGGTGCATGGTTTTCCTTTCCTTGCTTATTTCACATGTAGACACACTACCAAGGGGAATTTAAACATTGTTCTTTGCCATTGAATCCTTAAGCTTTCCAGATTTTCCTGTCCACTCCACAGATGCATTCTTTTTTACGTGCTGCCTTCCTCAATATGTGAGTTCCTCGAGAGCCGGGACCATTTTTCTATTTGTATCCCCAGTGCTTAGCAAAATGCTTGGCATGTCATAAGCACTTAATAAATGCTTATTCATTCAGCCAGTCATAACCTAGTCATGCAGAAATGAATGTACTTCACAATTGTCCCATGAGGCCTAGACCAGCAGCCACTTCAGCTAAGTCCCTTTGACACTAATCAAGAATCCCTAGGGCTTCTTCATGAAGGATGTAAGTCCTGGAGAGGAACCCAAGGCACTCTTCATTGTTTCTTACCTTGAAAGAATATATTGGAGAGTTAGGTCAGATTATCTTAAAAGAAATCTAGAATTGATTTAAATTGTTCTCAGAGAGAGAGAAAATAATTTAACTTAACTTTTTGGCTTTTCGTTGTGCATCAGAAAGGCCAAAAAATGGGGGAGGTAAGAAATAAAAGAACATTTTTAAAGTTTTGAGAATTGTTTCTCCAGTATTCAAATAGAAGAATTATTTTTCTTTTCCATTTTGTCCATTACCGTGTGAGCCCTCAGGTATTCAGTAATGAAGGATTATGGTATTGATACAAAAATGTGACTTTTCTAAATGTTTCTGCTTTAGATGCCAGCGTGTTACTGTGCTCCAGGGCAGTATCCCTCCGGTCAACATCAGTATCGCCCAGTTGCTTCCGTCCATTATAACACACAGCCAAACCAGGCACTGCCACAGCCTGCACAGCAGACAGGTTAGTGGCATTTAATTCATAAATCTTGGTCATTATTGCTGCTTTTCTCATCTTTGTTTATTTCAGCCACTAAAACAAAAACAAAAAACTTAGTTCATAGAGTAATTCAGAAGTAGAACACATTTCATTGTGTAAACTAGCCCAGTCGACAGTGGGAAGGAATGCAGCACGCTCCCGATAAAGCCATGGGGCTGTTTGACACAGGTGTCAGATATCGCCCAGAGCCTTCAGGGTGTTGTAGAAAGGGTTCCAGTAAGAGGATATTAATGTGAGAAGCAGCAGGACATAATACCTACTGCCAGCAGAGTGGAGCTCTTTTTTGTAGCTAGCCAAATGGCATGGGAAGGTCAGCATTTTTACAACAATTGAGACGGAAACAGTGACAGGTCACGTTGCGGGGTCTGCCTTGTATAGCCACTCCCTAGGCGGGGCTACCTTTGGAAAGACCAGTACAGCCTAGTAAATCATATCCTTTTTTTGTACATGTCTTCAGTGATACCTTTCTGGTGTCTTCTAATGTAGCTTAGTAGCCTTTTGATATGAGACCACTGTAAACAATGTGCAATCTCAAATTGCTTGCATTCTGGAGGGGTGGGGGGTGTGCAAAGGGAAGGGCAGATTTGGAACTCAGAATTATTTTTTAAAAAAACAAATCTTTGTTTTTAAATGTAATTGGAAAAATAAAATATTAAGCGAAGACAACATGTAATTTATCATTAAATATACAAACTATTAATAGAAACCATTCATAATCTTTTCTTCACCTTTTCATCAAACAGTTGTTGGAACCAATTGCACTTGCAAATGAAAAGTTATAAATTTTTATGTTCATGCCGTATAAACCCCAGATCCAAGCTGTTTCCCTTTCAATAAGATGTATAGCAATAACCTAGCCTCTTACAGGAGCTCTTCTTTTAGTGTTTAAATTGGAACTTTCAGTCAGTCTCTTAAAGGGTTGTTGTAACACCCTGCTGTCATTTGCTTGGAGAGTGGTCCATGGGACTTGAGGAGGTGAGCTTGACGTTGTTGTGGGTCACCCCAATCAGATAAGAAGCAAGGGTTGGTTGATTTCTAAAAGTTACCATAGCCCACACAGAACAGCAGAGTGCACTCTCTAGGGCTCTACATGAGGCTTGTTGGATAAACTTGCTGCTAATGTCTCATTGATGAGCACAGTCCTTCACCTGTTCTGTAACCACCAAATGGTCTAAGGTACATTTTTTTAGTCATTCAGTGCAGGTGGACTAATGGTTAATGGTCATTTACATTTTACCCGTACTTGGGAGCTCCTAGTACTCTAACATATTATACTTGTAATTAATATTTTTTACTTAATGTAAAAAGTGCTTTCCTGGTGCTTTTGTGTTACTGTAGAAATTTTATCCAAAGGTGGGAAGAGAGGTAGTGCCAAATAATCTATAGATGGTATAGTTTTTAATTACTTTTCTTTTTAACCCAAGAAGTGATTATAATAGCCAGACAAAAGTATTCTTCTCTCCATAGTGGATGAATAGCCAGCCTTGGAGTCAGGAAAACCTAAGTGTAAGTCCTGTTTCTTAACACATATTAACTACATAATCAGGGGCAATTCCCTTAACTTGTATATCTATGTGTATCTATGGAAGGAGTTTCCATAATTAGAATCCTGTCACTTTTATTTTAAAGGAGAGGTACTTTATCTGGAGATGAAATTTTCATGCATTTTGGATAGGAAGGATAAACAACCTCTAAGAAAGAGCACATTAAGGTATTTTATTCTTGTTAACCAAAAAAGAAGCTTGTTCCCACCTCCCAAATCCTACACTTCTATAATAGGCAGTTTCCCTTCAAACAGTGTTAATTCTTTATCCTTCTATATGATATATAGACATGACCTATTTTGGTTGGAGGAGTTGAACTTGATATGATTAGTCAATGGTCATTTTTCAAGTAAAGCTTGAAGGAGGGAAAGAGAGAGAGAGAGAGAGAGAGAGTGTGTGTGTGTGTGTGTGCGTGCGTGTGTGCGCGTGTGCACGCACACATATTGTAATGATGAGCCTTTTTTTAGAAAAGTCAGCATTCTGGAGAAGGAGCAAGAAATTTTCTGTTGCAAATTTTATAGATTGTGAGAATTGTAATATTTTACTAATTTCCATTTTCATATTTAAAATTGATATTTCATGTTTATTTTTAACTTATTAAAACATGGTTTTTCCAACACTGCACCATCACAGTCTGATTAAGATGGTAAGTAGCTTGGTACATTCATCCCTGCCTCTTTTTTTTTTTTTTCATTATTAGTCAACTAGTTATCAACCTGTAAAATGACAAGTAACAGCCTGTTTCCATCTCTAGGAGACAAGCAAGTTACTATGAGGGAATTTGGTTACATAAAAAAGGTTCAATGTGGCTTAAGTCTTAGACAATATATTGAGAACATTAATAGATATAGAATTTGTTTTGTTTACACAGATACAGATGGTATAAAGGATATGTTAAAGCGTATGATCAAGAATTTTAGCCCTAAAAAATAAAATCTTCTCTGCAGGCTATTTTGCATATGATCAGTTGTAATACACATTTCTAGTTATTTTCTCATTGTGGTGTTCCCCAGTTCTGAAATGCAGGAATCCCGTCAGTAGATTGGTCCAGCCATATTTTTCATCTTAACACATAAATATTTATTTTAGTGAGAGAGGACATCCAAGGCTATTATGGAAATAGAAAAGAGATTAATATCAGCTTAATATTGGGAATTAATGTGCTATCCTTTTTTCTGTTATAAGATTTCACATTAAGGCCATTCAAAGCAGGGTTAGATCTGGAAGTAGACACCAAAGGTATTGTGTTTCTCTAAGCCTTTCAGAATAATGTCTCTATTGGGACCTAGTGAGTGATATATTTCTTGATTCAGTAGATGAGAAGTAACACATTTGGTCATAAAATAGAGATCAACAACATACCATTGTAATAAACATAGTTTTACATACAGCCATCTCCATATGTTTGGTTATAAGGTGATATCTTCCCCCTGTAATAAGTTAACTCTAATTTAACATACAGAATATAGCTCTGTAAATGATAAAAAGAACTCTCCCCATGAAACAATTATAGTATCAGTGTTTAGGTGTGTAATCCCATGGGTGTTTTTTTAAATAGCTGGTTTTACCCTTACTATTTTTTAAAGAATTTGTCATTTAACCATGTTTGTTTAATATTATGGAATAATTGGCCTTATTTGTGAGCTGTTGGATTCGGGGCCGTAGCACTGTCTGAGAGGTTTACATTTCTCACAGTGAACCGGTCTCTTTTTCAGCTGCTTCCTGGCTTCTTTTTACTCAGGTTTCACTGCTTTTTAAATGCTGTATTACAATATTAACATGTTCTGCTATTTTCCTAACATGTAATGTCTCTTAATCAAACTCAACATAGTCCAAAAACAACTGTTTGAATTTTAATTACCACTGATTTAATTTGCTTTTTAAAATCCCTGAAAGCTGTTGCTTTGATTTCTTTTCCAAGGCAGGTTTAGAAGGCAATTCAAGACTGATTCAGTTTGGTTTGAAGCTGACCTAGAACGTTTATGTCTTATTTATGTCAGACTCATTAGGAAATATCAACTTTCTCCCTTCCATTCTAGCTATAGAACTCTGTTCAGGCAAATTGCCCTGCAGTGTAACATACCAGATCAGCCTGGCACACTTTAATGTGTTATTGTGACTTGGTTCCTTCAAGACATGCAGTGCAATTGTGTTAAGTCTTTTTGTTTCAACACTGGCTACAAGAACTCAAAGTCCTCCCTTCCCCCATAGAGCACTGAAAAGAATTTCAGGTTTTAACCATGAAGTATATTTTTTAAAACTTCCTATTAATGGTTGTGACTTCTTTTCCAATAGAAACTATTGCATGTTGAGTCTCGTGTATAAAACTTTAATCTGAAAGAGCTAGAGGAATAGAGTTAAAAAAGAGGAATTGACCCAGATTCTTGATTTTTTTTTTTAGGGGAGGCACTCCATGGCCAGGGTGCAGCAACTGATTTTCAGGGTAACTTTCAGACAACTTTTGGTCACTGCCTATTTTTCATTATCTGGATTATTGAATAAATATCCATTATTTACCTATTTTGCCGTTAGTACAGATTTGGGCTTTACATTACAATTATAGCTTTCCTTATATCCCTTTTCTTTCTTCCATTAAGTGTCTTTTACCTGCAATATAGAGCAAAAGCATCTGGTAAGAATTCCCAAACCATCCTGAACTATCCTGTGAAGTAATCTTAAATTTGCCTGATAGCTTATGGGGTGACTTGTACTTTGACATATTTATCAGGGAGGAATGAGAGAAAAGTAGCAGAGTTAATAACAGTATGGTCATTCTGGACTTCAAAACAATCATCCCCACTGACCTTATATTAGTTAAGTATATTTACATTCTTTATGGTAATTAGGAAAAATTTAGAAATAAAACTTGTTAGGCCATGGACCCATGAAAGGTATGTATAAACTCAGTGACACTGATTCAAATTTCTCTAGACAGTCCCTTATTGTGAAATACATTACCCCAAATAAAAGGTCTTAGAGTCAGGAAAACATTTTGCCTTTCTTATAACCTTGCCCTTATTATCTTTCTGCACAAATAAATTAGAATTCTTCTAAAAATATTAACAGTGACTAGTGAATCTACAACTTCATATTTAGGGCTTTCTCGGCTGATATTCTTTTTTTAATTTTTTGTGTTTTTCAGATTATTTCCTGTTAAAATTATTAAGTATGTGCTCTGTTAGAATTTATTTCAGATTAAATCTCTAAAGTAAAAACCAGTTCAGCCGTTTTCTGCTGAATGCTGCATTATACTGCATTACTTTACTGCTGTCTTCTCTGTTGAGGTGAAATAGAGCTAAAAATAGAATATTCTTTGGAGCCCTCCAGGGAAGCGGCTCAGCCATCAATTCCTATTGTCCCAGTTCTCTCAGCTTTGCAGAATTGATTGTGCTTGTCTATGAAAGTACCAGGAGAAATAGGATAATATTTCAACAATGTAGTCTTTTAACAAAGGAAAATGACAGTTAAATAATATCAATATTGATGACATCTCACAGAAAGCCTGAGTGTTTTTGCTCTGTCTTGGATAGACTACCCTGTCCTTACTCTCCTGAATAAATTCTTTCCAGCTATACTGGCTGTAAGCATATTTCTACAAAGGGATCCTATTTTCCATTTGGTTAGCAGTGTAAAACTGGACATAGCACACTCAAAAAACAGCCCCAAATGTTGACTTGAAAACATTTGAGGAAGAAAGAAATTAAGAGGATGACTTAGGCTTGTGTCATGTTTTTATAGACTTTTAAACCTTGAAATACTTTTCCTACTCTGGAATGTTGTGCCATGCTTCTTATTTCTTATCCTTTTCACTCTTTCCAGGACCTTGAGAATTTCTCCCCTGACAGTGGATCTTCCTTCCCTCTGTACTTTTGCAGCTACATGGACTTTTACTCTCCTTTTCCTTTTGATTTGGATAGTTAGCTGACTTGGCTTAATTGGGTCTCTGACAAGGCTTTCTTTAAACTTTTTTTTAATACTGCTTCATTTATTTATTGAGGTAATACTGTTGTTAATTTTCCCCTACCCTCTATAATTAAAAAAAAATCACTCTCTTTTGTTTTTATATCATTTTCATTTTCAAATAGATGCCTCTCTATTCACCTGCCCAACAAGCTCTCTCTTGTAACAAACTGAGTGGGGGAGTGTAGAGCAATCCAGCAAAAAGAGACCACACAGCAACCAAGTTTGACAATATGTGCCTGGAGTTCTTAAACAGTTTTGTGTCATGGATCCCTTTGGCAGTTTACTGAAGCCTATGGACCCCTTCTCAGAAGGACATTTTTCAATGCAGAATTACAAAAGAAACCAATTACAGTGAAATACATTTATCAAAATATTGAATTAAAAAAAAAGTTAATGGACCTCAAGTTAAGAAGAATCCATGGTATATGAAATATTCCATGACCAGAGTTCCCCACCTCTGCAAAGAAAGGAGAGGGGCTCAATTTCTTACCTCTTTTCCAGGGCAAACTTGGTAATCATAATTACCTAGAATTCAGTTTTGTTTTGTTTTGATTTATATTGTTGTCATTTTTGTTGTTTTTGTTTCTGATTATTTCACACTGCATCAGTTCATTTTAGTCTTCTCATGCGTCTTTGAATTATTTCCATTCATCATTTCTTAAAAGTGTTGAAATACTCTTGTTTCACTCATCCAGAATTTGTTACCCAGTGGGTAGGCATGTACTTTGTTTCTAGTACTATTTAAAAGTGCTTTTCTAAATATATTGTGGCATATGAGGCCTTTATGCATTTGACCTCCTTCTGATATATACCAAGCAGTCTTCTTCATAAGATTTTATAAACAAGGAGATCAAGTGTTTGATAACTGAGGTAGTTTTCCTTTTCTCCTCATCAGAGTAGTTTGTTCACACACAGTTCTGTGAAATTTTGATAACCAAAATCCTTTCCTTGTTACTGTTCCATTTTTTCAACATCATCTTATTTAAATTGATCAAAAAGTAGTTGTTTTAAGTACACATCATCTCTTTTTTTTCTCTTTTTCTTCTAATTTTGTGTTAATTTTAACTGTTTCTCCTTCAAGTCAGTACTCTGACTCTACATAAATAGCTGATTCCAGGCATGATTCTCACAACACTAGTCGTTTCCAACACATATATAATCAAGTTAATTTTTTCTGATGTTATCTGGTACTCATCATGGCCTACGCATGCCCAGTTTGACCTGTCCAACCAAACAATATCTTCCCATAAGCACGAGACAAAAAGAAATCGAAAAGATGTATAAAGATTTTTATAGCAGACTCTTTTCCCCATCAAGGACAATGGAGTTGCCACATTTGGACTCTTAACATTACATTTCTAGATGTGCTGCTCCTGGAGATAGTTTTCTTCAGGCACTAAAGAAGATGGATGAGAAAAACAACTGCAATAGACCAAGTGCATACTGAGGCTGCCTAACACACTGAAGGGAGGATACCAGAGAAATGAGAGGGGGAAAGTCTTAGACTTTATTGTTTTGTTTTGCTTTGGGTTTTTTGGGAGGGAGCAAGGCAGGGCAGTTGGGGTCAAGTGACTTGCCCAAGGTCACACAGCTAGTAAGTGTGTCAGGTATCTGAGGCAGGATTTGAACTGAGGTCCTCCTGACTCCAGGCTGGTGCTCTACTCGCTGCACCACCTCACTGCCCCTTAGATCTTATTATTACCCAAAAAAAACTGACCTAGAGGATATCAGTAACGTCTCACTTATATGTGTATTTTCCCATCTAGACAAAGTTTAAGTATTTGATTTAATGTAGAGCAATGAGCTATTTTAGGCTCTCTTCTAACAAGTTATAATCCCATGTGTATGTCAGAGTCTTGAAAAGACAGAACAGCAATAACTTGGTTTGACTCTTTGATTATTTATATCAAGCAAACATAAAACAAGGAAATGTATACTTCCCAAAGGTGTTTGCCCCTGCTGTGGAGTAGGTCCAACATAGAACAAGAGCGAAGAACTCCTTAAAGATGGTAAGACCTTCCAAGTACTCCTGTTTTTTGGATGGTACTTTGTGATTAGCTTCAAACCCCATGATTTGCAGAGATCCATAAACATTTGGAAGGGGTTGACCCACCCATCTCCCCAGAAAAAAAAATGAGTAGATGAAGCGTGCCTGTTGTACAGACTATGGTATATAGTTGAATGAATAAATGAACAAAAAAACCACAAATGCTTATTATACACAAAGTGCTATAATAAGCACTGGAGATAAATATAGAAAAATAAAACCGTCCCTTTTGTTAAGGAGCACACATTCTAATGAGGGTTACAACACATATGGAAGAATGATCTGCAGTCTAGAGGTCACCTATTAGTTCATGTGTCTTGGACAGGCACTGCAATTAGGCATTAGTCCTAAAGTTAAACTGAAAAAGGAAGACAGGCTACATTCCTCCTGGGAAATTGCACAATACTTTTAATGATCCCAACCTCACTAAAACAAAAACCTGTCTTTTTAACACCAGTATTCTTCCAGTGACGTGTAGGGTTACATGTCTTGGAGTACTGTGTTCTCAGAAGAATTAAAGTTGAGGATCACCCAAAGGGCATTGGAGAGAGACATGCTTTGAGCAGACTGCAGCATTGCAAAATAAGAATGACACAGACATGGTATTAAGGATAACATGAGAGAAATGTGGGCCTGTCTCATACCAAAAGGGAGGAAGAACCCATGGCCGACTAACATGTTCCATTGATATATCCACAGTGTTAAGAAATAGTAGAAGTATCCACCCACAGAACATTGGCTGTACCTTTGTGGTGAATTGGTGAAGAGTAGAGGATAGAGAGACATGGATTTATTGCAGTCTGTCTCAATGGAAAGAATACCTACATTATTGAGGTTACAGATATATTAGAGTGATCGGACAGTTATCTGGGAAACCTTAACTATAATATAATAGGTGCCACTGTATAACACTTGGTGTGTTTTACTGTGTACCCTGAAAGTTGCTTTGTTCATATCTTTGAATACTGTGAAACTAATCACTACCCTTCCTTAATCATTTCTTTAGCTTCAAAACTTATGTAAAAAAGTTTACGACTATTTCAGTGTTGAAAGTAAGCAGCTTGATTCAAAACAGATTTTTATTTATTACTGGGAGCCATAGCAAGTACCTTTCTAGCATGAACCATAATTGTCACTACTGGCTTAATAATAACAATCTTAATGATTCACAAGGCAAATTTACTATTCGACTTAACACTGGTTATGTGGGAAAAGCCGGTTTTCTTCTGTTAGGACAGGCTCCATGCAAACCAGGCACTGACTTTCTTCTAAATAAAGCATTTCTTTGTCACTTCTGAAAACTGTAGTTCTCATAGCAAATAATCTTTACTTTATGAAATCATTAAAAATAATGAGCACCAAAGAGCCCTCTTTCCTTGTATGTGGAGTTAGAGTCAGAACATGTACAAGCTCTGTGAGAACAGGGAGCATGGCTGATTCCTTCTCTCCCAGGGTCTAGCACTAATCTCTGCCTGTTGTAAGAACTTCCTCTTGTACCTGTCATGTGACATTGAGCAAATTATTCAACATTTTGGGGGGGGGTTTCAAGGGGGGCAGGCAAGGCAATTGGGGTTAAGTGACTTGCCCAAGGTCACACAGCTAGTAAATGTGTCAAGTGTCTGAGGTCAGAATTGAATTCAGGTCCTCTTGACTCCAGGGCTGGGGCTCTATTCACTGCACTACCTAGCTGCCCCTCACTCAACATTTCTGATCATCACTTTGCTCATACTTCTCTGATGAGGTTGTTGAGAAGAAAGTAGTTTCTAAGTTGTGAAATGCCTATAAATGACATTTTTATCATATTATTATAGTACTTCAAAATCCATGGGGTCATACAAGTATAATAGGCAATCTCTCTTACCCATACAGTTCCTAAGCCCTCTGCCCCTCAAATGGACCCAACATATAGAGGTAATTACAAAACTATGTGAAATCAGATTTCCATTGAGAAATGGGGTCAACTATGAGGGGAAGCATAACTGGAATATATAAATGGCTGTCTAAAAAAAGCATTTAGAAGTGAAACCGGCATGTAGACTGATCACATGTGTCACTATCAAAACTGGGGAACCTCATTTTTGAGCAATAGCCCTTTGATGCACAGGGACAATCTATAGAGCTACAAATGATATTTTATAGATTGACGCGTCAATGCATTAGCCATATTATTAAACCAGAACAAGGGTTCAGGGCCTGGGGCCAATCACACAGCCTAACAGGATATTCTGTGAGTTGATTGTATGGTAAGAACAGTACCCTTTTGATGGGCAGGGACAATCTACAGAACTACAAAGAAATTTGGTTCCCAAAAAAATATAGTATGCAGGAATTATTTGTTAAAAAAAATTATTGGGCTTATTCCTTAGCAATACACTAGTCAATATGGGAAGATTAAAAAAAGAATCATTGTCTTCATGAAACATATATGAAACAGAGAATATTTAAAGAGAAAGTATATGCTATAGTATAAACTAAGTGCTAAAAGGATTTGTAAGGTATATCCAGTCTAATCCAATAATTATATATCAAGCACCTACCATAGATAAGTACCTACTAGTACTAGTGTGCAGTGGCATTGGGGAAGCCAAAATGAAGGACAGTTTTGGTCCTCATGGAGTTGACCCTCTACAGGAGAGATATATATATTAGCCAAGTATATACATGATTGAGGACTAAGCACATTAATGGCTAAGGTAGGGTAAGAAATAACTCCCCACAAAAGCAGTATGCATCATAATGTATTACTCAAGGGAAGCTTCTTTCTTTAAAACAAATATTTGCTACTTTTAAACCTCTTGGTAATTCTCTACACAAAACTATTAAATGGCTTCCTGTTGTTTGCTGAGGGAAATTCAGATTCCTTTGCCTGGAATTCCAGACCCTCCAGCCTTATCGAAAACTCAATCTACTCCATTAACATTGTACCAGAGTGGACTACTTTCTATCCCTGTATGGCTGCACTTCCATGTTTACTCACACTGCTGTGCACCAAGACCAGTATCTTTCCTTCCTTTAATCTATTAGTCTTACCCTCTTGCCCATCATTTAAAAAGCCCACCTCCTCCTTGAAGCCTTCCCCCAGTCTTCTCTAAATCAATAATGAATGATCTTCTCTTCAGAAAACATTTTTTCTCACCTCTTGAATGCACTTGACTATTATTTTGCATTATAGTCATCAAAGTACATTTATTATGAGTTTAGGTATCCTTCCTCTCCCCATTCACCCCAAGCCCTGGCATAGTGAGTACTGTGAGCAGAGAGGGTGCCTAATAAATATTTAGTCGATTGAGTTATTCCTAATGACATCATGAGTGGCCACATGTTCCCATTGTACCAAAATATTCTTTCCATTTGAAGTGATAATTTTCTTCATTTTCTGTTTAAAAATCTAGAGTTCTCTAGTAAGTTCATTTCTTCAGTTGGTCAGTGATTTCCTCAGACTGGCTACTTCCTCCCATACAGGGACTTTTAATCAAGGATCTGGATGCATACACTGATTTCAGGATGTCCATGAACTTAGATGAGGAAACAATTAGCATGCCCTTCAATTGGGAATTAGGCATTAAAATATTCTTTGGAGAAGAGGGTCCATAGGCTTCACCAAACTTCACAAGGGGTTCATGACACTTAAAAATTTTAAAAGACTGCTTTAATGGTACAGACTCATTCCCACATTTCAATCTGGTGTACATCTTGTCTGTATTCTGCCATAAAAAATTAACCCAGTGAGCTGGAAGCCTTCCTCCTATAGGTCTTATACCATGACATGGGCATCATTAACAGTTCTTAGGTTGTCTATTTCTTATTCTTGCTACATTACCAGGGCCAACGACTGTCCTTTTGAAATGAATAATATGAATATTTTAAATATTTTTTTAACTCTCAAGACCTTTATACTGTGCTTCACACACAGTGTTATCTACCTAAATAATAGCCTACAGTTATTATCTACCTAAATAATCAGCTAACATGTATAAGTATCTATTATTTGCTGGGCACTGTGTTAACCACTGGGGATACAAAGAAAGGCAACACTTAGGCCAGAGTCTTGAAAAACATTTTCTTTCCACAATTTCAAATACGATTTGAATATAGTTTGTGTGTGCTTAGATAATGTGATTTAATTTCAAAAGATATCTTCAGGTATCTCATGGTAATTAGATTTGATCTATGGAATACTGTAATGAGATTGAGTTGTTTCCTTCATGATATATTCCAGTAATTCTGCAGCACTGTACTTAGATATGTGAAAAATGTGCAAGACAATAAATACATGAATTGCTGTGAAGGATACAAAGATAATATCATTTCTGCCCTTAGAAAGCTTCCAGTCTAGTTTGGGAAATCAGACATAAAAATGTGAACAATTAAATAAAAACAGGATCTAAATAGCTGTTCAAAACAGTAATAGAAGAGGATATCATAAAGCAGCAGGGAATTCAAGGCACACTTTACCTTTGCAAATTACTGTTTGAGCTAACCCTAATTCTCATACACAATTGTAAATAAAGTACTTGATAAAATGATATAAATACTTTAAACACCTGAGGAGAGAAAGCAATGGTGTTAAATTTGTTATAGACGAAGTGAAATCCTTTTACAGGAAATTCCACAGGGCAAACCGGTGTGTTATTGTTTGTTTCATTTTTACTTCAGTGGAACATGACTGTGATGTGTACATTGCTTTGAAATAACATTCCTACTTTTCAGAAGGCTGAGTTCAGGCTTTCTTTGTCTGAGGTTGTTAGTGAAAAAGTCATTTGTAACATAGGGGAAATGAGGAAGTGTCTTGCACACCTTTATCTCCATCCCTTTCCATCACCATTCCTTTCTTTCTTTGTTCTCCTAGATCTTTGTGTATATGATAGTGTGTTGATGTATGTAGTTTGGGGCGTTTGTGGTATGGAGTATTATGAAGGGAGTTTGAAAGATAATCGTGGAACAAAAAAAATTAGGAAAAGCTTGCTTCTCCTTTTTCTTGCCTCTAGGTTTACTTTCTACAGTGGATTCAAAAAGGGAAGAACATTCACTGAACAACATAGCCAGTTTTGTAGGATCATAGAATTTAGTCCTTCACATAGATTGTTATCCATAAGGACAAAGAAAGCAGTTTTTATATGGGATTATCCATTACAGAAATCATTTCAACAAAATCCTTTCATTATATAGAATCCTGATTCAGTTCACTGTATTTTGGTTTATCTTTTGCATTTTAACTTTTAACACCTGTTACTTGGTTCCTAGGACTGCTTCTCCCTGTCCTCATTCCCACTCCAATAGCTTTAGAGTAGATGAATGCTGTATTTAATTATTTAATAATTGAGCAGCCTAATTGAATGGTGCTAAGTTTCCCATCTAGCCTAATGATGCTGTTATCTCTGAGTACCAATATCTGAGATACAGAATCTTTGTGAGTTCCCTTGCCTTGCAGACTAGTAGCAAGACAAGGATACTTGGATTAACAATATAGCTTGATCCTTGATAATGCAATGGCATAGGATTTCTGTTTTTCCTTCAGAGTTGAATCACTTTAGGTACTCCTATTCTGGATTCATCTTTGCAGAAGATTTTAAATATAACAAATATTTTAAATCTAATTTTCTATGTAATTTGGGGCAATTTACCTAATGTCTCTATGCGACCTCTATTTCCACCTTTCAAGTAGGATTTATATTTTAGACTTATCTTTCACGTTTGCAGTGGAGAAAATGCCCTGAAAAATAATTAGATAACACTTGATAAAATGCAAAAGCTTCTCTTTTAGCTTATGATATATGAGAAAGTGTGGTAACAAATACAAATTTTCTTCCTAGTTAGAAACGACTAAAGTTTTTGTTTACTTTCTGTTTTGCTGTTTCAGAAGATCTGCATCTTCTCAAAGCTTAGCTTAGCCTTTCCTTCTAGAAAGAACACTTCAGCAGTCAAGGATATTTCTTCTTTTCTGTGCTACTTCAGCTGACCTTTAATCAAAGATTAAGCACCATGACAGTTGGCACTAAATCTCATTAGACAATCTATAGCTTCTGTGCCAGTGGTCCTGTGTGGTCTAGGACTTTTGTTTTTGTATAAAACTAAACTGGACCCAATTTCTGAGGGTGGAGATTTATAGGTTTAGTCACTAACTTATGGTGGTAAAAATTACAGAATGTTTCAAATAAACCATTTAACTCTACAAGGTATTGAATAATAGACTTTTTAAATTCCTGGCATTTAGAAAAGAGAGTTTAAGAAAATGCTACCACCTAATGAACTGTCTTAATTAAATGCTTTTGTTTTATGACAACATATTTGACACAGATATGCAATGTTATACATAATGAATTTAAATTTAAAGCAGTATTTAATCCCTCATATCGTTACAGGTTACCAGGTTATGCCCAGCCAGCAACAGCAAAACTACCAAGGGATAGTTGCAGTTCAACCATCCCAAAATCAAAATCTAGTCAGTGGCCAACAAAACAATATTGGAAATCAAATTCAAGGTGTGATTGTCCCATACCCTTCGGTGCCATCTTATCAGGTATGTTACTTACCTTAATTAGTTATGTTTTTGGAAAAGTAGATAAGTGAATTTAAATGCAACAATAAAACCAAACAATACTTATATACAGTCACAACACTTGTGAAGTCAAAGCTAAGAGTCATCTTTCTGTCTTCTTTGGACAAAGGGAAAAGTCTTTTTAAGTATAGGGGTCTTGTGGTCTTTTTTTTTTTCAAGAACTACCAATGAAAATGAGAGAGAGAAAGAATATCATTAGTAGCATATAGTAGTATAATAAGACTTCCCTAACCTGTGCATCTCTACATATCGCCTGACTTCACATTAACTTTTTTTGGCCGCCATATCATACTGTGGATTCATATTGATCTTGTAGTCTACTGGAATTCTCAAGTTTTTGGTTTGTTTTTTTGTTTTGTTTTGTTTTTTCAGATTAGCTCTCTGGCCACACCTCCCTCTTATACTGTTGAAGTTGTTTTTTGTTTATTTGTTTGTTTGTTTTAACAAAAGTATCACCACAGCATGGTACTGTGGAAAGACTACTAGATATGGTGTTAGAAGATCTGAGTTTAGTTCCTAGCTTTTCATCTTACTGTGGTACCTTAAGTAAGTCACTGAGCCTCTCTGCGTCTCAATTTTCTCATCTGTGAGGTGAAAGGATTAGAATAATAAAATTTGCTTGGAGGAACACAAGTTCTATAATTTTAATGAAAATAATGGGAAAAAGATTAAGAATAAAGGAGAAATAGCATTTCCAAACAACTTAATACTGGTTAAAAAAATAGAAAAGTAGGTCAGTGGAACAGACTTGACAAGGAAGAATCAGAAGTAATAGAATTTTAAAACCCAGTGTATGATAAACCCAAAAACGTGTTACCTAGGAGAGAACTTTGTATTTGATAAGAATTACTGGGATAACTAGAAAGAAATCTGGCAGAAATTGAATTTAGACCAACATTTTACATTATATATGACAGTACACTCAAAATGAATATATGTTCTGTGAAGCATGCTACTCATCTTCTGACAAGAGGTGATTAAGTCAGGGTACAGAATGAGAAACATATTTTTCCAACATGATCAGTGTGAGAATTTGTTTTACTTGACTGTGAAAGTCTGGTGATAGTATTTTCTAAATTTTAGTAATAGAAATGGAAGGACATAGTGAAAGGATGGTTACAGTAAACTGTTTTCATTGATAGTTCTTTAAATAAAAGACCATAAGACTCCAGTAGCTAAAAAGACTCTTCCCTTTACCCAGTGAAGACAGAACAATGACTCTTAGTTTTGACTTTACAAATGTTGCTACTCTATTTATAAGTACTATTTGGCTTTACTTGACCATATAACAAGGTTTTGGTTTTGGTTTTCTCCAATGGATGGGAAAGATGGGGAGGAGAGAAAATGAATTTTTGACAATTGAATAAATTAATTTTTAAAAAAATATTGAAGATCACGTCATTAAAAATTAGAAGAGAACCAGATCAAGTTGTGCCTAGGGGGTGAATTCTTAACTGAGCAAGGGATAGAAGCAATTACAAAAAATACCCTAGATGATCTGGATTATATGAAATTGGAAAACTTTTGCATGAAGAAAATCAGCATCTAAAAAAAAAAGAAAAAACACATGTATCATATATCTCTGATAAGGTTCTGATATCCAGAATATGTAGGCAACTATCAGAAACATGAGATTTCAAGACAGCCAAAAGATATAAACAAGCAGCTCTCAAAAACAAAGTAGAATTGCGGATTATTAATGGCTATAAAAGAGTGGACCAAGTCACTAATTATAAGAGGAAATATAAATCAAGACAGCTCTGAGGTGTCACCTCATTCTAAACAAAATTGAATGAGATGATAAAGCATGGGAGTAATTAGTGTTGGAAGGCTTGTGGAAAGACAGATATACTAAATGTTAGTTGAACTATGAATTGGTCCAGCCATTTTGGAAAATGGTTTAAAATTATCCTAAGAAAGGGAGAAGTCCATTCTAGGGATTAACCTAGGGATACTACTGCTAGGCATTTGCTGCAAAGAGGTCAGTGATTAAAAAAAAAGGCAAATTATATACCAAAATATCTTTACTAATACCTTTAGTATTAGTACTAATACTACCAGTAGCAAGGAACTGGATGGATTGGGAAATGTCTGAACAAGCCATAGTATATGAATGTAAAGGAATTTCCCTGCAGTATAAAAGATGATGAATTATATTCATTATAATATAATAAGAAGCTAGGAATTGAAGAAAGAAGTCTTTTAAGAAGTTGTAATTCCTTAACTGTCCTAAAGGAAATGATGGTCTTGGTTCAGAAGAGGGAATTTGGAAGGGCATTCCCAGTAAAAATGATAGCATAAGCAAATTAGAGCTCTGATAATGAGCAGTTTGCAAGGGGACAGTTTTGTCTCATAGACTCTATATTGAATCCCATCCAAAAGTTAATTATAAAGAAATAGAATTTTTATTCTGTCCATGAACCTTTTAAATATTGCAGCATATTTTTCACCTATAAGAAATGTATACTGTGTAATCACAGGAACATTGAAAAATTGGAAGAAAGAAATGTAACAAAACAGATGAGATCAGTGGCCTTCTTTAGGCACTTAGTGAGCACTGAGACTTGTAGTTCTTAGGAACAAAGTCAGCAAAGGTTACTTTGAGGTATAAAGAATAAGTGTCCCTTTCTTCTTTCCTTCCCTCCCTCCCTTCTTTTTTTCTTTCCTTCCTTCCATTCTTTCTTCCTTTCCCTCACAAAATTACAGTCCCCATTGCTCTCCCCCAATCATGTCCCATAGGTTTCAGCCAATGAGTGCTTTTTCCCTTTGTCCTACTCCTAGCTTTCTCCACAGTGCTCCTCAGTCCCCTTGACTTAACGCTTAATCCAGGGAAGATAAAAAAAATCTCAAATGAGCAAATGGTAGCTCATAGAAACTACTTAGCTATGCCACTTTATACTTTTGGCCACTGAATTGGACAGCAAATTTAGAAAGCAGAACTTTCAGTTGAGAAATTATTTTTTAAAATTGCCTTCTCCTAGTAGATTGTATTCCCTTAGTCTCAAGCACAGTGAAATGCCTTTCTTAGTAGTTTGTTTTTCTTTTGCTTTAAGCTACAAATTTATTCTAATAGTGTGAATCATTTAGCTGTCTTTCATTTTGCTTATATCATCTTTGCATAAATGTTAAATCTGATGCAATCAAAAGTGCCACCTAAATATATTAAATTACTTTCGTTCTTGAAAGATTAGATTATGTTACATTATGTAGAGTAGAAAATCAGCCCAATAATTTTGTTTTGGATAATTTATCTAGTGGTGAGGTAATTAAGAAATTCCAGTGCAGTTGGGAAGGATTAGTTCTATTTCAGAAACATGTCGTATGAAAAAGACTAGATAACAAGGTTGAATTATTAAAATGTTGAGACTTTTGAACATAGGATCAGTCTTAGAGAGGCCTTAACACTAGTTACTGTTTGCAAAAAATAATTAAGAATCCAACCTCTTTTATTGTATATTATGAAATAATCCACCATGGTCTATTAAATTTAGTAAATCTTTTTTGAGTGGTTACTATACGCTAGGCACTGTACTCAGTGCTACAAGGAACTCAAAAATAAGGGGCACAGCCCCTGCACTCTAGGAATTTAAAAGCATAAGTCATCTGTATTTTTTTTGAGAGGTGATTTTTTCTAACATGCCAATAAAGAAAATGTCTAGTGAGTAAACGAGGCTAATGAAATTTTACTTAACTTTTTTCTGGAAAAGATTATGTCATTTTCCTGACATCTAAACTTGCCTAAATGAATATATTTATTATTAGAAGGTAAGTACAGCTCAAATCCAATTAAGGGACTTGGTACATCCAAAGTTTTGTTAAAGAATTTTCTTAGTTCTAAACTTAAATCTAATAATGAGAAAACAAAAGGTATGGGGCATACATTGTCATCCGGACCCTATTCTACCATCTTAGCTTGTAGGTTTATTGTGTTGCTCCTGGGTATTTTTTATATTGTTTTGTGTTTGGTTGGGTTTAGGAATCTAGATGAGTCTTTTCATTACTGTAATTTATTTAAATTTTTAAGGAAAAGAAGAACCAAATGAGTTAAATGATAAATTCTTTGTTGGTGGTATAAAAAAGAATCTGGGTGACCCCAGGTGCTGCTGCATATCTTCACAGACATTTGAAAGTGGAAAGTAGCAGAGCAGGGTTTGTAAGAGGAAATTGTTTTCTTTCTTTTTCTAAAGTAAGGATTTCTTCTTTCCCCCACCAACTTTAGGTTTCACTGCCTCAAGGTTCCCAAGGAATGCCTCAGCAGACTTATCAGCAGCCTGTTATAATACCTAATCAGTCTAATCAAGGACCTATGCCCACCACAGGAATGCCAGTTTACTATAGTGTCATCCCACCTGGTCAACAAAACAATTTAAGGTGAATAACCAAACTAAGTTCTTTTAGTTTCCTATTCATTGCCTTATCAATGTCAGGTAGGATCTCTAGTCTTATCAGTGCCCACAAATTTCAAGGTCAGTTTACTTCTAGCATACTTTCTCCCTTTTGCTCATTCTGTTTACCTAGAATTAGAAAAATATTATATGCCAGCAATTGCTCAGAGAGGGGATTGTCAGGTACTTCAGATTTTGTTGTATGGAAAAAGCTGAAGCTTCTTTGGCGAGTCTACTATAATAAAAATAGCAATTATGCATTAGATCAGGAAATGTTCTTCCAAGGAATTGAAAACACAATACATGTTGTTTCATTTACTCCCATGACAATCGTATGAATTTGCCAGAGGGGCAGCTGGCATTTTGTTCATTTATTTTATAGAGTGGAGAACTAAGACGTGATAGGTGATAAGAGTTGCTGTCAGGTCATAATGATTACAAATGGCTCATTTGTCTCCAGTATGGTGGTAGAATCAGGATTGACATACCTACCCTATTAGAATCTGTGTTAGAAATCGTTGTTTCAACATTGAAGGAATTCATCATCATTTCAGCTGTTGTCAAAACTCCCTAGTGATACTTGTAATGTTTTCTTTTATTTCTGGCTTTACAGCAGCTCTAAGATTGGCATATCAATACAGAAGGCCAAACAAGAATTAAAGACAAGTTCTGGTTCTAACAATAATAACTCTTGAGTTTTACACTGTAGTGAAGCCTCACTCTTTTAAGCTATGCCTATTACACAAAGAAAATAGAACAGTACATCCATTTTCAATTCCTTTTTTCATCCTTAGTTAAAAAAATTTTTAGTTATCTTTTGTTTTTACATCACCCTCTTTCCAAATTCATCCCTAGCCCAAGAGCCATCCCTTCCTTACAGAATTTTTTTTAAAGGAAGCATTATTTGCCAGGAGCTCTGCTAAGTGCTCTATCAGTATTATCTCATTTGATCCTCACAGCAAACATGGAAGATGGATGTTGTTATTATGCCCATTTTACAGTTGAGGAAACTAAGGCAGAGGTTAAGTGATTTACCCAGAGTCACACAGCTAGTACCTATTCAAGGCAAGATTTTAACTTAGATCTTCCTGACCCCAGGCCCAGCTCAGTCTATCCATTGAGCCACCTAACTCCCTATTAAAAAGGAAAATGAGGTGGGGGAGAGGAAAATAATAAGTTAATTTGGCCAAAACTAACAAATATAGCAACCAAGTATAATATTATGAGGACTGTTTCACACCTAAAGTCTCCACTTCTGCAGAGTTAGAGGGGAAGTACATTTTGCTTATCTTCTTCAGTTCTAGTTTTGGCCATTATAATTATACAGTGTTCAGTTTGGGTTATTTTGTTCTTTCCACTCACATTGTTGTAGTCATTGCAAATATTGTTTCCTGTTTCTGCTTACTTCACTTTGCATCAGTTCATATGTCTTCTCATGTTTCTCTGAACTGTTTATATTCGTAGCTCCTTATCACACAGGAATATTCCGTTACGCTCATGAGCCATAGTTGTTTAGCTACTCCCCAGTCACTGCTCCAATGTTTTTAAAATTCTACAAGTAGAGAGAAGATACTTGCACTTTGGACTATTACTTCTCACTTATATTAGTCCAGCATCTACATTATGTATCCTTTGCCTAGCTACTGTGGAGGCACATCGCAACCTGAATAGATCGAAGGTATACTGGAAAATGTTGATCCTAATATGTGAATCATGAGCCAAAATAGAATTACTTTGTCCAAGTGAAGTTGAAGGGGCAACTGGAACTGCCCAAAGTTTAGATGTGCCACTTGCATGTGGCTTTTGGGTGACACATCTCTAATTATCTGTTTGTGTCTAATCATGGACTGCTAATCACTCACTTTCCAATGCGTTGGAATAGTTCTGTTCTATGAACACGCTATAACAATACAAAAAGTGAAAAATATATTTAAGAGCAAAAAGAAAGCAAAAAAATTAGTATCCTGTAAGGATTGTATACAAGAACAACTCAAGTTACTCATTTAGTGTGAAGGCATGCCAGTTAGAGAATTAACAAAAGCACTGACTGCATGAAGAAATGTTTGTAATTTACTAAAGGCATCATGGAACATAATACCCTTTTATACAGAAAGTTATTTTGGTTCCACTTATTAGCAGTGTTTAGCAGCCAGATGACCATATTACTAAACACTTATTACCATTAATTGAGAAATATCTGCCACCTTGTTGTTGTTCAGTCATGTCTGACTCTTCATGACCCCATGTAGGGTTTTCTTGGCAAAGATAATGGATTGGTTTGTCATTTCCTTCTCTAGCTCATTTTACAGATGAGGGAACTGAGGCAAACAGGGTTAAATGACTTGCCCATGGTCACACATAGTAAGTGGCTAAGGCCCAATTTGAACTCGGATCTTCCTAACGCCAGGCCCAGCACTCTATCCACTACCATTATAATTAACCAAAGAAGTTAACTGATATTCATATGTTAATACAGCTCATTTCCTTCTTTTATAAATGATATATTCAGTAGTTTAAGTTATATAGTACATTAGATTTCTGAGAAAAATATTTATCACTGTTTGAAGGAACCCTAAGAGTTTATTTACTCAGACCCATACCTGACCAGGAGTTCAGTCTACAAACGTACCCATTTAGTGGTTCCCTTGTGTGTGCTTAAAGAATTATAGTGAAAGGGAATACGCTCCCACTATTGAAGGAAGACTATTCTATTTTTAACTAGCACTTATTATTGGGAAATTTTCCCTTACATCAACTCTAATTTTGCCTCTCTACAACCTGCACCCATTAAAATTTTCCTAAAATGAGAAAAGCATGTGGTTCACTCATGGCTGGCTAATCCAGGTACTTTATTGTGATAGAAGCAGCCTGGAGTCTTTTCTTTCCTTTTGTAATATTTTCTTCTTGAGATATCTTGAAATTCAATCCCTAAATGTCCTTAAAGTTGTATGGATTCTGGCACAGATTTCTTTTGTATGTGTTTGGTCCAGCTTAGCTATTCTTGGCTTCATCTTAAGTGTCATTTTCACTTACTCACAGAGCACCTCAGGTATTTATGTGGTAGCATCCAACTGATGTGCTTCTACCATGGGCCACAATGAAGATAGATCATACAAAAAAACATCACCAACTATCTTTTTTCTGTCTTTCATCTGTTTCTTGTCTTTCTTGCAGCTCCATCTGCAACTTCTCATAGAAGGTTCTGATTTCTACAGGTTCATTTTCTCCCTAGGTAGTTTTCCATTGTTTTTGGTAGTTCTTGAACCCATGCTCTGATTTTGTTTTCTGTCCTTCCCCTCCTGTAGAGGGTCTGGTTCCAGCACAGCATACAGATCTAGATTTCCATTTCCTACATTTCTTTTCTTTTTCCAAGATGCAGCTCAAGGGCCACTTTCCACACAAAGCCTTCCTGACTCCCACAGCTGCTAGTGCCCTCCTTCCCATCTACCTTGTACTCAACTATTTTATATTTATTTTACATTTATTATATATACACTTGTATGTCATTGTTCTTTCCCTGCATTGAAATGTAGGCTGTTTACAAGTAAGGATTGTTTCATTGAGATTGATTGAAGTCTTTCCAAGATATATCCAAGAAATTTAATTGCATAATGTGACTCAGCTTAATCATAAGAATGAGGAATCCTTTGATTCACAGTCCTGTTATACCTCCCAGAGGCCACACAGACCTCTTATGTAGTCAGTGTTTCCACCACCATTTTGGGTGCTAACTTCCTTGTATTGCTTAGTAGTAATTGTATGTCATTATTATCTTTTTCCTCCTCCTTCTAGTCAGGTATGATCAACAGGTCAGGTCTAGTAGACAAGCTTTTATAAGCAGTTATGTGTAAGGCACTGTACTAAGTGCTAAGGATACAAACCAAGGCAGAAACAGTCCCTGCCCTCCAGAAGCTTACATTCTTATGGACGGAGTCAACGTGTAAATAACCATGTAGATGGAAATGTATGTACTAGGTAGGTGGGAGGCAATCTCAGAGAGAAGTCACTAGCATTAGGGAGAGTTATGAAAAGCCTCTTGCAGAAGGTGGGACCTCAACTGAGACTTGAAGGAGCCAGGAAAGCCAGGCACGTAGTGGAGACAAGGAAGACACTTGGTTGGTAGAAAGGTGCAGATTCAAAAGATGAAGCATGAGAACAGCATTCCAACAGTACAGGGAGTGCACAGAACCTTGTGTGATACAGCACGTGGAAGGAAATATAGTATAAGGAGGCTAGAAAGGTAGGAAGGATCCAGGTGGTGAAGGGCTTTAAAAGCCAAATGGAGGATTTTATATTTGTTCCTGGAAGCAATAAGGAGTCACTGGAGTTCGAATTGGGCGGTGGGGGGAGTGCTATAGTTAGTTGTATGTCATTTTGTCATCTGAGCATATAATGGTCTACACTGGGGAAAGACTGACTGTGATTGGAGAGAAGAAGGACATTGTTGAAAGTAGAATCCACAGATTAAATAGGAGTGTGAGGAGTCTAGGATGGTACCTCATTTGCAAGCCTGATGGACAGGAAATGTGTTGGTGCCCTCAGCAGTAATTGGGAGATTTGGAAGATGGGAGGGTTTGGGGGAAAGAAAGCACATCTGCTTTTGGACATGTTGAGGTGTCGTGTTGTTTCCAGTTAACCAAGTCATGAGTCTTACAATGTTTCCATATCCCTTGTCAAAGTTACATTAGGGAGGTAATGAAGAATATAGCTTTCATTGTTTCCATTCAATCAACTACTAGCCCTTCTGTGACACTTTGTGTTTTTGGACATAAACTGGTTCTTGCTCTGGCCTTGATAGTCCCAAGGATGCTATAACAGTTTTGTTAGGTAGCACAATGGATAGAGTGCCTGACCTGAAGTCAGCAAGACGCCTCTAACTGAGTTCAAATTCAGCCTCAGATATTTACTGGCTGTGTGACCCTGGGCAAGTCACTTAACCTATTAGCCTCAGTTTCCTCATCTGTAAAATGAGCTGGAGAAGGAAATGGCAAACCACTCCAGTATCTTTGCCAAGAAAACTCCAAATTAGACACAATTGAAATGACTGGACGACAACAAAACGTTGAGGTAATAGACATAGGAATGTAGGGCTTGAGCCATCTGGGAAGGGGAAGGGAGAAAAGAATAAACGTTTATATAGTATCTACATGTGCCGGGCACTTCATGTTTTTAGGGTAGCTAAGTGGGTCAGTGGATAAAAAAGGTGAGCTTGGAGTCATGAAGACCACATTTCAAATCCAGCAATATGAAACAACGGAACAACAATGCTGAAAGTCTTCCTTCATCTTCCTCTACAGGGTATTCCTAAAGTCTGGACACATAGGCAGAAATGCATATTTTCAAGAAATGAAATGAAGAAATTTTCAACAACATTTTATTTAATTGGAATATTAACAAATAACATCTTCAGTATGATTTTCATCATTTGTGATGCAAAGGTTGATGCCCTTTGCAAGATTCACATGAACTCGATGCAGTAACTCCACATTTTAGCACATTCACTCTTTAGGCGTTCAATCCAGTGTGTTGCATTTTCATTGAGTACACCTTCTCCTTCAGCATCCACCAGAAAAAGAAGTCACTGAACAACAGAGTCTTCAGTGAAACAGTTAATGGGATGTTAATGAGATTTCCTACGTGTCCAGACTTTAGGGACACCTTGTAGAATGTCTTGCAAATGACATTGGTATGTCATTATTTATGTGTCATAATACATCTTACATAATGCATGCTTATCAAGAAATGAACGAATGAATGAAAGAAAAAATAATTATTAAACACGTACTATGTCCAAAAAATAGGCCCCACTCTTAAGGAGCTCACAGTGTAACAGGGAGAAACAACACATGTAGTTCAGCCACCAGGTGGATGGCAAGATTTGCTCCAGTGGCCCTTCAGGTCCCATGGACAAGCAGATGGTCTTAGCAGGTAATCAGGGCTGGCTCTAGCATAAAGGGTACACAAACTCATCTAAAGTATCCTTTTGGTTAATGATACAACATCCTTTACTGACATAGAACCATTTCACAATGGCAAAGGAGATAATCGTATGTCATCTCTATTGGTCTTTGCATAAAAATCACACAGTAAATGTACCAACAGTTAATGTTTATAGATATAAAAATAAGTTCTTAGCATTTTTTGCCTCTTTTTTCTACTATTCTACTACTGTGACTGTGCTCTCAATATAAGTTCCTGGAGGGCAGGAGCTATTTAATTTTTGTCATTGTAAGCACGATACCAAGCATAGTGCCACAAACAAGATGTGTATATGCATATGTATGTTGAATTGAATTATGGGGATAAAAGGCCTTATAGATGAGAGCCATTTTGTATTTTTATCCATTTCATGGGTTGCTGTGGATCCCTCCCATTCCTCCCCCACCAAAAAATATATTTCTTATCACTGTATGAGGTGGTACAATGGATAGAGTGCAGGGCCTGGAGTCAGAAAAACCTGAGTTCAAAACTGGCCTCACATACTTATTGGCCCTATGACGTTGGGCAAGTTTTTTACCTTTTATTGCCTCAGGTTCCTCATCTGTAAGATGGATATAATAATATCACCTGTCCCAGGGCTGTGAAGATCAAATGAGACATTTGTAAAATATTGAGAACCCTAGATCACCTCCATGCACCTTAGAGGTTTCAGAGTAAATTATCCATACATTGTTGCCCATGGTTTTTGTCAGTTTTATTTATACATACAAAGGATAAAGTGGTACATTTGCTGCAAATGTCTCCAGTGTATAAATAGCAGAATGCTATTAGAATATGACCATTATTTTTAAAAGCAGCAGAAGCTTCATAGAATACTTAGACAATGTAAAAAAAGTTTTTGTTTCTTCTCCTTAGCCTGATTTTCTAATTTTTTTTATTCCCTATTTACATCTTTACTTATAGCACTTCATAGTACCCATTATTCTGTCCCATGTCTTAGCTCAGTGCCTGGCATATAGTAGGCACTTAATATTTATTGGCTTTTTCTTTTAAACTCTTCTCTTAAATGGTTGTTATTTTTCTTCTTGCTGTTGCTTTCACATCTTTTCTAATCTACCCTTTGAAATAATTGTTACAAAGCAAACTGTTTAATTGAATCATTTTTCCGTGAGAAGTCTGTTTTATTTCCGTTGTTGCTCTGTTAGAAGGAAAATTAGTTCTAAAAGAAATTTAGTCTAAGGTGGAAAATATTTCCATCCAGTACATTAACTTGGCAAAAAAAAAAAAAATTGTTTCATCTTCAGTTAGTTTTACAGAAGTGTAGTTTCACAGCCAGAAGTACTTGACAGTTATTTTATATTTTTTTTAATAAGCAAAATATCTGCTAAAAACATAGTACCAAAAGCTATACCTTTTAAATGGAATTACTGTTAATCAGTGAGAATGACAATACTGGAAGGCTGCTGTAGATTTGGCCCCCAAGAACCAAGCTGGAATCCTAGATCTCTCACTTTATAACCTTAGGCAAGTCATGAGATGACTGAGTCTTAATTGCCTCATCAATCAAACAAGGAAGATACACCAGTTGTACCTATTTAACAGTTATTATGCAGATTAAATGAGATAATGTATGTAAAGTGCTTTGTAAATTTTTAAGTGTTATATAATTGTTGCTTATTATTGTGGAATAGCTTTATTTCAGTTCTCACAAAACACTTAAGTATCCTTGTGACTACTATGTAGCAAAACAAGTTGAGAAACAAGCAGTTCATTTTTTAAATGAATAAACTGATAGGTTCAGGATCTATCAGTAAATACTACACCTGAAAAAGAACGAAAGTATTTCCAGCTCCTTATAGGATCTAGTTATAAAACTCACCTGGAAAATACAAGTAGGCAAAGTGAAATTTTCTTCTCACATAGTGTTTAAGGGAAGAGCCATTCTAAGGCTTCAGTTTTATATGGCCTTTTCTGTCTTACCTGTGCTGAGGGCTTGGAAATCAGAGTAGACCCAGCTGCCTAGAAAAATAACAAAGCAAATCTAGGATTTTAAACCATCAGTAAACCTTCATTTGAAGAATACAATCGTCTGGACCTCTGTAACCCATAGCCAAACGCTCTGGGTTCACACAAACGGGCTCTCACCTTCAGGACTTAATTCCTCAAAGTCAAACTGATCCTTTGATTAATTACCCCCACCTGTATTGATCCTAGAAAGTCTCTAAAACAAAACTGGTATGGCTTATATCTAAGGGTTAACAAACATGGGTGGCACCATTCTCATATACTTCATAGACATTCAGTGTACCAGATGACTATTTAGTATAAGACAAACTTCATTTCACACCGTAGAAAATACACAGGATGCTAAGTACTCACAGGAATCCATGAAAAATAAATACAGAATTCTAAATTGTTCAACCCATTAGCACTCCCCTAGAGGGGAAATGAACTTGCAGTTATTGTCAGGACAACGTTTTGTCATTTTAGTTCATCTAAAACTTGTAATTGCCTCCCTGTGGCTTAGACTCCCTCTGAAATATTTTGGTGCTTGCTAAATAAGCAAACTCCATTTTTGTCACATCTTTACTGTACAGGTAAGTTATTGACTTTACTCTCCAAGTAAAATACCAAATAGGAAAAAGATGGACTGTATTTTTCCTTCTTCTAGTAACAGGTTACATCAGGAAATCTTAACTTTCTAGAATGTCCATTGCCCTAATGCTCAAGCTTAGAAACTCTTCAAAAGGTAAAGAAGAAGATCTCAAGAGCCAAGAGCCCTACTTTTATAGGCCACAAAGAAGGGTGGCAGATATCTTCAGTTAGTCTCACTAGAAGCTCAATGTGTCACATCACTTTGATTGGACAACTCTTCAATTTGATCAGGGCCTAAAAATGACCCATATGTTATAATTTCATCAAGGTGATTGGAGAATCTGCTCCACTTGATCAGTCTGCCCTAATCAGATCCACTTAGACTTATATACCCACATGCTGTTACTACCTCATGAACAGTTTGCTCTATTAAGTCAATCTGTTTATATTTTTTTTTTATTTTTGGAGGGGGGAAGGCAGGGCAATTGGGGTTAAGTGACTTGCCCAAGGTCACACAGCCAGTAAGTGTGTCAAGTGTCTGAGGCCAGATTTGAACTCCGGTCCTCCTGACTCCAGGGCCAGTGCTCTACTCACTGTGCCACCTAGCTGCCCCTAGTCCTGCATATTTCTGATATGTAATCCAGCCTCTGTTGTTCATATGTTGTTGCCCCTACTAAAAAGTGCCTTTATTCTTTGCTTGTATTCCTGTATCTTCCAATAAAGGCCTTATTCTTTAAAAAAGATTTTAAATTAAGTTCAAAATTGTTCTTTTCCAAAACCAAGCTACTGGCCATGCTGTTGGTTTAAAATAGGACTTTGAGATTTATGCTTCACTAGAGCAAGAAAATATGCTTTGTAGCCAGGTAGCTTAATATTTGTTTAGGGAAAACTTCCAAACTTCCCCCTCCCCTTCCTTTAATGATTTCTTCAGGCCATAAATAACCTGGACAATTAGGGAAGTCCACCCCCTGGGCTTGGCTGACCTAGATTTAGGAAGGAAAAAGGCTTAATGAAGATGGCCTGCAAAGAATTTGAACATTCAAGGAGTTTGGCATTTCCCTTGGGCAGCTTCTATATTGATTATTTTGTAAATAATTTCTGTGACTAGGGAAAACATGTTGATGTTAATGTATTTTGCTTGATTGGTCTCAAGTACAACATGAAATATGTTAAGCCTATTATCTAACTAAAATATTATGGTGTACATATTTTCACCCAGAAGAGATGATTAAGTGCAGATTATTTATAACTGGTCTTCTGCTGTTACTACTCAATTTTATCCCTTTTTTCCCTGAAAACTTTTTACATCACTATCAATTGGTTATGAATGAACAATTCAAAACAATCTACAAGGTAAATTTTAATATTTTTTTCTCAGGCTACATCATCCATATGCACTTAATTTGTAGTCTGAATTATTTCTGACAGGTGCTAATTTTTCTGCTGTCAGGAATTAGTTAAGTGAAAAGTAATACCAGGAGGAGGAAATATATACTGAGTTTTCTGCATGCACAGAGATACTGGGTATTATTCTGACTTTAAAATATACTATAATTTTAGGCTACTATAGAGTTGGACTCTAGATATTCTCTACTGCCAGAAACCATGAAAATTATACTTTGTTTGAGACATCATGACATTCAGAACAGTTCTGTGTTTACCTAATGTATAAAATTTGCCTGTAAAATGTCAACACCATCTCTTCTTATACAGAAAGATGTGATCAGTAAGAAAATGGCTTACAGAAATTCTCCAGTGCTCCACAATAGATAGATGTATGATCTCATCCCTTCATCCATGCAGATTGCAACCCAGAATCGCAGGATTTGAAAATTGGAAAGAACATAAATGGCTATCTAGTCCATCCCATCCCAAAAGTACCTGACAAGTGTTCATCCAGACTCTGTTCTACTTTTATATGATTCTTAATAATTCAAATCAAGGTGGGAGGAGAAGACCCTTAGGGTTGCTGTTCCAAAGAGAAACAGTTACCAAAGACGTTCACTCTAAGCCAGGAGGGCCCAAAATACAGCCATTAAGTGGAGTTTGGGCAGGGACCTATTGTGGCCCAATCTCTGAGCTTCAGAGTGAAAAGGAAAGAAGGAAGGAAGGAAAGAAAGAAAGAACCTAGCCAGTAAACCCCAAGTTAAGTAGGCAACTTCTGGTCATCAAAATTTACCTTCCTTTGCAGAGGAGAAGGTAGAGGGAGAGGACAGACTGAGTTACCCAACTGGCTGGGTCTCCCTTCAGGCAGCTCAGTCTACTCACAGGTCGTGTTTGTCCTTCATTTTCAAAGAGGACCATGACGACATGGCTTGCAGTTGACTCAGATTTGAGTAAGGGAGGGCTGTGCAAGGTTACCAGCCTTCCCAGCATCAGGTCTACATTTGTTCCTTTGCAACTTCCCATTTCTCCTGGTTCTGTACTCTGAGGCTAAACAGAACAAGGCCAATCCCTCTTATATATGTCAGTGCTTCACATACTTCAACACAGCCATGTCCCTCCCCACTTTTCTTCTGCAGGCTTACCATGCCCTGCTCCTAAAACTGGTACTCATGACATTAACATAAGGCCCTTCACTATCCCATTCACCTTCCTGTGGACACTAACCCAGAGCTCCAAGTGGGGTCTGATCAAGGTAGAATACAGAGGTACTATCATATGCTTAAACGGGTTTTAAATTTAAATAAATGGTTAGGAGGGGTGTGGAAAATACTGTCTTTGTGTATCCCCCCCAAATTAGAAACTATAGGCAGTAGACATAAAGAACAACAACAGCGGGGATATCCATGAATTCATAGGAGATAAAAACCAAGGAAAGAGCAAAATAAAAACTCAAATCCTTAAGTGTTCATATAAAAATAACCAAAGTTTAGGCAACAAGCAAGAAAACTTACAGGTCCTAACACAAGGGGGCAAATGTGACCTGATTAAGAATCACTGACACATAGTGGGTTAAAACTTATGACAATACTCTGGCTTTGGATGGGAAAGTAAAAGGCTGGTGGAGAGTTGGAGAGTAGCACTATATATAAAGGCAGCATATTTGTGTGAGGAAATCTAAACATCAGAGTATGGAAGCATGACAGAGTATTGGGGTTAAGTTTTTACCAGATTTCAGACATGTTAAAAAGTAAAAGTTGCCAATATTGATTAATATTAAAACTAAAAATGGACTAATAGAACAGAGATCCCCCAAGTAGAATCAGAATCCTGCAGTTATTTACTATTTGATAGATGAGAAAACACACCAAGGAAATTCAGTTCGATTTTAAAAGCATCTGTTAAGCATCTACTATGTCTAAGGCATGTTGTACTGGGCACTGGAGGTGCAAAGGCAAACGTAACAAGCTGTCCTGTCCCTTAAGGAATTTCTGTTTTACTGAGGGATACTAAAGTATACTAATAGGTAAACAAAAGAGTGAGAACACTGACAGATAAGATCAGATCAGACTTGGGGTAGATGATGCTATTAAGGAAACCTAATTTGACCCTAACAGTAATAGGGAGCTTCTGAAATTTATCATATGAAGACATCACATTGGTCAAACCTAGACTTTAGGATAGGCTAGATTGGAGAGATAGATGCTGGAAGCAGAAAGATGACTTAGGAAGCTATTACAGTAGTTAAAAGAGTACAGTGATCAAGGCCTGGATACTGGCAGTGGCAACATGAGGAAGTGAAAAGGGATCTTTAATAAAGGTGAAAAGTGGTTAATAGTATAGAGAAGAATGAACCTGAACTTATTTCTTATACTGTACTTAAAGTGTAGATCTATAGTCTCATTGTTATGAGTGCTTCTTTCTAATCCTCTGTGCCTATTCTCCATGCCCTTCTAGAAATCTCCAGAAAGGTCTACCAAAAGTACTGGAGCCCTATGTTAAGGTCTCCCGGTATTAAATGGGTAGAAGTTGATCGTATAGGCTTTCCATTTGTCATCCCTCATTCTGTACATGACCAGCAAGCCATCACCAGTCTTGACATGTCTTACCACTGGGTTCCTTTGACTCTGGAGGAGAGAATGAGCCTGATAGCTTTGCTCAGCTCCACCTCACTTAAATCCAGTTCATTTGTAAGTCAGGACATCACCCTCATGATGTCATTGGTTCTTTTCGAAGGATGAACAACAAACAACAGTGACATGGCAAGCCACCTCCTTTTCACATCTTACAATCTCCTTGACCACTTTTTTGGTGCCTTGTATACTTTCCTGTCCTTCATGTGATCTACAATTTTGATTATTTGGAGATTATGGTATTCCATATTTCAAAGTCATAGAGCATCACCATAAAAAAAAAATTTGTGTTTTAAAATTTGGGGTTTGTGAAGAATGTACTTGGGTCATGAAAAGTACTGCATAGTTCCACAAATTACCTGTACTTTTCTGGGCCCAATTTATTGTCCATCTGTAGTGCCTATTGAGGATATATGTATTGATGGGCCAGCTGCTTATCATGACGGTAGTCGGCCTTCACTCTTTACCCTCTTGGTTTTGCGCTTGTGGATAATTAGGCTAAGCTCAGGTGAGTGATTAAAGAAGTGATTAAGTAATTCTGGAGTTTGGTTCAGTCAGCACAATGTCATCTGCAAACAGGGGCATGTGGAGGATCTCATCACCTAGAAAGAATTCCTCTTCCTATCATATGCTATAAAAATAAATTGAAGAGTTAAACTTCTTTTAAAAAACTAAATATGAATGGAATGCCATTTACCTCTTCTAGCCAAGAAGTCATCAGTTTATGAATACTGAAGAAAATGACATTATCAGAGATTAGATGAATATATTCACATATATTAAAATTTAAAGCTTCTACACAACAGTATAATAAGACAGATATCAGAAGGAAAACTCCTATTATATTTGGTGTTTTCTCAGATATAGGGATGAATTTCTAACAAGAGCAATTCCTAAGTGTAGGGGAGAGAGGAATGCCTAACCGTCACAGGAGACCCATTTATGAGAAAATTGTCATTAATTTCCATTGATCCACTAAAGATGCAATTGATATGTGTGGCTGCTGAAAAATTTGACAAGATACCTAGCAGAAGTAGCAAGAAGAGTCAGTAGTGTTCTACATTTGACTTTTTTGAACCCTCCTAAGGCAGACCTGCACAACTCGGCAGGAGGTAGGGGCCAAAATTAAAATAAGCTAAACTTCAGGCCACAGATAAGTTTCTAGTGGCTCACTTTCCAAGTAAAGGCATAATTAATGATTAAACTATTTCGCAAATAAACCACATAAAAGAAAGGGTAAATTTCAGTTAATATTAATTAATAACACTAATTACTTGACTTCTATTTATTGTGAAATCACATTAATGTTAAAAAAAATGCTTTGCTAAGCAGTACAAGTTTTAATACATTTTTCACATTTTCTTACTGTTTACATTTAGTAACAACCGAAAACACAGTGAAAAGATAAAACTCTCGCTCCTCTCTGACTAGAGACAAACTGACGGTGGCTGGTTGCTGTGGGTCCTGTGACAAACAGGATAGAGTACACAGTGACAACCTGCCTGCCAAGTTACATGACAGGCACAGTAGTGACTAGTGGAAGGCGGGTTAAGCAGGGCACAGACAAAGTATTCGTTACATCTTTACTGTCTTTTACATCCTCTACATTTTTTGAGAGCCACCCAAAATCCATTGGTGAGCTGCAAGCAGCCCACAGGCCATATGTTGTGCATGCCTACCCTAAAATCATGAAAAATACCAGGAGATGGGGGGGTGGGTCATGTGGCAAGGGACGATAGACAGCTTGAGGGCTTCATTGATATCTTCCTTTTGTCAGGAGAAAGTGAAAAAAGTTTCTAGCACATTCGATAAAATTTTTATGAAATGTATCCTGTGGTTAATTTATGGGAGAATATGAACAGGAGTTGTACAGAGTGATCAGACGTGAATAAGTTGTGTCTTGAGAGGAAACATCTAATTTGATAACCTCTTAGATCCAGCAGCCTAGATAAGAGTGGTGAGAATGCTGGACTTCGGAGTCAGGAGAGACCTGGTTTCCAGTCCTACTTCTGATAATAGCTATCTGGCCCTGGACAAATCCGCTCACTTCTCTGTCTCATGTGATTTCTGTGGTACTCACCTCATGTGATCATTTGGGGTGGGGGGTGGGGGGGTGGGGAGGTGGGTTTCAAAGAAGATAACATAAAACCTTAAGGAGTTGTATTAATTTTTTATGTAATACGAAGTCCCTGAGAGACCTGGACCTTTACATTTTAAAAATTCTCCCTTTCTTTTCATCCTCTCCCAAGAAATGTTAGATGTCATACCTATATGCAGTAATGTCAGCTTTTTCTAGTGTATAACTAAAATACTTAAAACTTTACACTGAGAATGTCATTTAAAGGTTGATTGCTTTGCTTTCCTTTTTATCTAACCTTTTCTAACTCTGCTGAAGGTCTTTGTAGAAAACAAATTAGGTAATATTTTGGTCCTCTGTCAAGATGAAGCCTTGCTCATAGAATTAATTACCAGCTTGACTCTCCACTTACACTCTTTTACTGTTCCCTTTGGGTTTTTCTATTGAATTGAAGTAGATTGCAACTGGCAGAATTCAGTAAAAACTCACTAGTGCACATTAATTGGGGAAAATTAAGTTTTTGTTATAGAACTTTTTAAAGCAGTAAAGTTATGTGGCATTCAGGTATATACAGTAACTTGAACTTGCCCAGGAAATATCAGAGTACTTTAATAGATATGAGGATTATTTTAAATAGTAAGTTGTTGATAAATAAGTATTTCTGAAGTATTTAAAGTTTCTTGAAAATAGTTCCAGATAATTTTAATTTACCTGGTAATTTTGCTTACACTATGAATTTGGACTTTCTATGAAGAAAAGATTTCTTAAAACAAAGGTTAATGACAACCAGAGTACCATAGATCTCAAATTATTGAAGTTGCAATTGGCTAGCTTACAGGGGAACCTGTGGCCTTCTTGGTCCTTAGGTGGGGCCTTTTGACTGATTCCAAGTTTTATAGAACAAATCATTTTTTAAAGGGATTTGTTCTGTGAAGTTTGGATTCAAAGGTCTGCACTTCATGACCTAGAGCATCACATGTGGCCTCGAGGCCGCAGGTTCCACTGGTAGAAGTTACTAAAAAAGTTATTTTTAAAAAAAAAGGAATGTGTGTATAAATTGCTTAATCTAACAATTTTTCATCATTTTTATCAGGCTTCCAGTAGGATGTACTTAAAAGAATCATATTATTAGTTATATCAGTGATTAGTACATATCAGTTGTTTAGGTATATAATCCATACCATTCATTAAGAAGTACATTCGTCATTTTTATTTATGAGCACCTTGTATTTCTTGATAAGCATTTTCAGGAAATTCTTTTAAACATTACCTCATTATTTTGTTAAAGTAATTCTCCTTATATATTACAGGAAACTCATAAGGGAGAAATATTGTTATATTCAGCCATCTAGTGCTTTTTAATATTTACTTTTTATACTTGTTTTGCTTTTTGAAAGAATTATTGAAATACACAATGCTTTATAATATTTTATCTTTGTAGCTTGAGGGGGAATAGCGAAGTTGTTTATTTCCGGCATTTATAGCCAACTAACTTTCAAGAAGTCTTTCCTTGAATTTCTAATTTAAGCTAAAACATCCTTACTTGCTTTCAGAAAAGCACCCACATCTGTACTTTTGTGTTCTTTTTTGTCTAGCTCATCTGTAGGTTATTTGCAGCCTTTAGGATCAGATCAGATACAGTTTCCTCAAACCTCTTCACCGTGCAATTCCCAACAACTTCAAAGCCACCAGTGTGCAGGTATGGAAAGATAATTGAATAATTACAATCAGGGATTTTTTTCCCATTTGAAAAAGAAAAACTAAATGAAATGCATTAAAATTCTAGAAAACCCATTGTTCATGCCTAGAATGTATCTTGAGGGACTGAAGCATTTTAACCTCCATGTGCTAGAATCTTTCTCTTCCTTTGAAGGTCACCTTGATTACTACCACCTCCATGAAACCTTCCCTGATTCTACTAAAAGTGTTTCTCTCCCCCCTCGCCCCCAGTACTTTTACCCTGCATTACTTTGTGTCTCTCCTTCCTTTTTACCACACTGTACCTAGTACTATATTTATATCAGATCCCCCAATTCCAGGATATGTATGTGACATATCCAGGATATGAGCAGTGACTGTTCTTCATCTTTCTAACCCTAGCACCTATCTTGGTGCTTTTCATGAGGTAAGTACTTAATAAATATTGGCTGGATTAATTTGAATATGTAATAAGAAGTGTATAAACTTAAATACAGTTAGTGGTGCCATCTAAATCAGTCTTAACAAAACCTTAAATCCACTCGTATTTTGTTACATGCCATATTCATACAAAGAATTTGCCTATCACTACACCCATTCTAGTTCCCAATGCATCATATTTGATAACTGACATCAACACTCATCCAAACCTAATTTTGATAAACTTAAACTCCGAAAATAGTCAATTAGGACCTCTCTGAGGGCACCATTCGGTATTGTTTCTTCTTTAGCAACACAAGTACTTGGAAGCAGAATTTAGACCAGAAGTGTAGGCATAACCCTCTCCCCTCTTCATTTACATGTGTACAAATATATGAATACATATATTTATCTGTAAAGATGAGAACAGTAAGCCAGAAGAGAGGGAAAAAAAACACTAGATAGTGTTTGGGCTTTTTTTTGTGGTGATGGTTTATGGTTGTGGTGGTGGTGGTTTTTAGAGAGTGTTTAAATGGTGAGTGAGACAAAGTAGCTAGTATAGGCCAGTAAATGTTGCTGACTTGGTAGAGAGTATCAATAGATACTGTTACACATGTTTTAAGCATCTACTATGTGCAAACCCTTGGCACAAGGAGAAATAAGATACTGTTACTATTCTTGCCCTCATGGAATTTACAGTTTAGTGCAGAAATAAGACATATACAAAAATAGCTCTTATGCGACATGAAACCTACGTGCATAGAAGAGATACAAACTGCTGTAAAAATTCTATATACTGGTCTCTTGATCTGTTTTTTAAAATATTTTGTCATATAAACTCTGAATGTAGCCTATATAAATGTTCTTGTAGTAAAGACAATCAAGAGAACAGTAATAAAAATGAATAAACCGTTTATTTGGATTTTTAAAATTTTTAATTTTTCACAATAAATATTTTTATGCCATAATCTTATCTAATTTTTTGTGTATGCCTGTATTTCAGTGTTTTTTTTTTTAAAGAAATCTGATTTTTACTATTATGTCATTATGTCATACTTCCCACTTCAGGAATGAAGGAAAGCTTCATATTAAGAAATAGACCTTAAATTGGACTTTAAAGATTGAATAAGATTTCGGTAGGTATAAATGGTAGGAAAAGGCATTCCAGAAGGCAGCATAGCAAAATCACAGAAAGAAGGAGAGAAGCTAGGAAACAAGTAGTTTGGCAGGAGGGTGAAGTACATGAAAAGGAAGAATGTGAAATCAGCCTGGACAGAGGGATCTGGGGCTTTGATCTCCAAGCGGAGGATTTGGGATTTCACTGTGGAGGCAGTAGGAAGTTACTGAGGATGTTCGAACCCAGGGAATGATGTGATCAAAGTTAAGTGTACTTCTCTGGTTTCAGGATGGATTAGAAGGGTAGGATTAGATCCAGACAAGCTAGTTAGGAGATGACCTGGGTAGTATTGGGCTGCCTCAGGTGGTAGTAGTATGAAAAGAATGCAGAGAATGCTTCAGGATGTGTGGTAATGGGAAAAGGGACTGGATTCAGCCACTGTTTCTATGTTGGGAACAAGAAAGAAGGGCTCTGAGGTTTCTATGAGGGACAATGGTGGTGCCGTCAGCAGAAGTAGGAAATGAGGGTGGGGGGAGAGACATTGAGGTGGGAATGGTTTAAAGTATTTTGTAAACTGAAAAGCAATATATAAATGTAAAGTGATGCTTTTATTACCTAATGGGGAGATGAGAAATAGAATTTTGGCATAAATGTCTGAGTGAATGTATTGAGTGTCAGCTGCAAGACAAGCACAGGATATTCATCCCTCAGAGGATCACAGGAGCACAGATTTATAGCTGAAAGAGACTTTCAAGCTCTGGTTGAGCCCCCTTGGTTTATAGGTGAGGAAAATATGCTCCAGAAAAATTAGTTAACTTTCCCAAGTTCACAGAGCTAGGATCCAATCTCTCCTTGGCTTAATGATTTTTTTTAAAGTTTCTCATTTTTTCTCTTTACAAATGGTGATGTATTTAATATTAACTAACTATAGCAATTTTAATTTCAAATTTATTTTATTAAAAAGTGTTTTCAAATAACTATTTGAAAGACATTTAATAATGAAACTTTACAGATCACCCATTCCCTGCTAGATACTCTCACCTATATGTCCCGAAAGTAGTTGAAACTAAATATGTCCAAACCCTAAACCTACTTCATCATCTTTCCCCTGAACTATATCCCTTCTCTTAACTTCCCTATCTCTGTCAAGGACACCATCATCTTAACCATTCCTGAAATACTATCTTTCTTCCACTACAATTCCCGAATTCTTAACTTCTTCAAAGCCCAGCTCATACATCCTTATCTTCAGCAGGCACCTCTTATCTCTCACACTGATGTTAGTGCTCTCAAATCCTCTTCCCCAAAAATGTTACTTTGCATTTATTTGTTTGTATGTATTTACAATTGGTCCTGTTATTTTCCTCTAGTAGACTGTAACTTCCTTGAGGGCAGGAACCGTTTCCCTTTTGTTTGGCGTCCTATCCTAAGCATCTAACACAGTGCCTGGCACTGGAACAGTAAATAAATGTTAAGTGAATGAATAAACATTTGTTAAATTGAGAGTAGAGACTGTTTCCTTTTTTGTTCTTTATATCCATAGCACCTAATGCAGTACCTTGTACAAAACTCAGTATTTGTTCAACTGAATTGAATAATTTTTTTTAATGTTGCCCTGTTGGGTCTTTCTTTAAAGTTATTTTACTTACTATGAACATGCTATTTTTTAAGGTAAATATGACTCTTTTATCTGATTCATCAAGTTTACTTTCTCTTACTGACCACATGCTGTTAATAATTCTCATTATCTACAGTTAAGTTATGAACAGCACTTAAGTACACTTCATTCTGAAATTTAAATTTTTGCTCTAATACCAATTTTTTTAATGTAAGCAAAACATGAAAATGAATGTTATGCCGTGGTCCTTGTGTTTTGCAGCTGTACCACCACCTGGTGGAGGAGTGGTCATGATGCAGTTAAATATACCAAACAGTTCTCAACCTCGAGCTCACTCGCCCCCTCAGTGGAAACAAAGCAAATACTACTGTGATCACCAGAGAGGACAGAAGTCAGTGGAATTCAGCAATTTAGAAAATGTTGTCCAGGTAAGTTTACTGTTCATTGTTCCTGGCGATGAAGTGTTTGCTGCAGAGTAATAGCAACAATAGCCTACTTCTTAATGGTCCTTCACAATTTCCACAGCACTACAATATCATCACATTTGCTATAACAATTCCTAATACAGATTATAAAGGGATGTTGCCAAAGTTAACACTCTATGGCCAATTTTTCTCATGTTTTAGGTACTCTCTCATTACTTAAACTTCTGATCTTTCCATGTCTTGTCACATTGTAGTTACAGCACAGTCCTCAGCTGAGTAGCCCGGTAACCTCACCAGCCCAGTCACCAGCACCAGCTCAGCTCTCCAATATGAAAAACATCTGTCCTACATTAGCACCTCTTTCCATCGTACCCCAATTTTCTAGACCTTTTGTCCCTGGACAAGGTAAGTCTTTGAACATGAACGAGTAGTTACTGCCTTGGATAACTTCAAGTTTACCGTGACCAAATAATTTGTGGTTTATTTCATTTCTGCTTCTGTTTCTCTAGGGCCTCATTTTCCATGTAACAGCACCCCCAGTCTAGTACCCTAACCTACTTTAATAGGCAAAGACTGACTTAGGAGAATAAGGAGGCAAGCGTTCCTCTGTACTCTACCCTCATCAGACCATATGTTGGAGTATTGTGTTCTGGGCATCACATTTAAAAAGCATGTTAATAAGCTAAAGAGTATCCAGAGGAGGTCAGTGAGAATGATGAAGGGCCTTGAGTCCATGCTCTCCGAGGATATGTTGCTGGAACTGGAAATGTTAGGCCTAGAAAAGAGAAGTCCAGGGGGTGCCTAGCATCAGCGCTGTGATAATCTTCTTTTAAGTATTCAAAAGGACCGCCATGTGGAGGAGGAATTAGACTTGTTTTGTTTGTCCCCGTGTAACAGAATCAGGGGCAATGGGTAGAAGCTGTAAAGAGACAGATTTAGCCTTGTTATCAAAGATGTTGTAACGATGAGGGCATACCCCAAGTGTCTGAGGCCATCGAAGCTGTCTCAGGAGATAGCAGGTTTCCCTTGGGTGACCACTTGTCAGATGGATTATGGCAAAGGCCGCCTCTTTAGGTAGAGGTTAAACTAGACAGTCACTGAGGTTCCTTCCATCTCTGAAATTCTGTGAGTCTAAAGTCATCAAGTAGACCTTGAATTAATTTAATCCTTGTCCACCTCCATGTACTTTCTCACTAAAAATCAGAAATGACTTTGTTGTTTTAAAACATCTTCTTTGATACATCACACATCATGTGCCTAGTATTATTTTTAGATATAGATAAAGACAGTTCTGGGTTTTGTGCCCTAGAAAGTGTGCCATTCTTACCAAACACTGAAGGAGGCCCCTCATGGTCAATGTGATATACAGAGAAAAGGTCCTGATTTTATGATTCTATTTTTTCTTGGAATCTATTGTTGTTAAGCAATGATAATTCAGATTATGGCTCTTAACTCTTTTCATATGCAAATTGACATTCTTTAAAACTTCTTATTGCTGTATTAGAACAGTCTATTCTGATTTTGTGTGGTTCCATAGTCACATAATTCCACCACTGTTCTTCACTAAGTTCTTCAGGAGAGGCACTAGGATGTAGTGGTTGAAAGAAGCAGCTTCAGAATCAGAAAGACCTGAGTTCAGATCCTGCTCACATATTGGCTGATCAGCACTGGGCAAATCATTTAACTTACACTCGTGATGTCCAAAAATGAACTTAGTTTCTTTCCTCAAAAACCCTACTCCCTTTTAAACTTCCCTATAACTGTGGAGAGCACCATCCTTCACTCTCCACTCTCTCACCTCCCATATCCAAGCTGTTGCCAAGGCTTGTAGATTTCACCTTTGCAATATCTCTCTAATATGCTCCTTTCTGCCCTCTAACACTGACACCACCCTGGTGCAATCCCGCATTACCTCATTCCTGGGCTATTGCAGTAGCTTGCTGGTTGATCTGTCTGCCTCAGTTCTCTCCCCACTCCAATCCATTGTTCATTCAGCTGTCAAAGTGATCTTCCAAAGGGCATCTCTGATGATGCATTACCCTCCCCAGTAAAGTCCAGAGGTTCCATATCACACACACACACACACCCTTTCCAATCTTATATCTTCTTCCTCACCACTTACTCTTCATTACAGTGACCACTGGCCTCCTTGCTGTTCTTAAAAAAAGATACTCCATCTTCCAAGCGATTCCAGGCATTTTAAGCACTAACTGTCACCCATACTTGAAATGCTGTCCCTCCTGTCCCTCCTCATCTCCTGGCTTCCCTGGCTTCTTTTACATCCCAGCTCAAATCCCACCTTCTACAGGAAGTTTTTCCTGAAGTCAGATAATTCAAATGCCTTCCCTCTGCTGATTACTTCAATTTATCCCGACTGCATGTTGTTTGTACATAGTCATTTGCATTTTATCTCCCCTGTCAGCCTGTGAACTCCTCAAGTGCAAGTATTGTCTTTTGCCTTTCTTTGTATCACCAGCGCTTGGCACAGTGCCTGGCACAGAGTAGGAGCTTAATATTTATTGACTGTGACTGATTGATTAACTTCTCAGTGTTCCCATGCACTCTCTAAGTGTTACAGAGCAGGTGCTATTCTGCATGGGCATAGAGAGTTCCTTTTACAGATAACACAGGTACAGTCCAAAAAAGAACTCATCTTTAGATACTTTGTCCAATAGTTTTGTGAATTTTCCTGAAGCTTTGTCCATTTCCTCTTTAAACCATATTTTTTTAAAAAAGTCATTTTGACCCTTAGATAAGTTTTTTTTAACTTTGATTTTAAGTATCTTCAGTGTGTCCAAGGACCACAGCCCATACTGTTCCTGCCCCAAGGTATTACCTAGACAGCAATTGTGCCCCTGTGGCCTAAGCTTGCCTATGTGTTCTTCAACCAGAGCTGTAGAGCTGGTGGGGTAGAGACTGATGGATCCTGGCTATTGAGAATTGTCAGTGAACAGCATAGCTACTATTTCTGTAATACTAGGGAGGAACAGGCATCTGACACAGTGAGGAATTTATACTATGCTTTTCCTTATGATTTTTCCCCTCTTTGTTTACCCTAATTTATTTCTCCCTCCAATATTACAGTGCTTTTTCTGTCTAAAAACATTTTCCCTTGCTCTGGTTAGAAAGCTGGGAAACGTAATGTAATTTTAAAAAGAAAAATAGAACAGCATTCTTACTGCTTTCCAGGTGATTCCAGATATCCATTACTGGGCCAACCACTGCAGTACAACCCTCCTTCTATTCTGCATGGACACATTCCGAGCCAACAGGTGGGGAAGACAGTTGCTTAGCCCAGATTTTTCCATTGATTAGAGCTTGGGATTTATGAAACCAAGATTGTGAATTCAGTTCCTCTATTAGAAAAGCTCTGCACTCCAGCCAACTGGCTCATAAATGTTATCATTAGTCACACAGTACCGGGGTGGCAGGGGGGTGATGTGGAGGCAGCTCAGTGGCAAACTTACTCCTCATGGGTAACAGTTCAAAGCATACCCTTACCATGTGGTAGGGAGCCAGAGGAACACGCCCATGAAAAATGTCACAGGGGAGGGCATTAATAATAGGAAAAGAAAGTAGTTGCCCTTCCACTAAGATGGGGATGGGAGGGAAGGCCTGGATTTGAATGGAAGGAACATAATTGTTGCTTCTTATTTTCCCAAATGATTTACAATCCAAACTGCATTAGATCTACTGCACCCTTTCTTAAGTTTGCATTACTTTTAAACATTAAGAACATATACTTTTTTCTGAAAAACTGGTATTGTTTGTAATGATCCATTTCTGACTCTTCAGTGTCAGCCTGGAAGCAGGCATGGAAATCGAGGAAGGAAACAAGCTAAAAAGGCTGCTTCCACTGACCTTGGCGCAGGAGAAGCAGGTAGATCATTTTGGGGCAATTGGACATAATTCTGTTGTTGGCTGCCTAGTGAAACAGTCATTAAAAGAGGCCATCCCAAAATAACCTTGTTGGGGTAATTAGGACAGGTGTCACCATATTCGTATAAAGGCGGGCAGTTCTTTTCCCAAAATCTGACCTGTAAAAACCCAACTACAGTCTAACATTGGTGTTATTTTTCAGCACATTCATCCTTGCTGAAAGATTTCATTTTACAGCTCTGGACTCTGTTTGGGAATGTTTGAACCAATATGATATAAGGGTTTTGCGGATGAAGAAACATATTTAGAGTGTTCCTAAAGTCTGGACACAGGCAGAAATGCATATTTTCAAGAAATGAAATGAATGAAATTTTCAACATTTTATTTAATTGGAATACTAACAAATAACATCTGCAGTATGATTTCCATCATTTGTGATACAGAGGTTGATGCACTTTGCAAGATCACGTGAACTTGATGCTAGTAACTCCACATTGCCATCAGTTTTAGCACATTCACTCTTTATGCATTCATTCAAGTGTGTTGCATCTGTGATTTTCATTGAGTACACCTTCTCCTTTAGCATACCTCAGAAAAAGAAGTCAGGGGGGCTAAGGTCTGAGAATATTCCAAATATTTCAAAATAGGCATTTTTTCCTATATGTCCAGACTGTAGGGATACCCTGTATAAGGACAAATGATTCCCCAGAGTCACAAATAATTTAGTGAAAGAACAAGACTCTAGCTCTCCTGACTTAACTCCATTTTTCTTTTTTTTTTTCCTACTTCGCCAGCCTTTGGTCTATAGCCTAAAGTCCATGAACTTGGTTTTTGGGGTTTTTTTTAATATATTTTTCTGAAAACTTGCCCAACATAATTGGCTTCTTTGTAATTCCATGCATTTTATTTTCTGTAAATGTTCTGAGAGTTGCCCACAGGTTTCACTAGACTGCCAAAGGGGTCCATGACCCAGAAAAGATGAAAAATCCCTGGTCTCCAGCATCGTCTGTGACAGAAATGACACTGGCAGCTGGGCCAGTGCCCTTAGCATGATGTACTGAGTGGGATTGATATAAAATGATGGCTTTCATTGGATGACTTTGCAATTATATATGCATTGTATATATACATATATGTCATGTATGTGTATATATGTATTATATGAATGATTGATAAATCTAGAAAACCAGACCATTCTCATGATCAGAATCTGTGTGTTCAGTAGTCTTCTCTACATTTGATTAAAAAATACTTCAATTCTGTAATTTTCTCATTGCAGCTGTTGGAAAGGTCTTAGAAATTACAGAACTACCTGATGGGATAACCCGTGTAGAAGCTGAGAAGCTTTTTGGAGAACTCTTTAAAATTGGTGCCAAGATCCGCTGGCTCCGGGATCCCCAGTCTCAGACACCTCTGCGCCACCATTCTCTCTACTGTGGCAGTGGAGATGGCACCGTGAAGACAGAACAATCTAAACCTAGTGACTTGGCCTCCACATACACAGTTCTAGCAACATTCCCCTCCATTTCAGCTGCCCAGAATGCACTGAAGAAACAAATTAACTCAGTTAACAAGTTTAAGCTGAGGACGAGCAAGAAGCACTATGACTTTCACATCCTAGAAAGGGCAAGTTCTCAGTAGCAGATGTACTACTGGACTGTCAGCCTTTATGACACCTCTGTCTTCTGCCGTCCTTGATTAGCTTGATGTTTGACTCCTGGGACAATTGGTCATGGCATGATAGCATTCGAAGAAAGGCCAGTGATCCATTAAAGGGGACAGAAAGAGAGATACACAGTTGACCCCAGATGACCAGAATTCATACCAACCTGATACAGAGTAGCAGCTTTCCCTGAGGGATGCCGTTAAAATGCCGCTAACTTTTATAGTTGTTTTGTTTTCTATTTCTGAATTCTTGTATCAGATCCAAAGCCCAATTGTACAGCAAATTTTTCTTCACAACAAATAGCCGTATTGGAAGCTGTATTTCCTATCCTTTTTGCAGCCAGGACACTGTGACCCATCTTGGATGTGGGAAGGATGCAAGAGGTAGACTATCTGAGCCAAAACTATTCATTCTCTTTTTCTTGGTAGGTGAATGAAAAGAATCCTTATATAGAAGATTCCTGTTCCTCTGAATTTCCAACCACACATTTTTCAGTAATTATAGAATTTGTTCACAAAGTCCTTTCCTTATTCAATATATTCAGACAATGTGAATGTTAATTGTAAATAAATTATGTTCTTAACACATTTTAATCAAACCATTTAGCAGAGAGCTTCTCTAAGGGGAATAGGAATCCTTCTTAAACAGGAAGAAAGTAAACTAAAAACATTTCTATTTTTTTTTAAGTCAAAGGGTAAAAAATGATGAATCTTAAACATATGTCCCCCAGATAACTGTGCCACTTATTTGCCTTCCCCTCCATATGGATCTTATCTCTGGTCACTGTAAGGAAATGCATTTGTCAAGTGCTAGAAAATTCCTAAATGGTTTAAATTTGTTTTCATTGTTTGCAGCGGATCACTGGACATCAAAGATTCATTGCACTGCAGAACGAGAAACCTTTTTTTCAATTTCTGTGTAATTTGCAAGGCTGTACAATGTGTGCTGATGCAAGCCTTTTTCAGTTCAGAAGAATAAATGTTTACAAATATAAAAGTACTGTGCATTTTAATGAGGATAGCCATAACCTCCTAATAATATTAATGAATCTAATTTTTATAAAACATATGCCATGCATTTTGAAAACTACCTCAAAAAATCATTTTTCTTGTTTCTTAGTATGTCATTTAAGTGTCACCTCCTACAGTATGATTCATAGAACTTCATGCCCTCAGTAAATGAATTCTAATCAAAAGTGGAAAATTATTGGGCTTCCTCAGTATTCCTGTGATTCTGTGACAGGGACTTCCTACAGGGGTGCAGGTTGCAATCCAGCCGTGACATATGGACTTGTCTCCATGTTCTCCTCTATACCTTTTAAATCATAAGATATCTTTAACACCACTTCTTTTGCACAGTCCTTTGCCAATAAACACAGATGTGCACACACACATGTGCACACACACACTCACACACAAGCTTATTTATATCCCCAACATGAATCTCTCCCTTGCTATTTGCATAGCCTGCCATTTGTAATTCTTCAGATGCTCTCTAGCAAGCCAGCTATAGGTGAACAATGTTAAAAAGATGGAATTCATGTGCAGGCCAAAAAGAAAAAACTTCATTGTTTTTGTTGTTATTTTGAAGAATTTGGTGTTTGCACATAATCTCTTTTGGAGCTAATCTTTTCATTTGTAAATTATTTGCTTCCTCCATGCTGACACATGGCTTTTAGCTACTTCTCTACTTTTTCTTAAAGCAATTAAGACATCACTAAGATGGAAGATCAATTACTGCCCACCTTAACTTCCCGGGGGACCAGTTTGATTCCAGCCCATTGTAGGGCGTTCAGATTGTGAAGTCACATGTTCCTCTCTAGTTCAGAATATCAGATTCATACTATGGCAGGCCTGAGGTGGCCTGACTCCTCACATCTGAGAAGAAGCAGACCTAAATAAAAGGTAGCCCAGAAACCACCCTGATCCCAGGAATCCTTTGAATCTAGACTGTTGGAGAATATTGACCTCCCAGCATCTAGAGAGTAGGATCTCTAAATGTTAGAGAGTATACTATTCAGTGAAAACTTGAAATCTTCAAAAGGAGCGACTCCAAGAGGAAGGATTTGGAGTAAAAACCATGATAATCATCTATTGATTTTCTAGTTGCTGGAACACTTTTATTCGATTCTGTCTTGTATTCCTATGTTCATTTAAGCCCTGACCTCAACCTTTCAGTTACAAGGACAAAAGGCAGGAGCCTAGAAGACAGCAAGAACCATAACTATAAGGGCAACAAAACAGGCTGAGTTCCCCTGTAGCCTCCAACCAGCATGTGAGATACGTGAAGAAACATGATTCTGTTTTATTTCAGTGTCTTTCTCTGAATATTCTCTTTAATCCCTCTTTCTCAGAGTCAGCCTTTCTGCAAAGTCTCAGTATTATACAAATCAGCAATTTTATGAGCATTTATCCTCAAATCATACATTCAGAGCTAGGAAGGGCTTTGGGGATCATCTGGTATAACCCCTTCATTTTACAGATGAGGCCCAGACAAAGGAAGGAACTTGTCTACGTTCACATAAGAGGTAAGTAGCAAACCCAGATACTCCCAACTTCAGATTCAGTGCTTTTCCCACTATAATACACTACACCTCCATGCTTTGAGAAGCTCCCTCAGAGCAATTATTCAAAGGGCCAGATGGTCCTGGAAGAAGTGGCTGTACTGATGATTGGTGCTTTAGAAAGTGTATTAAAACACCTTAAGTTTTTGAACATTAAGTCATGGCATCCAGCCTCATTAAATAAAGCAACTAAGATGTTTTCATCTCACTGTAAGCAGATGGACTGTTAGGTCATACTGTGTGCCCATTCTCAATAGAGAATGGGCACACAGTATGACCTATTCAAAGCCCCTGTCCTCTAGGAAGCACCAGAGCAAACTTCCAGCACCTCCTCTATCTATCTTTACCAAAATCTACACTGCTTTCTCACAAACTAAGCAGTCTTTTTCCCACAAGCATGCAATCTCCCAGATCTGCTTACCACATTGATTTATTTTGGAGTCAGTGTTACTAAAGCAGTCACTTTCCTAATATCTCAAGCATATATCAGTTGACCAACCTCTTCCTTAGGCAAAGACTGAATAACAAGCATAATGTATTCACGTCCTTTTTTAAACAGCACTTAATTTTTTTAACCAGTCAGTGGTTTTAAGAAACCTCACTAATTACTTGTTTTCAAGCTTTTAGTATGTTTATTCAACAAATATTTATTGAACACTTAATATGTGCAAAGCACTGTGAGCAATGCAAAGATGAATAAAATGCATTCCATGCCCTAGTAGAGGTAACAGTCTAGTGGAAAAGATAAGACACAGAACAGAATATGAAATTATGCTAGGAAATTGTAAAGCATTATGAGAGTTCTGGTGAAGGACTATTTCTAGTTATAGGCACCAAAGAAAGCTTTTGTTGATTATCTCCAGTTTATCCTGGATAGTTGTTATCTGTACAAAATTGCCTGGGTGTTGTCTCGCTTGCTAGACTCTGAGCTTTCTTGAGAGGCTTTCTATCTCCAGTGCTCAGCACGGTGCCTCACTCATGGTTGGCACTTAATAAACATGTATTGACTAACTGGGAAAAGGTGACATTTGAACTGCACTTTTAAGTATAGCTAGAAATTACTCAGGTTGGAGCTGAAGGCATTCTCTAGAGGTTATAAGGACCTGAAAAAGAACTAGAATGAGAATGGAAATGGAGAGTTACTGTAGAGGTAGAATCAAAAGGACTTGGGAACTGATTGGATGAGTCTCTTTTATCAGTATTGATTTACTTTGACAGTGTTACGTTTGATACCATTGACCAGTGATGCTTGCTAATTGATTGGCCTTGCTTCTTTCTGTATACCACACCCCGCCCCCCTTGGCTTCCATGATAAGAATCTTTCCTGGTTCTCTTTATCCTTTTTTCTCTTTGCTGGTTTCTTCCCAAAAAAAAAGATGGTTATCATACACACTCCCCCTACCCCCAGTCAAGATTCTGTCCTTGGCCCCCTTCTCTCTACACTTTCTCCTTTGCCCATATAATTATGTGCACCTGACTCCCAAATATGTATGTATTTCTAGCCCCTTCTTTCCCTCAGTACCAGGCCTACATTTCCAATTGCCTGCTTAGCATCACCTAGATGTTTGCCACACTTCACACTCCAACGTGACAACAAACTGAATTCATTTCCCTCCACTTAGTCCTGGTTCTTTTCCTGACTTCTAGATGACAGTTGATGGTACTCATCTTTGACTTTTCCCTCTTCACTCCCACATCCAGTCAATTGCCGAGTCCTTTTGTCTCCACAGCATGTCTACCATCATTCTACTCCTCTCTCCTCATACTGCCACCAACCTGGGTCAGGACCTCACCATCGTTATAGACTTATTGATCACTCTGTCTCCAATGTCTCGTCTCTCTAATCCATCCTTCACACAGTTACCTAAATAATCTTCTAATGTACAGGCCTGACCTTGTTACTCCTCTGTTAAAAAAAAAAAACTGTTAGCTTCCTGTTGCCTAATGAGCTCAAAGTGCCACTGTCTAACAGGCAGCTAGAACTATGGACTGTAAGGGCTGGAGACAGAGATTTAGGATTAGTCAGGCAATAAACATTTATTAGGTTCTTATCATGTACTAGGTACTGTGCTAAATGCTGGAGATGCAAAGATGGCCGTGTTTCAATGGGAGAGGCAACATGCAAAAAATCATGCATATAAGTTATACACAATGTAAATGGAAGGTAATGTCCACACAGAAATGGTTTATGAGGCGATGGAGAGAGATGAAAGGGTCAGGAGAGAAAGTTCAGTGAGAGAAGAGCCTTAAAGGGAACATGTATTTACATTAAAGGTATGTAACAAAAAGGAAGAACCTGGTAACAAAGTAAAAGGATAACCAAGATAGTGTACTGTTAGCGGAGTTGGAAAGTTTCAAGAAGGATCAGTATAAGAAGCCCATGGTGACCTGGGAGGGAACTATTTCCGTAGAGTAATAGGCATGCAAAATAGGCATGAGTAGAAGCAAGATGAATGAAAATAGAACATGAACACTGACCACAACCTTGTAGTTACGGTTGACAGAAATAAAAGCATGTTATACACACAGTAAAGAAAGCCGGGAAAACAAGAAGTGTGGGCCTCCACCTTCTCTACCAATCCATACAGTCATAGCCCTATCCTGGGTGGGGCACCCTCTCACTAGGAGAAAGCCAAGGAGGAGGATATCCCCACCCTCCCTGTGGCTGCAAAGCTCACCTGACGGACAACTCTAGTGAAGGGTAGGGTCTTTGCTCCTAGTGACTACCTCACAGTTCTTGTCCATCTCCTGCAGCTCCTAGGTTGAAGCAGGTCCATGGCTTGCTTTCTGTTTTTATTTTGTTCTTGTGTGTGTATCACTAGCACCTAACACAGTGTCTTACATATACTAGGTTCCTAATAATTGCTTATAGTATTAGCCTGATCCAGGAACTCCAGCTCTGGCAGCTTATGTTCTGTAGTGCCCAACCTGACCCAGGAGCTCATCACTGCTTCCCTGGGACCAAAAGGTTCCGTGTTGTGGGGAGGAGGAAAACTGCTATGTGATTATGCAGTTTTCTTTCAAAGAAATGGCATCCATGTCTATACTTCCTGTCTCCTATGTCTGAACTCCTTTTTCTCCAGCCCTTTGAGTGTGTCTTCTCTCCATTCCCAGGTATAGGAACTAGCCATGGATTTGTTAGTGCTGCAACTAAGACCGTATCAGGAGGAGGCAGAATAAAAGCAAGGACTCATCTAACCTCTCCCAAATTACCCTCCAAACAACTTTAAAATATCTCCTCAAAACAAATTCTTCCCAGCAAGCCAGAAGTGAGGTTCCACTCCCCAGTGCAAGCCAGCAATAGGCCTCAGGGGCACCTGAATCTGTAGCAATTACTTCTGGAGCTCTCAGCCCACAGACAGGAAGGAGATTGGACAACTGGTCAGAAGGAGAAAGGGACTGCTGGGTGCAGGGCCCTATTGCATCGCTTATACTTGGTTCCAGTTACAGGGTGAGGAGAAACACTAGCACATGAGAGATCCTGGCTGCAGGGAAGCAGAATCCCTAGTCATAGTTTCAGGGCAGAAAACAGTACTGGTATTTGCTCACAGACCCAGAGAGTAGTTAGTACACCTCTCCCAGCATAGCACCACTTTGGAGGAGCTGAAAACATGCAGACCCTCAGAACTAACTCTGAAAACAACAGCATGAACATGCCTCAACTTGACACAGCGCCTCCCCAGCCCAGGGTAAGCAGAGCCCAACTTTAACATAAAGTTAAAAGTCAAGAAAGAAGCTAGAAAGATGAGCAGGTAATAACAAAAAGAACCCGACCATAAAAAGTTACTGTGATGACAGAAGATCAAAACAAAGATCGCATCAATGGGGCAAAAAGAACTCTATACGTTGTCTAGGACACACAAGGGGGCAGGGGAAGGGTCCCTGGATCCATGTGGACCTAATTTTTCCCCTGGCCATTTTCTGCCCATCTGCCTACAAATTACCACAGACAATGACTGAATGAATGTGCAGTTACTGAGTTTTGACTGTGTCAGGTGTTGTGCTAAGCACAAGAGCTGCGATAATAAGACAGCTCCTGTGCTCAAAGAGCATCCATTCTAGCTAACAGGCAGAGAAGACCATGAAGGGGAGCTAGCATTGGAAGGGGGCAGTGGCATGAGAATACATCTATTTGCAGGGCTTAGTCTGAAATAACTACAATCCAGGGGGAAAGAGCATGGGAGAGAAGCAAATGTCAGGCACGTCATTGATGCCGCAAATTACTTGGAGTCAAACCTACAGAGGTCTTAGCACATAACCTCACTAATGCCAACTCCTCCATAAGTGCTCACATCCTGAACTTTTTACAACTGTGGCACAGTAGATACAGCACTGGTCCTGGTTTAAATTGGGCCTCAGATGGGGCAGCTAGATGGTGCAGCAAATAGAGCACTGGCCCTGGAGTCAGGAGGACCTGAGTTCAAATCCAGCCTCAGACACTCGACACACTTAGCTCTGTGACCTTGGGCAAGTCACTTTACCCCAATTGCCCTGCCTTCCCCCCTCAAAAAAATAAATGAATAAATTGGGCATCAGACACTACAAGCTATGTGCCTCTGTGCAAATCACTCAACCTGTTAAACAGTTTCTTCATCTGTAAAATAGCTATATCACCAATCTCGCAGAGTTGTGAGCATCAATGAGATGATATTTGTAAAGTGCTTGTATATACTTATTCCTTTTCCCTTTCCACATCCATTCCCCAATATACCAGTATCCCTCTCATGCATATGAAAAAAAAAAGGCAAAGAATCCTTTTTTTTTTCAATATGATAATGTAGTTCTTCAATGACGTGTTCTACCAGGTCGGCCATTGTCTTGTAGCACAAGTATTTCTAGAGGTTCTATGGAAATCGGCAGTCTCAATATGGAGGTTAATCAATAAGAAGGAGTAAATTGCTAGATGGCGAGGGATAGAGCGTTCAGCTCAAAACTGAAACACGTTTGTTAACTTCTCTATGTTCTACATTCTGGAGAATAAAAGAATAAGAAATGAAGCCTGCCCTCGAGGACGGGGGAGAACACACATACAAGCTACAACGTGGTGGGATGTGGAAATGTAGTGATAGGTGCAAAATGTTACATTAGTTCAAAAGGCAGGTGAGATCATTTCTTGCTGGGAGAGGCAGGTAAGGTTCTGTGAAGCAGACAATATTTAACCTGGGCCTTGAAAGAGGGATAGGGATTAAAGTGGTAAAGCTGTTCAGAGAAGCAAAAAAAAACCAATGTGAGCCAAAAGCATGAAGATGGGGAACTCCAAAGCAGATACAGGAAAAGGAATAGCAGGGAGTATGATCTGCCTAGGATAGGATGCATGAGGAAAAGTGATCAGAAGATGGGTTGAGGCCAAGGCACAGAGGCCTTGAATGATGGCTAAAGATGGAACTGTGTTCAGGAAGTAATGGTGAACCTTTGAAAGAATTTTAGCAAGAAGGTGGGATAATCAAAACTATGTTTTAGGAAAATAAATCAGGTTATTGTGCATAAAATGGATTAAAGTTATAATGGAGCTCAGCCCTTTGAACACTGCAGATGAAAGGTAATGATGGTGGTAGCACTTGGAATGGAGAGAAGGGAAAGCAAGTGAGTGTGGAGGTTGAAAGAACAAAACTTAGTAACTGAATGGGGAGAGACTGATGGGAAGTCAAAGATAACTGAAATTTCCCAAGAAAATTGGGAGAGTATTAGTGGTGCCATTGACAAATACAAAAATCAAGAGGAAACAGGTTTCATGGGGGAAATGAGTTTAGTTTGGGGAATGTTAAGATTGAGTTGCCAGTGAAGATAAAGAAGGGGCCAGGAGACAGCTGGAAGTATTGTCCTGCAGCCTGGGAGAGAAGTATAAGATGCTCAGTCTCTGACTTCAAAGACTTTGCCAGCCATTCTGTGAACACACTTTGTGCCTTCCTGCCTCTAGACCTTTGCTCACTTCCACCTACAGTGCTCTTTCTAGCTCTGTCTACAATTCAGTTCTGATTCACATGGATAACTGAGTTCAATTTGGGATATTTGGATAATACAGGTATATCCTATTGGGTTCCTATTCCCATACTTCTCAGTTAGGACTCTAAATTCATCTAAACTAATTTGTACCATAGTAGCAGGCCAGGCAAGGAGCATACATTTTTAAAAGCAAAACATCTAATTGGGACTAAAACAACCAGTGACTGATTAAGAAGACACTGGCAGCGTACACATGCTATAGATTAAGGTTGCATCCCTTAATAAAAAAAAGTGAAGGAAACACTCATCCCCTGAGACTCATGCTCTTCAGTGCTGGGAGGGAGCCAGACCCAGTTGAGAAGAACCATTTTTATAGTACGCAAAACTACTTGCAGCATCTGCCACTTTCCAAAGTCTCAATTGCAACAGAGTAGCAGAATGAAAGGCACTTGCGCTCTCTCTCTCTCTCTCTCTCTCTCTCACACACACACACACACACACACACACACACACACACACACACTCACCCTCTTGATCTTTTCCCCATCCCCTCAGTTTACTCTCAGCAACTAGCAGCTATGCTGAGCCTTCTTTCCTGTACCCAGCCACCTTGACCAAGTTATCCTCATAGCTCCAGTGTTTTGTTTTGTTTCATTTTGTTTTGAGACTAGGTCTCTCTAACTTGCCTAGGCTGGAAGTAGAGCAGCCACTCATTGTCCAAGATCCCAATACTGATAAGCACAGAAGCTTTAACAAGCTCCCTTTTTCCAACCTGAGATGTCTCACCCTTCCTTAGGCAGCCTGGTGTCCCTTTCCTCCCAAGGGGCTCATGACATTGGTGCCCACCTCAGTGCAAATCCCCAATCAGCTTGGCCCTATTGTTCGGAACTCCTGCACTGATGACATCCACCAGCCTCATCCTCCCCACCTACAAAGACCACTCTCATGCACCACCAGACTCAGTTCCCCATTTTTCTAAGAATTCTCCATTCCTCTCTTAACACAGACACTCAATTGTGTAGACACACAATCTCATGGGAATTGAAGTCCTGAGAACTTCAAGGTTTACATTGGCCTACAGCCTCATGGGAAATGCAGTTCTTTCCTTAGACATCCATCTATTGAAATTCTGTCTCTCCCCAAGGTAAAACTTGCATACCACCTTCTCCGTGAATCCTTCACCTCAACTGGAAATGATCTCTCCCCTCTCTGGACTCGTAATATTTTGTCTTTACTGCTCATGCTGTACCAATCTTAGACTAATTATTTTGCACTATAATTATATGTGTATGTTTATCAACTCAACAAACAAATGTATTACTTTAGTCTCAGGGTTATAATGTAGTCAATTTTAAGGATATTGCTTATACCTTCTTAATAATATGTACTACCAAATTGTACTATAAAATGTACTACCAAATATGTACTACAAAATTTTATTTTTGAATATCCACAGTACTAGACATAGAAGGGAAAGGAATAATGTAAAGGCCATAATCTAGGAGTTCTTCTCAAAACTGTAAGAGAAACATTGCCTGATTTAAGTATATTGAAGTAAGAACCACATGAATGTGTTAATAATAAGCTAACATTTGTTGATCTGTTTGAAAGTTACCCACAAAAATCACAAGGTTGCATGGGAGCACATAGAAAAGTGAAGATTACACAAAGGAAGAATTCCCCATCCGGAACAACGAAGTTGAAGACCACTCCACTTAGAAGCAGTGACATCACAATGTCGAGATCAAGGTTACAGTGTGTTTAACTGTGGCTGATCAGTCCAATATGAGCCTGGAAGGCTCTGTGACAGGCTGGGCACAAAAAGTCCATTTGGACATTTGCATTGGAGATGTCTCTAGAGTTGCACATCTCACGTTTCCTTTGTGCTATAGCAATTCTACTTTGCTCATGGAGCACAGTGCCTTCTTTAATGGGGCATGCCATGCTGGGCAGTCCTGTGCCAGCCTCTCCCATGTCTCACAATCAATACTAAAGTTCTTCAGAGAGACCTTGAAAGTATCCTTGTACCACTTCTGCCTCTGTGTGAGCACTTACCATGTTAAAGTGTTGCATAAAATGGTCATTTGGGTAGAATGTGCATTTGGCATTTGGGCTACATGATGTGCCCGTTGGAGTTGCACTCTCTGCAGTAGAGTTTGAATGCTCAAGAGAGTTCAGTTCAGCTTAAGAGACGACCTCGGTGTCCAGCCCCCTGTCTTACCAGGTAATCTTCAGAATCCTCCTAAGACAATTCAAATAGAAGTGATTCCATTTTCTGGCAGCTGGTAGATTGTTCAGGTTTCACAGGCATAGAACAATGAAGTCAGCACAACAGCTCTGTAGACTTTCAGATGGTAGTCGGTCTAACACCTCTTCTCTCTTACACTTTCCTTCAGAGCTTTCCAAACTAGCTAGAAGCCTACAGTAAGGTAAAGGACAGTGGCTAAAGAACACCCCATTCTGGGCCATCAGTTTGAAGATCTGAGAATCAATTAGAAGAATGTATCAGCACCATGCAGAGCAACTACTGATAACTATCAGACAGAAAACTCCTTGGAGCAAGAACCACCTTTATCAATCAATTAAGCACCCTTTATTTATTATTTATTAAGTGAATGCCAGGTATGATGACTCTTCATAGCCAGTAGGTGTTTACAAACCATAGTATGTGCTTAATAAATACAAAAGAATGAATGAATAAGTGAAAAGCATAAACAAAAGGCAGTCAATCTTGGAGAATATAGGCACTAGAATAAAGAGGCAACAGCAGATTTGCACAACTTGGAAACTTCTTCCGCTACAGATAGGTTAGACTAGAGACAGACTGACAATGGTTGGTCGCCACACATGACAAACAGAAGAGTGCACAGTGACAACCTACGTTGTCGTGTGCAGGCCTGGATTACAGCAACAATGAAATCCAACCCAAAATGGATGGTTAATTCCCATCTTTTTTCCTAGATTTGCTTTAGCTCTACTTCCCTCTCACCATGTAAACAAATGACAACTCAAATGCTGGATCCCTTCAGCCTTATTCATTCAACACATATGTATTGGGGTACCTGCTATACATACATTAAAAAAAAGCACTGTGCTATGAACTTTATTTTTTTTACTTTGTTTTTTATTTTTAGCTTACAACACTCAGTTCCACAAGTTTTTGAGTTCCAAATTTTCTCTCCCTCCCTTTCCTCCCAAAACAGCATGTAATCTGATATAGGTTCTACGTATGCCTTCACATTAAACTTATTTTCACAATAGTCAAGTTGTAAAGAAGAATTATAACCAATGGAATGAACCACAAAAAAGAAGAAACAAAACCATAAAAGAAAACAAAAAGAGAGCAAATAGTTTGCCTCATTCTGCATTCAGACTCCGTTAATTCTTTCTGTGGATGTGTATGGCTTTTTCCATCATGACTCTTTTGGAGCTATCTTAGAACCTTGCATTGCTGAAAAGAGCCAAGTCTATCAAAGTTAGTCATCGCAGATACCGTGTGTCTGTAATCATGTATAATGTTCTCCTGGTTCTGCTCCCCTCACTCAGCATCAGATCATGTAAGTCTTTCCGGGTTATTATGAAGTCTGTCTGCTCCTAGTTTCTTATATGTGCTATGCACTTTATGAAGGATGCAAAAATACGATACGGTCCTTGCCCTCAAAAGCTTACAGCTAATTGTGGAAACAAGATATAGACACACAAAAAATAATTATGGTAATTGTCTCGGGCCATGCCCTTTGGGGTGCCCCATAATGCTAGTACTCGGAAATGATCCAGGGAGTCAAGAGTGGGAAGAAGGTAACGACTCTGCTAATTATTGCTATGAAAAACCTGAGGCTAAAATTTCATACAATCACCCCCATACTCCCAGACACAGTAAGAGAAGAAAGCCTCTTTTCCCTTCTGTGGACATTACCCCTAAGGCTATGTGAGTATGCTATCAATACTATACAAGAATAGTCCATGTCCCCACCTAAATTATAAACTCTTTGAGGGCAGGGATTATATGTTATTCCTATTTTTGTCTAAAGGACCTAGGACACAGCAGACTTTCAATAAATGATGTTCGTAATCCTCCTCCAAATACTTACTCCAGTATCTAACTGGGACTTGGAGGTGACCCTGGGTTTTGTGAAGGCTTAGTCATCAGAGCTCAGGCTCTAACATGTTAATCCTCCAAAATAAAAAGGCTTCGAATGCAGCCCTAACAGTGAGCCTGGCTGACTCGTATCCAAACACCAGTCAAGCTGAATCTGAAAAAGCCACTGAGTGATCAATGCCTTTACCCACAGAGGTTCATTAATCCATTCACTTGTCAGAGTGTGGAGGGCTTGTAGCTGTGTTCAGGGAAGGGAGTGGCCACACAGATAAAGTCACGAATCACTTGAAATGTTGAAGGAATTAAGATGATAATAATGCCTGATGCTCTTCTATAATTTCTTTATCTGTAAAAACCAGCCACTCCACAATGTCTTTAACTGCTAGGTGACTCAATGGATAGAGCCCTGGACTTGGAGTCTGGAAGATCTGAAAGTCAAATTCTACCCCAGACATCTTACCAGCTATGTGACCCTGAGTAAGTCACTTAACCCCTAGGTGCCTCAGTTTCCTCATCTGTAAAATGCAAAATAATAGCACCTACCTCATAGGATTGTTGTGAGGATCAAGTGTGATAATGTATGTAAAGTGCTTTGCAAAACTTAAATGGCCTCAGTTTTTTCTGTAAAATATGAGGCAATGTTCTCAGCTGAGAGGGTGGGGGAAGGGAAGCCATAGTAGTTTTGAGAAGGGATGAAAAGGTTTGGAAGAGCTGTTGTGAAGAATGGGATAATAAGTTGATGAGGGAGATTTTCTGTGCTATTTATTCTACCCACTCATTACAATCTTCTGAGTTCTTCCTGCAGTTTATTTCCATGAGAGAGACATTCACTGCTTAGAAAAATTGGTAGACAGAGGGGCGAGACTGAAGCCATAATGCAAACTTGGTCATGTAAGATCGTTTTTCCCCATCTTGACCCCTTGGTGAACTAACTCAACTCTGGGCTCTCTTCTTCTCTTGAGTCCCTAATACCCTTATCATTGTGACAATTGCTCCCTGCCAAGTCTCAGCCTTGGACCACTCCCACCACCTGCCTCCTTTGCTCCTATATATGTGTTGCTGAGCAAAGGTGGAGAAAATCACACAACCATTCTGACTGGGTCCACTACAAAGTAATGTTACAGCCTCAACTGGGCCCTCACTCTTGCTAGGCAATCCTTCTATATCTCCCTCATTAACTTCTTATCCCACTCTCCATAGTGGCTCTTCCAAACCTTTCTATCCCTCCTCAAAACTACCAGGCTCTCTATTCCCCCACTCTCTCAGCTGAGATCCTTGCCTAATAATTTACAGAAAAAGATGAGTCTATTCATCCTGCGCTCTTCCCCTCTTCCTCATTTCATGTTAGTGATATGCCTTCTGCCGCTATATCCTCCTTCACCCCTGTCTCACATGATGAGACTTAGTCCTTACCAAAGCTGACCCTTTTTCCTGCTCAAGTGATCTCATTCTGTTCTGTCTCCTCCAACAGCTTGCTCTCCCCTGCCATCTTCAGTCTATCACTTATATTTAATCTCTCCCTGTCTACCGGCTCCTTCCCTTCTGCCTACGAATATGCCACGGCTCCCTCATCTTCAAAAAACTCTCACTCGATCCTCCCAATCTTGCTATTGTCAACCAGACAGAAACCAGCCTCTAACCTGTAGGTGGCCAGAGCTGAACAGAGCAGGCTAGAGACAGGAGAGTCAGGACACAAACAGAAGTTTAATTTCAAAGTGAGGAAACACTTGCAAGCAGAAGTCCTCCTGAGTAGAAGGGCTTGACATACCGGGGCAAAGTCAGTGCTTGATATACATGAGAGGGCTGGACCACAACATAATCATTCTTAGTCATTCTCCTGATAGGCTCATGTGTGGACAACTGAGGCATTCCTGGGTCCTGTGGGAACAGTCTCCAAGGTGATTGTCTAACAGACACAAACAGAACCAGTTAGCATGGCAGGAACATGAGTGCAATACCCGGTTCAGTTCATTTAGCTATTACAAGAAACAGGGATTGTAAGGTGTGATGGATGGCTCTCAAGTCCCTGTGAAATAGGGGGAGCTCCAGCTAAAAAGTTGTTGATTAATATGAAACATAAATCCCTCAATGAACACCTAGTGCTGGTCAAAGCAAGACACTCTACCAGAGGGTGAGATCATCCAGAGGGCCGAGGATGTGCAAGCTGTGCACAGCCTGCTTGCTGGGCCTCAGCTCTGGGAAACAGGGTGTCTCCAACATCTGGACATTCTCATCCTCTGTAGCCAGACTCCTTGAAAAGGCAGTGTACAATAGGTGCCTTTACTTCCTTTCCTCTCACACTTCTGAACTCCTTACAATCCAGCTTCTGACTTTATCATTCCATCAAAGCTGCTCTCTCTAAACTTACTAAAGATCTCTTAGTTACCAAGTCCAATGACTTTTTCTCAATCCTCATTCTCCTTGACCTCTCTGTAGCCTTTGACACTGCTTATAACTCTCTCCTCCTCGATGCTCTCATCCTTGATACCATTCCTTTCTTTGCTCTAGGTTTTTAGGACACCATTATCCCCTGGTTTACCTCCTACCTATCTGATTGCTCCTTCTCTGTCTCCTTTGCTGGATCCTCCCCCAGATGACACTCTCTAACCACGGGTGTCCCTCCGAGTTCTGTCCTGGGGCTTCTTCTCTTCTCCCTCCCTACTACTTCACTTGGTGATCTCATCAGCTTTCATGGATTTAATTACCATCTCTATGCTTGGAGTGTATGGGTATTCATGGAGGACTGGCACCTCTGGTGTGATGGCTTACTAAGCCCTTTTCAGGGTTGTCTATCCATCGTTGGTGTCTACATGGCATTAAACTCTCACCTGTGGCTTAAGAAGCTGGAGCACGCACAGTGGCCACACTCTGGTAAACTGTCTTAGCAGATGGACTAAACCAGGTTGAGAGTAACTAACAGGCCTCAAATCCATCAGTTAGTTACCCCAAGCATGTGAAGGCTTCCCCCAGTGGAATGGGCATATGAAAACAATTTGTTCCAACAGCCGTGAAGGACAAACAACAACAATATGCAGATGATTCTCAAATCCATCTTTCCTGCCTCAGTCTCTCTGCTGACCTCCATGAATCTCTCATCTCCAACTGCCTTCCAGGCATCTCAGACTGGAGGTCCAGTAGACATCTTAAACTGAACATGTCCAAAACAGAACTCATTATCTTTTCCCCTGAACCATTCTCGCCTCCTAACTTCCCTATTACTATAGAGGGTAACACCATCTTCCCAGTTATTCAGGCTCACAACCAAGGCATCATCCTACCTCCTCACAATCTCTCACCCCTCCCACCATCTTCAATCTATTGCCAAGGCTTGTTGATTTCACCTTTGCAATTCCTGCCATATATGCCACCTTCTCTCCTCTGACACTGTCACAACTCTAGTGTAGGACCTCATCCTCTCCCCACATACTACCCCAATAGCCTGTGGGTGGATCTGCCTACCTCAAAGGTCTCCCCACTTGTAATGACAATGCTGCTTGCAGCTGCTGTAGAGATACAAGGCCAATAATACCAGCACACAGAAGGGCTGCCAGCACAGGTTCTTTGATCTGCTTTTCTAAGAAAAGCAACTTTAAGAGGTTAACAATCTTACTTTAATTAAACATACATATATCATAGTTCAGGGGAAAAATCAGCACCCTGAACTTCAGAGAAAAAAACAGAAATTACAAGCAGAAGTTATATAAATGGGGCAAAAAACACAAATCAGCAGACAGGGCTTCTGTCTGTCCATAGCATTACATGCAATAGTTACCAGAGAGAGAAGCACCAACATCTAGGTTTTCAAAGCCAGGGGGCTCCTTAACAGCTACCCAGAGTCTCATCTGGCCAAATCACATGAACACTCTTCCAATGAGTGAGCCCCCAAAGCAAAATGCTAACCTCAGAGTATATATACTGTTTCCAATCAAGGACTCTTGACTCAATCAAACACTCCTGATTCAAACAAAGGCAAGACTCAATCAAAGGCACTTGATTGCTTCAGTGCTGAGAAGCACTCCAAAAGAAAAAACAGCAAAAGGTCCCACTTTGCTTGCCATTACACCACTCCAATCCATCATCCATTCAGTCACCAAAATTATTTTCCTAAGATCTTTCCAAGATGTTGTCACCCTAAACTCCAGTGGCTCCATATTGCCTCCAGAATAAAATACAAAATCCTGTTTGACATTCAAAGCCCTCCATAACCTAGTACGACCTTTCCAGTCTTCCTATACCTTACTCCCTGCCATATGATCCAATAAAAGTGACCTTACTATTCCACAAACAAGATACTTCATCTCTTGGCTCTGGCCATTTTCTCTCGTTATTCCCCCATGCCTGGAATGCTCTTCCTCCTCACCTCCATTTATTGGCCTCTCTCACTTTAAGTCCCAGCTAAAGTGCCATCTTCTGCAGGAAACCTTTCCAAACCTGTCTTGATCCTAGTCCCTTTCCTCCCTTAATTATTTCCTATTTATTCTACATGTAGCTTGTTTGATGATAACGATAAATAATATGCCCGAGAGTCCACTGCTGGTGGCTCCTTCACAGTTTATTTTGGAGGTGGTGAGCCCATGAGTCAGGGCGGCAACATCTTATGTCTAAAAGAAGACCAAGAAATGCATCAAAGAGGCTATGAAGAAACACTTACTTATTGGCTGTCCCTTCACACTCTAACTAGAGAAAAAACAAAAGAGAAATCAGTGGTGAGCAAACAGAGATAGAGGAGGAAAAATCAATTAAAGAAGATATAGGCTCAGTTGAGGAAGGTAAAAGCAATGAAAACAGGAAGAAAACTAAGATCAAAGTGAAATCTATCAATCAGGAAAAGCTGTACAGGACTAGACCTATCTGAAGCTGCAACCATGACAGTGTCAGGCAGGAGGATCCCAGAGAGCTAAATAAGAGATTCACCAATGACTAGGAAGACCACTTGACAGCAAAGTACATCTCCCTGGAGGGCTACCTGGAATCCAAGACTCTGCTGCTCATTTCTCACTGAAATCTCTGACCTCTTGGACTCAGCCCAAATCCCATCTGTTGGGAAAGTACAGGAGGCTTTTCCCAGTGTACCCCTTCCAACTCCCACCACTGTCAGTGCCCTCTCTGAGACTACCTTCCATTTACACTGTACATATCTCGTATGCACAATTTTTTCATATGGTGTCTCTCTCATTAGAATGTGAACACCTTGACAACAGAAACTGTGTTTTTCTCTTCTTGTGTCTGTATCCCCAGACCTTAGTGCAATGCCCGGCCCATAGTAAGGATTTAATAATGCTTGTAGATTAATTTAAAACAAGCAGAAAGTCAAGCTGTATGTACCATGTGTGCCCACTGTGAGCAATTGTGTTGAGCTTCTTTCTGAGTATCTCAACTTTATCCATGATATGGTGGACTCTAAGAATCTTTCCCTCGACCAAAGGACCAAAGGAACATCAATTTAGAGGTGGCAGCGACCTTCAAGCTTCTCTAATCTAATCTCTAAACACCTTCACTCTAAAGATACAGTAAATGTTCTTCTGGACATCCTTCACTTGGAAAATAAATCTGACCATAAGCCATCTCGCCATGTGTGATAATATAGGAGATCAGACAGGCACCACCAGTTGGTTGCATCTTCATTGAGGACTTTTGAAAAGGACACATAGCACTTTTTATAGTTCTCTTTGTCTCCAGCCAGCTCAAAGAAGAGCTCTAGGTACCTTCTAAGATCTGTTCTGTAGATTATCTCTCCTGACACAACGTGGCACCTATTCAGAGGCAGAGAGCACTGCATTTAGAGTCATAGGACCTAGGTTCAAATCCTGACTGCTACTTACTACCCTGTACAACCTTGGGCAAGGCATTCTCCCTCTCTGGGCCTCAGTTTCCCCATCTGTAAAAATGGCTAAATGAAGAGGACACTGTGTAGCATCTCAAGGAATTAGATGGGTAGAATTTTGTCTCTGTCACCAAAAAGGGTCCAGAACTCCAAATGAAGAAGAAAAGAGGAAAATAGAGGAGACCAAGGTAAAATTTTAATTCCTGTGCAGCTAATGAGATCCAGGATAAAAAGGTGGAGAAAGTGACAGTGTCCAACCAGTTAGTATCTTCCCCTTGTGACTGGAATATATAACTATATATCATGAAGACACGGGCATTGAGGGGTGACTCCCTAATGGGTTACATGTAGGCTAAGAAGCACCTGGAGAGCAACCCTGACTATCCCACTAAAGAGTCTCTTAGAAGGCTGGTGATATCAGGAATGACAAAACTGTTGACGATCTGGTGTTGCTACTCTTTGAGACAGCCTACTCTCCTCTGGTTTCTCCCTTGTGGATCTCTAGACCCACTCAAATGATTCATCTGGGTCGTGGCAATGATGAGAAGGAGGTGACAGCAGAGGAGCCCAGTTCCTGATAAGATTTCCCCAAAGGAAGGAGATGAGGCTTGTGTCCAGCACGGAGGAGGTAGGTTAGGCTGCCCCACATTCCCCTCCTTCGTTACCTAACCATGCTTTCCTTGTATAGTCTCTCACAGCAATGGTGATGGGCATTCCTGATCTAACTCCACTTGTCATTGTCTCATATCTTGCCCTCAAGAGTGTAGAACAAGGTCCTCTGACTCCTCCTTTCATCTAGGGAGTAGGGTATTGCACTTTGTGAGTTATTTATTTTACTCTGATATTATGGAGGGCGGACTGGCGTATGAGAGCACAATCTTGGAAGCATGCACATAGGGGTTTGGTGAGCCTGCTTTGGGAACTGTATAATGTGGTAGAATGGAAGGACTGGCTCTCTGCTTCACAGCATGTGCAGGTATCCTGTCCATTTATTGCTTGGGGAAAAAAGACCTCTTCAATTGGCTATTGGGCCAGAACTAAGCATACATACAAGACTCATTTGGGGACAGGGGGTGAGGGGATGGGAGGAAGGAAACAATTTGAGTCGTTTTTTCCTAGTGACGATTCAAGGAAGACATGACATGTTTATCTGGGTGGGAAGAGAGGTTTCTGGCCTGCGTCTCAGCCCTTCTTGGCTCCAGAGAACACTTGGAACACCATTGCTTCATTGTCTATTGTATCTATTCTCCCTGCTCTGAGATGAAGGAATATTGGTAACTGCTATGATCTTGTGAGCTTTAAAAGAGGGAAGTCCATACTAGAGATGGCCAGCAGCCAAGTCTCATAAGGCAAAAATCAACCTGTTGAAGAGCGAAATGCAAGGTTCGGGAATTAGAATTCATACCAGAGTTTGCTAGCAGCTATGCCCAGGAAAAAATAATCTGTGGCAGAAAGTCCAGCAAAGAACTAGATGTGGATGAAGAAATGCTGGTTTCTTCAAGCAAGGGAGCGATTCATCCATCAGCTATGCTGCATTCAGAAGTAAACTTGGTGGAATGAATGTTTTGTGGTAACCACTTTATAAGCTTAAGCTCAGCCTCCCCAAAAGCTCAGGTGGTAGAAGAGACAATGTGTCCTCCCAGCACAGGCGAATCTGTCTGTATGTGTGTATGTTCTTGCAATATCTTCTCAGTAAATATCTCTTCATAAAAGCTAATTGATGTCACTTGGTTAAATGTGAGAACTGATCAATATTATGGATGATATTGAGGAAATATTAGTGGGCACTGGTTAGCTGATGTTGAAGAGATACATGGTGATCAATACTGGGGAAAACCCACCAGAATGGAGGCTTAAACCAACCCCCAACTACTCAAAAGTACTCAGAATCCTGAGAGAGAAATGTAGTCTTACTCTGGGGAATTAGCTTACAAGTGAGAGTGAGAATTTAGCCATTACACTAAAATTAAAGTGTGTAAAATAAAGAGTTCACAATATGAATTATAATCCTGGGAGATTTAGGACTTAGAAGTAAGTCCTAAACAGAAGTAAGCCCTGAAGTCATGGAAGGAGGGTTGCAGAATTACACCACCAGGGAATTGAAAATAGAGAAAAGGGCCAAAAACAGAACACCAGAGAACACACACTTAGGACATCGGAGGAAGGTGATGAAGCCAGTAAAGGAGTGCTCAGGTTGGAAGGAGGACCAGAGGAGAACATTGCCATGGAAGCCAGGGGAGGAGAGTGTCTCAAAAAGGTCTGGTTGGTAGGGATCTGTAGAAAGGTCAAGGGACATGTTCTCTTGAAGAGAACAATTTCAGTAGACTAAGGGAGTCCAAAGCCACAGACTGTAGGGTTTGAGAAATGAGTGGGGGTGATGATAGCATCAATTTTCATACTGAGAAATGTGTCAGTGGAGGAGAAAGATAGGGTAATAACCTGAAGGATTAGCAGGGGAGGAAGGTGTTTGCAGACTAGGTGAAACCTGAGCATATTTCATAGGCAGAATGGAAGTAGCCAATAAAGAGGGAGAGACTAAAGATGAAAGAAAGTAAGAGGGTGATTGATGTAGCAAGTTATCAGAGGAGATGCCAAGGGATAGAATGAGGGGTACAGATGGAGGGCTGGTTTTGGCAAGGGAGATCTCAAAAACATCATAGGATCATAAAGCTAGAGCTAGAAGGGAACTCAGAAGCTGCTTTGTCCAGCCTCCTCATTTCATATATTAGATGAGCAAAATGAAACTTAAGAAGGTTCCCTACCCCTACCCTAGGTCATATACATAGTTATATATCAAAGATGGGCTTTAAACCCAAGTCCACTGACTCCAGAGCCAGTGATCTCCCCTGTACCAGGTTTCAAGGTTTATAAGAAGAAAGATGAGGAACATGTTGAAATTTGAGAAAGAAATTGGGCGGGGGTGGGAGGGAACTTCAGGAACAGGACTAAAGAGTTGACTATGCAGGAAGATGGCGCAGTGGATAAAGTGCCAGCCCTGGAATCAGGAGGACCTGAGTTCAATCTGATCTCAGACACTAGCTATGTGACCCTGGGCAAGTCAAACCCCGTTTGCTTCAGTTTCCTCATCTGTAAAATGAGCTGGAGAAGGAAATGGCAAACCACTACAGTATCTTTGCCAAGGAAACCCCAAATAGGGTCACAAAGAGTTGGACATGACTGGAAAGATGTTTGTTTTTAGCTTAGGGAGAGCAGAAAGGAAGGAACTACAAGGGCCAGGTGGTGCTTTCCTCTCCAGGGGGGCACAATTTCATGCTTCTTCCCCTTGATGACTGCCAGCTTTTCCCCTGAGGTCCTCTCAATCAGGGACTCAACCTTTTTTGTGCCATGGACTCTTTTAGCCATCTGGTCAAGCCTATGGACCCCTTCTCAGAATAATATTTTTTAAATACATAACGTAAATACATAGAATTACAAAGGAAACCACTTGTGTTGAATTACAGTTATAAAAAATATTTTTGAAGAACAATTACACAGATGAAAAGAAAAAAACTCCTGCTCTAGAGGCATAAGCGCAACTTCCACCATCAGGACACACCATCCCCTCCTGGCATAGCTGTACCTCAGGTGGAACTGTCTTCCACGCCACCTTACCCATCCTTCCTCTACACTGGACTGTCCTTTCCCTCAGACAAGCCACTTGTTTAATGGAATTTGCCCCCAGTATGATTTTCGCTAGCTATGACTCTGAATAAGGATGCTAAAGACGAATGGTGTGTGCCACCACACTGGGTGAGATGGGCACGGGCCTTAGGAGCCCTCTGGACTTTTCTGTAGCCCTCAATACTCCAGGATAGCAGTGATCCACCTTACCCTTCTTTTATTTCTGAAGTATCCTATACTACATGCCTAGCACATAGTAAGTACTCAATAAAATTTGATTAGTTGATATGACACAGCTAAAAGGTAGCATGGAATTAAGTGCTAGTAGCATTATAATTATGCAAAGGAAAGCAGTGAGAACAGAGTGGAAAGAGCCTTCCTAGGGTATTTGCGAAGATCAAATGGAATAATATTTGTAAAGCACTTAGCATAGTTCCTGGCACATAATTCATATTATATAAATGTCATTGTTGAGTAATTTTTAATCATTTCTGACTCCTCTTGACCCCATTTGGGGTTTTCTTGGCAAAGATACTGGAGAGGTTTGCCATTTCCTTCTCCAGCTCATTTTACAGATGAGGAAACTGAGGCAAACAGGGTTAAATGACTTGCCCAGGGTCACACACCTAGTAAGTGTCTGAGGCCACATTTGAATTCAGGTCCTCCTGACTTCAGGGCCAGCACTCTATTCACTGTATCACCTAGCTGCCCTATATAAATGTTAGCTATTGTTATTATGTAAATACTATCATCATCATCATCATCATCATCATCATCATCATCATCATCATCAGCTCCTTTGCAATCAGAAGACCTGGGTTTGAGTTTCAGCTCTGTTTCTACCTATATGATCTCTAAGACTGAGTTTCCTTATCTATATAATGAGGATAGTTGGACTAGATGACCTATTCCAACTCTAAATCTTATGGTTCTTTGTTTGAAAGGAATGCCATGTGGACTAGACTAATCTTACGCCCCTCCTTAGCCACTGGCATGTGTGAGTGATGCCATCATTAAACTATAAGGATCTAGCTTTAATGAATATTTTGGGTCTTAAGGTGGGCACATTCTAAGTTTATATTCACCTTGCAGTCAGAAAAGCTTTCAGGACTTCCAGTGCCAAGATGGCAGAGTATGGCAAGAACCCTCTGAAGCTCTCCCAAATTCCCCTCCAAAAAACTAGAAAATGACCTCAGAATTGATCTAGGAGCAGGGAAGCAGCTTACCAGCCCAGCAGGAAAGGTCTGTCTCACTGGAGTGGGAGGGGAGGGAGGTCCAAAAGTAGCAGCAGCAGCAGCCAGCCTCACAGCAGGTGGCTTGCAGCAAGGCTCCAAACCTTGGGCAATCCACCAGTACGGCTCCACCCTCCTGCCAACCAGCAGCCCCCTGGGCCAGTGAGCAGTCTGTGCAACCCAGCAAGGCCCCACCCCAGCAACCCCACTCTCAGCACAAGCCACCTGCGAGACCTTGATCCCACTGCTGACCAGTGGTGTAGCCCTGCCCTGGGGCTGGCCAACAGTGAGACCCACCCCTGGGGCTTACCAGCAGAGAGACCCTGTTTCCATAGCAACCCAGCACAGGGGCCCACCACTTGGGCAGTTCAGCAACAAAATTACTCCTCCAGGGCCTGCTAGCAGAGAGGGCCTGTTTCCATAGCAACCCTGGGGCTGACCAGCAACAAGATCCCTCTTCCAGGGCCAGCCACCAGAAAGATTCTGTTACCATAGCAACCTAGCAGCAAGGCTCCACACCTGGAGCAGGCCATCAGCTAAACCCCATACCCGTGGAGGCCAATGGGGAGACCTCACCCCCTAGTCCAAGCCAGAAGGGAAGCCTACCCTCCAGAGAAAGCTAGCAGCTAAGTCCTGAAGCCCAGTGAAAGCCAGCAGTAAGAACCAGAGCCCCAGCACAAAAAGGCTGGGACAGTGCAAGACAAGAGCCCAACTCTCACATAAAAACACCAAGTCACAAAAAGGGCAGGAAAAAAATAAACAAAAAACCAAAAAAAAAAAGACTTTGACTATAGAAAATTACTATTGCGATACGGAGGATCAAGGAATGAACTTAGAAGAAAATAATAGTGTCAAAATGGCTACATGTGAAGCTTCAAAGAAAAATGTAATTTGGTCTCAGGTCTCTTGAAGAGATTAAAAAGGAGTTTGAAAGCAAATTAGAGAAGTGGAAGAAAAATTGGGAAAGGAAATAAGAGTAATGCAAAAGAATTGTGAAAAAACAGGCAATGGCATGGGGAAAGAGATACAAAACTTTACTGAGAAAAATAACTCCCTAAAAAATAGAATTGGCTAAATGGAAAATGAAATTTAAAGCTCAGTGAAGAAAACAGTACCTTAAAAATTAGAATTATACAAATGGAAAATGATTCTATGAGCCATCAAGATATGATAAAACAAAATTTAAAAAGTAAAAAAATAGAAGAAAAAGTGAAATTTCTCATTGGAAAAACAATAGACCTAGAAAATAGATCCAGGAGATAATATAAGAATTATTGGAATATCTCAAAGCCATGATCAAAACAAGAAAGAAAGAAAGAAAAAGCCTGGACAACATCTTTCAAGAAATTATCAAAGAAAACTGCTCTGATATATTAGAACCAGAGGGCAAAATAGAAATTGAAAGAATCCACCAAACACTGCCTGAAGAGATCCCAAAATGAAAACTCTCAAGATATAATAGTCAAATTCCAGAGCACACAGATAAAGGAGAAAGTATTGTAAACAGCCAAAAAGAAACAATTCAAATATCATGGAACTGCAATCAGGATTACACAGGATTTGGTGGCTTCCACATTAAAGAACCAGAGTTCTTGGAATATGATATACAGGAAGGCAAAGGAGTTAGGATTACGACCAAGAATCACCTACCAGCAGCAAAACTGAAAATAATCTCTCAGAGAAAAAAATGGATATTTAATGAAATAAAAGACCAGAATTGAATAAAACATTTGACCTCCAAATACAAGACTCAAGGGAAACATAAAAAGGTAAAAAAAGAAGCAAGAAAGAGAAAACATAAGAAATTCAATAAGGTTAAACTGTTTGTATTTCTACATGGCAAGATAATATTTGTAATTCTTAACAACTTTATTCCTATAAGAGTAATTTTAAGGAGTATATGTAGACAGAGGATATAGATATAAGGTGACTTTGATGGGATGATACCCAAAAAAAATAAATAAAGGGGTGAGAAGGAAAATTGCACTGGAAGAAGAAGGAGGGGAGAGATTGAATGGGGTAAATTATCTCACATAAAAGAAGCATGAAAGAACTGTTATAATGGAGGGTACTATGAGGGTGGTGGTACGCAAAGCTTAAACTTTACTCTCATCAAAATTGGCTTAAAGAGGGAATAAAATACACACTCCGTTGGTTAAAGAAATCTATCTTACCCTATAAAGAAATAAAAAGGGAATGGGATAATAGAAGGGGGAGGGTGGGACTGATAACAGGAAGGGCATATTGGGGAAGACAGTGATCAGAAGTAAAATACTTCTGAGGAGGGAAAGAGTAGGGTGTAAGGGGAGGGGATAGGCGAGGGAAGAATAGCAAGGAGGGAAATACACAGTTATCATAACTATAAATGTGAACGGAATGAACTCATTCATAATATAGAAGTGGACAGCAGAACGGATTAAAAACCATAATCCTACAATATTTTGTTTACAAGAAACACATTTGAAGCACAGAGATGCCCACAGGGTAAAGGTAAGGAGCTGGAGTAAAATCTATTATGCTTCAACTGAAGCAAAGAAAGCAGGGGTAGCAATCACGATCTCAAACAAAGCAAAAGCAAAAATAGATCTAATTAAAAAGGATGAAAAAGGAAACTATATCTTACTGAAAGGTACCACAGACAATGAAATCACATCAATACTAAGCATACATGCACCAAATGATATGGCATCTAAATTTTTGAAGGAGAAGTTGAATGACTTACAAGAGGAAATAGATAATAAAACTGTACTAGTGGGGGACCTCAACTTTCCCCCCTAAGAACTAGATAAATCTAACCAAAAAATAAACAAGAAAGAAGTTAAGGAGATGAATAAAATTCTAGAAAAGTAAGATATGATAGATTACTGGAGAAAACTGAATGGGAATAGAAAGGAATATACCTTTTTCTCAGCAGTATATGGAACCTACACAAAAATAACCATGTGTTAGGACATAAAAACCTCACAACCAAATGCAAAAAGCAGAAACAGTAAATGCATCCTTTTCCAATCAAAGCACAATAAAAATTACATTCAATAATGGACAATGGAAAGAGAGATTAAAAATTAATTGGAAATTAATCTTACCCTAAAAAACAAATCTTACCCTTAAAAACCAAAAATTATACAAACAATTGATTATTTTATTGAAGAAAATGAGAACAATGAGACAACATACCAAAATTTGTGGGATGCAGCCAAAGTGGTGCTTAAGGGAAAATTTATATCTCTAATTGCTTACATCAATAAAATAGAAAATTGGGCATGCAACTAAAAAACTAGAAAAAGAACAAATTAAAAACAATTAAACACCAAATTGGAAATCCTGAAAATCAAAGGAGAGATTAATAAAATTGAAAGTAAGAAAAATCATTTAACTAATAAATAAAACTAGAAGCTGGTTTAATGAAAAAACCAATAACATAGATAAACTATTGGTTAATTTGATTTAAAAAAGGAAATTACTAGTATCAAAAATGAAAGGGGTAAATTCACCACCAACGAACAGGCCAATTGTCAGGAGCTCTTTTGCCCAATTATAAGCCAATAAATTTGACAATCTAAATTAAATTCATGAACATCTACAAAAATTTAAATTACCCAGATTAACAGAAGAAATAAAATACTTAACCCAACCACAGAAAAAAGAAATTGAACAAGCCATCAATGAACTTCCTAAGAAAAAATCCCCAGGACCACATGGATTCACAAGTGAATTCTACCAAACATTTAAAGAACAATTAATCCCAATACTATATAAATTATTTGGGAAAATAGGCAAAGAAGGAGTCCTATCGTTACAACAAAATATGGTGCTGATACCCAAACCGGGAAGAGCAAAAACAGAGAAGAAAACTAAAGACCAATTTCCCTAATGAATATTGATGCAAGAGTTTTAAAGAAAATACTAGCAAAGAGATTACAGCAACATATCACAAGCATCATACACTATGACCAGGTGGGATTTATATCAGGAATGCAGGGCTGGTTCAATATTGGGAAAGCTATCAGCATAATTCACCATATCAGTAACAAAACCAACAGAAATCATATGATTATCTCAATAGATGCAGAAAAAGCCTTTACCAAAATACAGGGCCCATTTGTATTTAAAAACCCTAGGGAGTAGAGGAATAAATGGAGATTACCTTAAAGTGATAAGTAATATTTATCTAAAATCATCAGCAAGCATTATCTGTAATGGGGATAAGCTAGAAGCCATCCCAGTACAATCAGAGGTGAAGCAAGGATGCCCATTATCACTTCTATTATTTAATACTGTACTAGAAACGTTAGCTATTAGCAATAAAAGAAAAAGAAATTAAAGGAATTAGAATAGGCAATGAGGAAACAAAACTATCACTCTTTGCAAATTACATGATGTCAGACTTAGAAAATCCTAGAGAATCAACAAAAAACTACTTGAAATAATTAACAACGTTAGGAGGATAGAAAATAAACCCACACAAACCATCAGCATTTCTATTACCAAAAAGTCCAGTGGCAAGAGATAAAAAGAGAAATTCCATTTAAAAGAATTACAGACAATACAAAATACTTGACCTTCTACCTGCCAAGACAAAACCAGGAACTGTATGAACATAACTATAAAACACTTTTCATACAAATAAAGTCAGATCTAAATAATTGGAAAAATATTAATTGCTCAGGGGTACACCAAGCCAATATGATAAAAATGATAATTCTGCCTAAATTAATCTATTTATTTAGTGCCATACCAAACTATCAAAATTATTTTATAGAGCTAGAAAAAAAAACAACAAATTTCACCAAGAAGAACAAAAACTCAAGGATATCAAGGGAATCAATGAAAAAAAAAATGTGAAAGAAGGTGGTCTATCCATACCAGATTTCAAACTGTGTTATAAAGTGGTAATTATCCAAAACAATCTGGTACTGGCTAAGAAATAGAGTGGAAAATCAGTGGAATACATTAGATACAAATTACAATATAGCAAATGACCATAGTAATCTTTGTTATGATAAACCCAAAGATCCAAACTTCTGGAACAAAAACTCATTATTTGCCAAAAACTGGAAAAACAGGAAAACAGTACAGCAGAACCTAGGTACAGACTAACACCTCATACCATAAGCCAAGATAAGGTCAAAATGGGTACATGATTTACACATAAAGGGTGATACCACAAGCAAATTAAGTGAGCATGAAATAGTTTATCTGTTAGATTTATGGATAAGGGAAGAATTTAGGACCAAAGAAGATATAGAGAGCTTTACAAAATGTAAAATCGTATCACTTTGATTATGTAAAATTAAAAACTTTTTGCACAAACGAAACAAATGCAACCAAAATTGTGAGCAAAGCAGAAAACTGGAAGAAAACATTTTGCAATAAGAATATCTGATAAAGGCATCATTTCTCAAATATATGGAGAACTGAGTCAACTTATGAAAATACAACTCATTCCCCAGTTGATAAATGGTCAAATGATATGAACAGACAGTTTTCAGACAAAGAAATCAAAGCTATCTATAGTCATATAGACAAATGCTCTAAGTCACTAACGAAAACAACTATGAAGGGGGCAGCTAGGTGGCACAGTGAGTAGGGCACCGGCCCTGGAGTCAGGAGGACCTGAGCTAAAATCCGGCCTCAGCCACTTGACTCACTTACTAACTGTGTGACCTTGGGCAAGTCACTTAACCCCAATTGCCCTGCCTTTCCCCCTCAAAAAAAAAAAATAAAACAACTATGAAGTAGCACCTCACACCTATCAGAGTGGCTAATATGACAAAAAAGGAAAATATTGGATGTTGAAGAGGCTGTGGGAAAATTGAGACACTAGTGCACTGTTGGTGGAGTTCTAAAGTGATTCACCTATTCTGGAGAGTTCATTTGGAACTATGCCCAAAAGGCTACAAAACCGTGCATACCCTTTGATCCTGTAATACCACTGCTAGGTCTGCAAAGACATACCCCAAAAAAGGGGAAAGGACCTATTTGTACAAAAAATATTTATAGCAGCTCTTTTTTGTGGTGGCTAAGAACTGGAAATCAAAGGGATGCCCATTAATTGGGGAATGGCTAAACAAACTGTGGCATATAAACGTAATGAAATATTATCATGCTAAAAGAAACAACAAACAAGAAAACCTGGAAAGACTTATATGAACTGATGCAGGAGAACACTGTACACAGCAACAGCAGTATTGTTTGATGAAGAACTGCAAATGATTTAGCTATTCTCAGCAATACAATGATCCAACACAATCCCAAAGGACTAATGATGGAGCATATTATCTGCTTCCACAGAAAGAACTAACATTGATTGAATACAGACTGAAGCATGCTATTTTTCGCTTTCATTTTTTTACAATCTTATTTGAATCTTCTTTTACAAAATGATTAATATGGAAGTGTTTTACATAATTGCACATGTACAACCTACATCTGATTACTTATCATCTCAGGGAGGGGAGAGGGGGTAGAGTCTGAAGTTTTGTGAGGAAAGATGGATATTTTTTCACCTTACCATAATAAAGGGCATGAGAAAAATATGTGTATTAGGGAAAACATTGGAAAAATGCTGTGATGGTTTTGCAAATTAAATATGGCAGGACTGGTTAAAATGAAGTTTTAAAAAATATTTTTAACTGTATAATTGAAAAAGATATATGGTAAGAGTGATAACCCATGTACCCCATTGGTGTCCTCTCAAGGCCAAGAGAACTTGAGGAAGACCCCTAGTAAAATGGGTAAACTCTCTGCAGGAGTACATTTATGGGATGACACAGACAAGATTTCCCTCAGGATAAGCAGGAATGGATGGACTGCAATCTGTATCCTTGGAGGGAATACCCACATCAATGAAATTGCAGAACCATTACAGTGCTATAGCATGTATTTGTTTATGTGTCTATGCACATAAAGTAGATGCACATACACACACACACATATACATATATACGCATACAAAAAAAAATTTCCAACTATGTGAAAAGTTGGGAATATAAATCCCACCAACAATAAATATTCTGAGAGTTCTGATATATGGTTTGCTAATTTTCCAGAAATTAAACCATAATACTAAATACTAAAACAAAATATATAATACTAAAATAAAATACATAACATTAAAACTTAAAAAACCCTTTCTGATACATTTGTTCAGAGCATTATTTATTAATTGCTTTTAGGCATACAGTAATTGGCTAGAAACAAGAGTCTTTCTTTCTCCAAAAATGAGCATTAATTTGATGAAAAAATAACAATTTCTATCAAACATGCTTAGTGATTTTGCTCTTTTAAATTTGTGCATCTCTATTTTACATTTTATTCTTTTTATACTCTGCACTCCTTCCTTTAAGATAAGGCAAAGGAAGCTGCATTTTAAAAAAAATACAAATAATTTTTCAGTATTTGTAAGTCAGCCTCCTCTAGTGGTCAAAATATGTAAGCATCTGTGAAACTACCAAAAAAAAAAAAAGGCACAATTCTTTGTATTCCAAAGTGTTGCTATTCACCCATTTTAAGCAGGAAATAAACTGTGATGGGTTTTTCATCAAGTATGGGTTGGCACTAAGCCATCTACTTTTCTCTTGCCTGTTTTCCCTTGTAACCAGTGGTATGACCTGGGTCTGAATTTTTCCACAACCCTGGCTAGTTATAAAACTTGAATGTGACTCATCGTGCTAATGTGCAATATCAAAGATGACCAATTGTGAGAAGATCAGAAGAAAGAGAATGACAACTAAAGTGAGAAGACACATAGCAAATAGCAAAGAAATACATTTATCCAAATCATAGCAAAATAGAGGAGAGTGATCCTAGCTGCCAGGATATGTCACACACCACTTGATAATAAGATCAAAGATTCTAGAGTTAGAGGGACCTCAGAGGTCACCTTCTCCAACCCCCTCGTTGTACTTTAAAAATTATTATGAATTTGACAAGTACAAAAAACTTGAACATTTCCATGTACATAGAAGAGCCCCAAAAGAGGATTGCATATGAAACCACAACTCTCTGTTACTTCCAATCGCCTCACTTTATAGCCAAGATCCAGAGAAGTTAATAATTTCTCCAAAGTCACACAGATCACAAGTAGGAGCTCTCTCAGCTTTAAATGCTTTTGCTGTTTTGACTATCCCCTCTCCATGCCTTGGGCCTTTATTGCCAGCTCCAAAGCAGTCTCACAATACACAGGCTTTGTAAGGGTGGTTAGACCTAATCCCCTATGTCTAAAAGATCCCTGGGGCAGTGATAGTTTACTATCTATAGATGCCCACAGTTACACAGCTAGCAAATGTCTGAGGCCAGATTTTAATTAAGGTCTTCCTAACTTCAGGCCCAACACTATCCACTGCGCCACCTAGTTGCCCCCCTCTATCCACTGAAAGAGAGCTCTCTTCAGTCAGAACCAGATGGGCAGCTTGGCAGATGCTAATGGAAGTAAAGTTCTCCAGACTGAAGCCAATATACCCCAAAAGGGATTGTAATACTTTGTCTAAGGAAGAAAAGGGTAATAAATTTTGTAGTGTCACTACAATTCCCTCCAAACATTCCCACTCCTAGAAAGGAGACAGAATCTAGATTCTATTGGTTCTTATTCCTATCCAAATTTAATCCAGAATGAGTGAGGGTGTCATCCACCTTACCCGTTTGTCTGCTATGGCCCCAGGTAAGAATGTTATTGACACAGTGAACATGTGGAATGGATTTCTTTGCTATTTGCTATGTGCCTTCTCACTTTAGTTGCCATTCTCTTTCGTCTGATCTTCTCACAATTGGTCATCTTTGATACTGTACATTACAACAATGAGTCACATTCAGGTTTTATACTAGACAGGGTTGTGGAAAAATTCAGATCCAGGTCATACCACTGGTTACAAGAGAAAACAGGCAAGAGAAAAGTAGATGGCTTAGTGCCAAGCTGTCGTAAAACAGTGTTTTAAAATCATATTGTGGATCTGATGGAATAACCCTGAAGTAGATATGACCAAGCAAATAGTTCGTTTTTTATGTGAAAATGCCTGTTGATTGATCTTATCCTCAGACTTACGTGTCAAAGGGATACCGATACTCCAAGAGCTATCAGCATCTCCAGGGCCAATCCAATTAACCCATCAGCATTTAAGGTATGTCTAGCACAATGCCAGCACATGGTGGATGGTTAATAAAATACTTATCGATTGATCGACTGGTAATTCAAGCTATATGGACACATTCACCGTCCTTCATTCCTTGGAAGGAAACCCCAATCCATAATACAGTCAGTCGAGTCCTGGACAGAGTATCTCAAAACTAGTGCCTCGATTAAGTTGTTATGATGCTGAATTGCCCACAGGCCCATTCTCATTGTGTGGCAGGTAGCGCCCAGTAACATTAGAAAGGCAGCACGGTATAGTGGATGGAGTACTAAACTTGACATCAGGAAGACCTTGGTTTGAATTACACCTCTAACACATTAGCCCGGTGACCTGAGCAAATCATTTAATTGCTCTGAGACTCGAGTTACTCATCTGCAAAAATGGAGAGGATACCTGTAGTATCTATCTCATTGGGTTGTTGTAAGGCTCAAGTGAGGCAATATATGCAGAACACTTTGCAATCTTTAAAGTCCTTACTATTGTCAGTGGTTATTAGTCAGTCTCTCATTATTTACATAGCTTACGGCTCTGTTGGATGACTTATATGTAGCTTCCTGTGACCCTACTATTATCTGAGCATGTGGATTGATGAGTCAGTATCAGTACCAACCAAAATGAATTAGAGTCATCGGACCCTTTTTCACTCTCTCCAAGATTCACAGATAATCAGAGAAGCCTGAAGGGGTGGGCTGGGTCTTCCTCTGACCAGTAGGCTGGGGTGAGGAAGACTGTCTTCTCTTCAAACTGCCAGTGCACTCAATTTTCAGCCAGTCATTCAACAAGCATTTATTAAACATCTGTTATGTTCTAGACATCATCCTAAGTGCAGTATTGGAATGTCATACTTAAATATTTAAAATACTGTGATACCCTAGCAAAATTGCTAGGGACACACTGCCCCACGGGACACAACACCTAATCAAGAGATCATGGGACCTTTCCCCAGGAATTTTGCTTGAAGGTTGTCAGTCTCTTCTGGCTAATCTCAGAAAACATCACTGGATGTACCCCCATTGTCTGCATAGCAAACTTCTCATTATATACCACTCCCTACTAGAACAGGACAAAGACAATAGTAACCCATGCCCAACCCTGGCCAAATAATAAATTGGCCACAGGCCAACTTCTTAGGTTTCCATTTCCATGAATTCGACTCCTCTGCCAAGTCAAAAACCGCACATAAGAGGTCACCTGCATCTTCAGGGTTCTCTCCCTTAATAAGATTAATCTGGGGCTAGCTCCATAATAGTCAATTAATCAACAAGCATTAAGTGCCTACTATGTGCTAGGCATTATGCTAAGTGGTAGCAATTTCTGAAAAAAAAAAAATTCCCAGATGATAAGGGAACGGGAATGGAAATGTGGAAATCTGTTCTAAATTCAAACTGCCCATATCATTTTCACATCTGATAAGTCTTAGTGAGGATAAGCTTTTTTTTTTTTATGGGTAAGTCTCATCTCTCATCTCATCCCTCAGGTTATGCCCCTTCATACATGCTCTGGCCCAGTCAGTGTGGCCTTCTGTTTCTCATATATGTATGGTATTCCATTTCCTGCCTCCACATCTTTGCACTATACAATCCTCATACATGGAGCACCTCCCCTCCCTCTTCTTGGGCTCTTAGAATCCCTAGCTTTGTTTTAGACTCTGCTCAAGTGGCACATTCTAGATTAAGCTTTTTTTGATCTCTCTCCTCCAAATCACCTTGTATACTCCCCCTCAAGGAAGACCATCTCACGTTTGCCTTCGGATCTCAAGTGCCTAGCACAGTACACACAGTGAACCTTTAATAAATAAATGCTTGCTGATCGATTAGCCCACCCAGCCTTTCAGCTGAGCAACCTCATGAGACTGATGAGCCCAAGCCTGGTTTTAATCCTCCATATCCCTTAGGGAAGTGTTCTCCTAGATAGCAAATAGCTCAGTCCATAGGCCTTCTGTGCCTCCTTCCCAAGGTTAGAGGATCACTCCTTTCCTTTTCAGCTGCTCTTGGGATCAGAAATGTCCTCTATGTGCCTCTAGTTCCTCCTAATCTATTCCAACCCCCACCTCAAGTAAACTTGAAACCACTTCTCAATAAAGGAGCTCAGACACTTTCCAACATTCACCAAATATATCGCCACACTAGTGGGCAATCTATGAAGCTAGCAGGGGTTTCCCTAGACATGGCATTCCATGAACACACATATTGCCAGGATATCCTGCCAACTGTACCAGGATATTGATCTTAGACTATCCCTTAAATCATGGTTACTAGAATTATGGAGTAACATATGAATACATGTAATTACCTGAGTGTAGTCTTCCCCCTACCTTTGGAGTATGCTCAGCTGGTATTCCAGACAAACTCATGTAAACTTGGGCTGGGTCTGCTCCTGGGCATGTGTGATGGAAACTCCCTCCTCTCCCCCACCCTTCCCATCCCCCCACTTCAGAGCAGGCACAGATATCGTCTGATTGCTTCCTGGTGTCCATGAATTTGCAAGGATTCATACTGTGTGATAACAAAAAAAAAATTCTTTTAATTGCTTGCTAATTCAAACCCCTGTAGTAATATAGTAAAGGAGTTGTCCCTGACCACTGGATTTCTAGGAGAAAAGAATGTACACACACTTTTAAGTTTAATAGGCATTATTAACATTTTCTCCATCACCTTCTGGTCTAGAGAGCCAACAAAACAATATATCAAACCCTGATTGTAGCTGTTTGCCCATTTCCAAGGTGCAAATGCTCACACTGAAAATTTAACAATTGGCTCTCTTGAGCTAGCTCAAGGTGGCTCCACCACACCCCTGTACCTTCGCCCTAGATCTCATCTTCCTTCTAGCCTTTAAATTAAGGACGACTTTCTGAGCTCTCTTGGAGAAAACTGTGGGAGATATACTTCCCCTAGAGGCAACAGAGCGCTGGGCCTGGAATCAGAAAGCCGTGAGTTCAAAACCAGCTCTGTGCTGGCAATCAAAATGGGCTCTCAGCACTTAGTTCAACCAAGTGCCCTTGAAGAGTCTGGCCTTTATTTCCTTGATTAAATTAGGAGTCCTTGACGACCTCCTTGCCTCAAGGAAAGGCCTAGTTTACATGGGTTTGAGTGACATGTTTGTGACATCAGAGGCTTTTAGACCATGTGGGTTTAAATCGCATCTTTGTGATGATTTTAGGACCCTGAGAAAGATATAAAACCAGGGGTTGGCTTTCTCTTTTCTGCAGCTCTGACCCACAGCTGTGGTGGCGTGCATGACTCTGGGCCAGACCTTGTTACGAGCTCCCGGGCTGAACTTAGATGTTTGGTAACTATGAATTGTATTTGGCCTGTCGATGTTTGTAATTTGTTTGTATTTGCTCTGAATTTCAGGGTGCTGGCTTTTTCCCCTGAACTAAGTGAATGGTATTTGTATGCCGGATTAAAGTAAGCTTGTTAACCCCTTAACGTTGCTTTCCTTAGTAAAGCAGATCAAAAGAACTTGGGCTTTTGCAGTGTTCTGTGAGCTGGTTGTTGTTGGTTTTACATGCCCACAGCAGCTGCTAGCCGGATTGTTGAAACCAGCTCCAACCTAGCTACGTGACCCTAGTCTCTCAACTGCTGCCTGCCTCAATTTCATCCACTGTAACAGGAGGATCAAAACAGCACCTACCTCATAGGGTTTGTAGTTAGGATCAAAGTACATAATATTTGCAAAGCCTTTAGCACACAGTAGGGGCTTAACAAATGATTATTCCTTTCCTCCTCTCTACCCACATGCAAATCATGGTGAGTTAATGGCTTCCTGGATATAAGCTTACCTCCATTAGGGCACCCCCCCCAGTCTTTTTTCCTATGGTACTAGGCCACGGGTGGAGTTCTCCACCCAATACTAGGCCTTGCGAGATCTCAAAGGGTAGCTAGCATCTTCCCACCCTGAGCAGCTGGGTAATAGCCACTGGAGTGGCAGTGGTAACAACAGCAGGTGAGGGAGACCAGCTGAAAGGCCAAGAGCTGCCCACACAGAGAAAGAGGCCATCAGAAAGACTCTGCTTAACTCTATCCAGTGGAGGTAAGATGTAAAAATGGGTAATTAGTATCCTTTCCAAAGAAACTATTTGCAAATGCCCCAACAAGGCCTGAATATTAACCTCTCAACTGAGATGACTGTACTAATAATGATAAGTTACCGGATTCTGCTCTCATCATTTTATAATACTTTATGGCTTAGTATTCCATTTTCTTCATAGAAATAAAATTACCTATTCCAGACCTGATTCATATTTATACTCTGAGGGTCTTTTTACTTACCCCAGGTTCTGGGGAGAACTCTTAGACTAGAACCAAAAATAGAATTATTGAGTGGAAATACAAGGTGGAGTGGAATTGAAGCCCCAGTGAAGCATAGTTCTCCTGTTGAGGAGGTAGGCAACCCCAGAACAATGAACCCAGGACAAATAGAAAAAGTAGGGTAAAGGATAGGGATAGTCACAGATTGTTAGCTCCTGTGGCCTCAGCACAAAGTCACCTGGAGCGTCCCTGCACTAGATAAACATTAAGCTTGCACAGCACTGTATTAAAGCTGTGGGGAGTAAATTTGTACATACACAACTTGTGTCTAGCTTCTTATATGGTATAGGCCAGCTAGTGTACCTTATATTCAATAAGCCACATTCCCCCAGCCTCCCACTCCCCTAATCATATATAAATATGTATGTATATGTTTCTCCTCCCTTCTTCTTTAAATGTCTTTGGACAGTCCCAGATATTTTGCATCTGTTGTTAATTGCAATTTGTGGGCTTGAACATGTTAGTCCAAGGTGATGGTGTTGGGGGCTGGAGGGAGAGGGTACAGTGTGGAGAGGGTGGTTCTGTTGTTTAGGTAACAGTTCTAATATGCTTATAAATCAGTGACTTGGTTCATTCTGCCCACTGAACTGAATGTTGTTCCCCTGAAGCTTGAGAAATCATCTCTTTTGCTGTGGCCAAGAGGGTTTCAGAAAAACAAAGAGGTTTAAACTTACGAATATATAAACACTAATATTGAGCTTGCATAGATCTGGCAAAGAACTATAGGGAGTGTTTGCTGCATTATGTAGCCCAAATGTTGCTTTTCTTCTGGTCAAAAGACATTATATTCATGAGGTTATATACTTCCTGATCTAGGTGGTGTTTCTCCTCAATCCCTTCTCAAATGTCACTCAATAATCAGGGTCAAACAGTTAGTTTAATGGTACAGTGCAAACACATATCATGCCTTTGTTGTTTACTCTCATTATGATATCATCAGCACGCATTAGCACAGTCCTTGTTAGTATAGCCTTTAACAATCAGGGTCGATTTTTCAAAAATCTCTTTTTTCCATGGTCTATTGCCACTTCTCTTTATTCAGTCAGAAACTATCCTGTAACCTTGAGATAACATGCAAGCAATAATATGTCATTTTTTCCTATTATGAAAGAAAACACAGACCAAACCCCTCCCCCCCAAAATAAAGTGAAAAATAGTCTGCTTAGATCTGCTTTCAGACTCCATCAATTCTTTCTCTGGAGGTGGACAGCATCATGAGTACTTCAGAATTGTCTTGGATCATTGTATTGCTGAGAAAAACTGTCATTCACAGGTGATCATCATTCAATATTGCTGTTACTGTGTACAATTTTCTTCTAGTCCTGCTCATTTCACTTTGCATCAGTTCATGTAAGTCTTTACAGCTTTTTCTGAAATCATCTTGCTTGTTATTTCTTATAGCACAATAGTATTCCATTACTATCATATATCGCAACTTGTTTAGCCATCCCCCAATTCAAGGGCATCCCTCAATTTCCAATTCTTTGCCACCACAAAAAGAGCTGCTATAAATATTTTTGTAGATATAGGATCTTTTCCTTTTTCTTTGATCTCTTTGGAATACAGACCTAGCAGTGGTATTACTGGATTCAAAGGATATGCATAGTTTTATAGCCCTTTGAGCATAGTTCCAAACTGCTCTACAGAATGGTTAGATTAGTCCACAATTCTACCAACAGTGCATTAGTGTCCAGTTTTCCCACATCCCCTGAGGTAGTACCTCAGAGTTGTTTTAATTTGCATTTTTCTAGTCACTAGTGATTTAGAGACTTTTTCATATGACTAGAGATAGCTTTGATTTCTTCTTTTGAAAACCGCCTGTTAAAATCCCTTGACCATTTATCAATTGGGGAATGTGTTATATTCTTACAAATTTGACTCAGTTTCTATATAGTTGAGAAATGAAGACTTTATTAGAGACATTTGCTATAAACGTTTTCCCCCCGTTTTCTACTTTCCTTCTAACCTTGGCTACAATGGTTTTGTTTGTGCAAACCCTTTTTAATTTAATCAAAATTATTCACTATACATCTTATGATGCTCTCTCTCATTTGGTCATAAGTTCTTTCCTTATCCATAGATCTGACAGGTAAACTATTTCATGCTCCCCTAATTTGCTTATGGTATCACCCTTCATGTCTAAATAATGTACCCATTTTGATCTTATCTTGGAATCTGGTGTGATGTGCTGTTCTATACCTAGTTTCTGCCAAATTCTTTTCCAGTTTTCATGGCAATTTTTGTCAAATAGTGAGATTTTGTCTCAAAGGCTTGGATCTTTGGGTTTATCAAATACTAGACTACAATGGTCATTTACTACTGCATTATGTACCTAATCCATTCCACTAATCCACCGCTCTATTTCTTAGCCAATACCAGATTGTTTTGATGATTATTGCTATACTACAGTTTGAGAGCTGATACTTTTTTTTATTAATCCCATTAATATTCTTGACCTTTTGCCCTTCCAGATGAATTTTGTCATTTTTTTCAGCTCTATTAAATACTTTTTTGGTAGTTTGATTTATATGACCCTGAATAAGCAAATTAATTTAGACAGAATTGTCCTTTTTATTATAGTGGCTCAGCCTACCCAAGAACAATTTATATTTTTTCATTTGTTTAGATCTGACTTTGTGTGAAAAGTGTTTTGTAAATGTGTTCATATAGTTCCCAGGCTTGTCTTGGCAGATGCAATGATATATTCTTAAGACAAAGCTAACAAGGTTAATGCAAATACTATTAAGGGCCTTTTACTTCATAGCCCCAGTCCTTAGACGATTTAATACATTTGGTTATACCATATTAATCCCTACCTCCTGTCAAGTCCCTATGACAATATGCTTAAGACTTTGTCTTATCTTTCCTTATTTGGTCTAAGTGGAAAAAAAAAAAGGAAAGAGAATAGAAAAGACATAAGGAGTTTTTTTTTAACTTCTCAGATTTCCCTTTTTAGTGTTGGCAGTTACAGGTGGGCAAAGGGATAGGAGCTTTGACGTCTTCATTGTACACATGACAAACTTTGGCCCAGGAAAGCGAGATGATTTGTCTAAGGTCAAACAGTTAGTTTAATGGTACAGTGCAAATACATATTTCCATTGAAAGAGTTCAGGGGTTTTGGAGATCGGAAAACTTCATTTAAAGTCAAACCTAAAAATCAAGTTAAGAAAACAAACCACCAAAAAGGGGATACCCTACGTAAGGAGGTGCTGTTTCTATAAGCAGCATTACAATTCAATTGGTAAATGTATCAGTTGGAGGCCTTTGGGAAAATGCTGGGAATCAAATTGTAATGCAGTCTATTAGATAGTTTAGGGTAAACTCCTAGTGAGGAAGAAATTATTTGGAATGTGTTAGCTTCTTATTCCTACAAAGATGATGTTATCCTGGAAGATTGTTAAATGATCATATTATTCCAAGAGGAATTTAATTAATGTGGAAGAAATTAAATAGCTAATAGCTATGGGATAAATAGAAGCTTAATGAAGCTCAAGCCACTCCTTGAAAAGCCTCAGCTAGAGATAGAAAAATTCTCCCTAATGGCAACCAACCACAAAGTACTTCCCCTTCGTTGATTACAAAGCAAATATTACTGTAAAATCAATTAGAAAACAGATTTGTTTATACATTTGTTTTGTTTTCTCTCAAGAAAAGTAGCTGCAGTAACAACACGGCTAGCAGTTGATGTTTGGAGATGATCAATACTAAAATAACAACTCTGTGATCTGTGATCCAGCAACTCTTAGCACTTGGGTACATGGGATCTAACTTGAGCTAGAAGGGACCTCAGAGGCCTGGCCCAACCCCCTCATTGCACAGGTGAGAAAAATGAGGTCTAAGGAGGTTAAGACTTACCCAAGATGACACAGGGAGTAATTATCAGTACTCTAACTGCAGGATTCGTGTTTTTTTCCACTGTATTAGATTACTTCAATATTCATAATTGTTTTCATGCTTTTCTTTCCTTCTCAAATCTGGGTGAAATATATCTATAACAAAATGTTCAAAAGCATCACTTTTGTGGAAGTAAAAACTAGAAATCAAGTGGGTGCCTATTTTCTGAGTAATGTTTAAACAAATTTTGGTATCTGAACACAACGGCATATTCACTATACATTGCACTACAGGGTGTCCCTAAAGTCTCAAAAATGCATATTTTGAAATATTTGGAATATTAACAGATCTTAGCCCCCTTGACTTCTTTTTCTGGGGTATGCTAAAGAACCAGGTGTACTCACTGAAAGTCACAGATGCAACCACTTGATTGAACGCATAAAGAGTGAATGTGCTAAAATTGATGACAATGTGGAGTTACTGCATTGAGTTCACATGAACCTTGCAAAGCGCATCAACCTTTGCGTCACAAATGATGGAAATCATATTGAAGATGTTATCTATTAATATTCCAATTAAATAAAATGTTGAAAATTTCATTCATTTCATTTCTTGAAAATATGCATTTTTGCCTATGTGTCCAAGACTTTAGGAACACCCTGTAGAAGCAAAGATAAAGATGAAGAATTCAGAGAAACCTGGAAAACCTTATATGAACTAATAGCAAAGTAGAAAGAAGTATTTGTTTTGCTGCTGCCCCCTATGCACCATGGGACCTTTCCATGTGACTTGCCCCGGAAAACTTTCACATTTGCTTCCTCCTCCTCCTCCCTTCCAGCCCCAGTACAATGTGAGCTTCTGGAGAGCAGGGACTATCTTATTTGCATCCCTAGCTCTCACTACAGTGCCTTGCATACAGTAAGTGCTTAATAAATACTTTAATTTATTCATTCAATAAGGTAAAAACATGAAAAGATATTAAAACTCTGACTAATTTTAATGACCAACCTCAGCCTCAGAAGACATGTACTTTCTTTCAATTGAGAGGTGAGGGACTATGGATGTGGACTGACTATCAGACATGGTTTCTGTGTCTGGTTTTGCTTACATGTTTTCTTTAGTTTTAAGGAAGGATTCAATGGAAGGAATTGGTATAAAAATAAAAAGCAACAATAGATATATAAAAATCTTTTTTTTTTAAGTCTGGATGATACCAGAGAGTTGATACCAGATAAAGGAAATAAAATAAAATTTATGGGGTCAAACCCCTGAAATAGCATCAGACAAGAAAAACTATGTTTTATAGCCATAGATTATATCCTCTGCTCCATAATACATAATTTATATATCACTTTATGTGGTACTTCCCCATGGTATTTTCCCAACAACCCTATGAGGTAGGTACTACTATAATAAGCATTATTATTCTAATTTGACAAATGATGAAACTGCAGCTCTGAGAGGCTGAATGACCTACCCCGTAGCTAAAAAGAGTCTTAAGAGATTTTAAAAATATGCTATCAGACAAGTCCAAGTTTAACATTCTACTCATTACCCTACTGTACTTCCCCATTCCATATGTGTGTACTACATAAGGGGAAAAAGGTGAAAGCATTACTGATCCAGGAAACCCATCACCTGTACTAGGAAAGCAACTCAGTGCCTAACATACAATTACAGTTACCAAATTAAGAAAACCAAAAATTAGGACATATAGTCTGACAAAGAATTTTTCCTTTTGCATAGTCTAATGAAAAGTATACTTTCTTTTCTTGAAATCAAGAATGTCCTAGAAAACACTGTATTGTATGATTACCATAAGTATTGTACAATAAGCCGTGGTATTAAGCCCTAAGAATCATAAGTAGTATCTATAATGGCATGACTGTGTGACCCTGGGTGAATCATTTAACAAGTGTTTGCCTCAGTTTCCTCATCTGTAAAATGGGGATAATAAGGGGATGTACCTTGCATGGCTCTTGTGAGGATCCAATGAGATAACTGTAAAGCACTTAGCGCAGTGCCTGGTGCGCAGTAAGCACTATGTAAAATGTTAGCTATTATTATTATTATTGGAGGAAGAAAGACCTAGGTTTAAATACTTCTCATGACCCTAAATGTTGTGACCCTGAACAAATCATTTAAATTCACCGTATCTCAGTTTACCCAACTGTAAAATGAGGATCTGATGGCTTCTAAAGTCCTTTCTAGCTCTAAATATATGGTCCTATGAACTTTATGAATAACAGGACCTTTCTTTTTATGGTATACTTCCTGTATTCCAACAGGTAGGATTTCACAAATCGCAGCATACAACAAACATGTTTATAGTTACAAAAGTACCTAATAAATGTTTTTATTCACTCAAAGTGAAGAAAAATATGAATAGACAGTAGAACTGTAGTTAATTTTAATGACTAACCTCAGCCCCAGACGACTGATGATTAAACACACGTCCTTTCTTTCAGTAGAGAGGTGGGAGACTGAATGACGATTGTGGTATATGCTATCAGATGTTTTTGTGTCTGTTGGTTTTGCTTAAATGCTTTCTTTAGTAGCAAGGAAGGGTTCAATGGGGGTGCTACAGTTAGGGGAAATTAACTTCGGTATAAACATAAAACGCCACTAATATTGCTTTTTAAATGAGTCTAAGGTGAGAAACCTCAGAACCTGGTGGGCGTATTTTTTGTTGACTATATAAAAATTAAATTTATTCTTAAAGTTTTCCTCTGACACGGTATCTTCCATACATATGTCAAAATCATAAAAAAAAATACCTTGAGACTTCAATGGAACAAGAGAGATAACTTCATCCATTCTCTCACTGTCGATTTCAAGCAAGGTAGGAAGCAAGATAAATTATGTTTTTAAAAGGATGTCGTGGAGCACATTCAGCCTAGAGTCCAAATAGAAGAGGGGTTCTTATCTCTAAAGAAATGTTCTTGTTTGTGCTAATGTAACTAAACAGGAAAAACCAAGTAAATTTAGACTAGTTTTCAGACTATGTGTAGTTAACCACAGCTGGTTCATGTGCGTTTGTGTGTGTGAGTGTGCGTGTGTGTGTGTGAGAGCCTTGGACATTAGATGAACAACAAACTAGCTCAGAAATGCGTAGGAAGAGAAGAAAGGCTATGTGGCATTTGGAAAAATGAACTGTGCTTTAAATGATTCCCGAGCTACTCCTTCAAACAAAAACTCATTTTCTGAACACCAATAATCTGCCTCCTACATCACTAGAAGTCAGTCTCAGCAAAATCAGACGGTGGGTTACCCCAAAGGCAGTCAAATGACACGTGGATGGTGAAAACAGGCTATAACCTATCACTTAAAAGCAAGAAACATCTTGAAAACGTCTATGCCTGGAAATGTCAGGAGCCAATGTAACAAAAACCAGGAAGGAGAGATGGACAATGGGTGGCAGCTCTCCAGAATTTGTGTGGGGGGGTTCTCCCTGGGGAGCATTTTCTGGGGGCCATCCACCTGGGCAGCAGACGATGAGGTTTAGATGGGTCGCGAACTACTCTGTCGGGGGGACTATCCACATTGATGACATCACAGATCCATCAAAGTCGGTCTCCTCCCACCCCCACCCTCACCCCCACCCCCCACCCCATCAGAGCTGGAAGCCCCTGTGGGTGGTCCCCATCACCACACCGGGAGCTCCCTGAGGGTGAGGGGGCCCTGTGTCTCCGGCTTCTCCGTCACCCTTCCCATGGTGGTGACCGACGGCCTCTGCTCCCTTTCTCAACGCCTTTCTCGGGGAACCAGGAGAGCCAGGTTGCCCCTCTTAGCAACGGCACCATGCCCCTAGTCTAGGCGGATGGAGGTTGTGAGGCCCAGAGAGGGCGGAGCACTGTAAGGGAGGCCTCCCAGAAGACGGGGAGGGCACCCCAGCGGGTGGGCAGATCCGGCAGAAGCCGCCCGCTTCTGACAATGAGGGAAGCCGCCTCCCCTCTTTTACGCTTCATCCTAATTCCGCTTCAGGGCCGGGATGCTTTTATAGCGAGACAAATGTGAGCTGATGAAATCAGTTAGTTACCCCCGACTCCCTTCAACATGGGCGGAGCCCCTCTCAAGACTACAATTCCCGTGATCCCTTAGGGGAAGTGGGGAACGAGTTGGCGCGTGCGAGCGGTTAGTCATCCTTTCCAGTTTCCTACCTCCTCTCCCTTGGCCCCGCCCCTCGTCTCCGCGGGCACGCGCGCGCCTGTACGTGTATACGTATTACGCAATACGCACTCGAGGCCTCTCACTCTCTCCGAGTCCCCGACGGGTTCTAGTGACTGGGACGAGACCGGGAGACGGCAGAGCCGTGCCCGTGACACGCCGTGCGCGCGCCCTGGGAGACGGCTCAAGGGAGTGTGTTGGTGTATGTGTGTAGGGGGAAGTTGTGTGTGTGTGTGTGTGTGTGTGTGTCAGGGGGCGGGGGCCCAGGTTGCCGGCCGGCTGCGGTGACACAGGGCGGGCTAGGCGGGGGCGATAGCGACGGCTGCCGGGCTTCTGTCCACCTGATCGTCCGTCTGGGCCCGAGCGGGACGATGCTGTGGTTCCAGGGCGCGATCCCGGCCGCCATCGCGGCGGCCAAGCAGAGCGGAGCAGTCTTCGTGGTCTTCGTGGCAGGTGAAGGGGGCGTCCCAGGCCGCGGGCAACCTACCCCCTCAACCTCGCTATCCCCCGGCCCTTTACCTGCAAAGCCCCCCCAATCCCCCGCGGGCCATCGCTGGGCCGACAGCCGGTGACGGTCTAGCCGCGGAGGCCCCCGCCTCCCCCCTCGTCCCTTCGTCACCCCCTGAGCTGGGGGGGGGGGAGGGGAACCCTCCTGTTCTCCGGGATAGACCCCAGCTTTTCATCCTTCTCAGTTAACTGCCCCGCCCCCCAAAACCTCCCAGGGTAGCGCCCCCCGAGCCGGCATCCTGTTCCCCCCCCCCCAGTCCCCCTCCAGCTTCACTCCCCTTCTAACGCCAGGAGAGACTGAGGCAGCCTTCTTCCTTTCCTCTTTCTTCCCCATCCCCCCCGTGTCCCCCTAATCTCCTTCCCTCCCCACCACACATCGCCCCCAGTTTTCTCCGCCCCCTTCTGCCTCTCCTCTCCCTGCTCCAGTATACCTGAGCTAGACCTCCCCAGGCTCCTGCAGCCCTTTGGCCTCGTCCTAGGAGCGCTCAGGGCCGGTCCGTGTGCCCCGGCCTGGCTTCCTAAAACGGCGCCTTGCCCAGGAAGACGCCGGGGAAGTGGGGATGAGAGGGAGTGTTGGTGCTGTGGGGCATTCTCCACCTCCGTTTCCCTCCTCTCCCCTTCCATCCCGTCCTCTTCCTTCATCCTCCCAGCTGCAGGGTCAGAGGAAATGTCATTTCCCAGCCAAACCCCCGTGGTAGTAGTGTACACTGCCGATCCCAATCCGGCAGCTGGTGGTAGTTATCGGGGAAAGAGCTTTCCACCACCAAGAATTTCAAAATGCTGTAAAACTACACGCTTAATTTCTGAGGTTTCGGATGGATGCTGGATTGTGTTCGTAATTAGTTGCGGAAGGTCAGGAAGAAAGCTGTGTCATTGGTAAACAACAAAGAGAAACCACCTGATGATCTTAGTTACCGTTGTTAGTTTGGGAAGGCCAAAACTTTTGAGCAGTATAATGTGACAGTGTTACTCGTGTAGAATGATGATTGTAAGGTAAGGTTTAAAAAAAATCCTTTCTACTTTTTTAACATTGTATGGATCTTCAGGACTTTTTTCCCTTTTTAAACCTCTCAGCAGTTTGTCACAGCTGTAAATGTGGCTTAACTAATTTTTTAAATTATGCCCGCGGATTGCATTTCCCTGGGTGATTTTGCTCCACATTCTCACATTTTATTGCGGTCATCCAGGTTTTCAGTATGCCTAACGCTAATATCTGTTTTTTTCAGATTTGAATTATGTGGATCAGAACAGAATATGTGTCTACTGTTAGACCAAGATTTATTAGTTATTTTTGTTCAATAATATTGCATTTTCCCATTTCCCTTTTGGACAGTATACTACAACACCAAAATTATATTTATAGCAGTGAAGCTCGTGGTGGGAAAATATGAAAAACATTGTATTAAAATCCGATTTTCCTGGGGAGATGAAGTTTTCCATTTTTAAAAAAAATTAGTTCTAAAATTCTGGCAAATGGAAGATCATTTTAACTAATCTTGAATCATTTTAATTGTCCTTACATACTGTCTATTTGGAAATTATGTAGTGCCTACTATTCTGGGTATACATAAAATAACTTGTATTGTTGTAAAAATGTGTCAGAAAAGGGGAAGTCATAAGGCATATAATTAATTTCACTGAAATGATACTTCACACTCTTATAGCACTTTAAAGATTTCAAAGCATTTTCCGCATACATTAATTTGATCTTTACAGTAACCTATTGTAAGTAGGCAAGGCAGGTGTTATTAATCCCTGCTTTACAAATGAGCAAACCGAGTCAGAGGTTAAGTAATAAGCATATGGTAAGTAAGTGGTAGAGCTGGAACTTTAACCCTGGTCTTCTGACTCCTTAGTACAGTGTCAGTTTGATTGTATAGTTAGATATTTAAATGGCTGTAATGATGTAAAATCCAATAATCTTTTGTTTGACGTTTTACAAATAAAATTACCTTGGGTGTTAAACTTCTCAGCTTTGGTCTTAACCTAGAAATTAAGTTTTTATAGGAGTTTTGCAATATGTGCTCTTTTATTCCATAAGAGCATGACAGTTTTGTGGAACAAATATAGACTTCTCAAATAGTCACTTAAATTCACAAAAATTAAGAAATTCAGCATTCTGGAGTGTTAGGGTACTCACTGTGTGTTCACAACAAGCAAACAAATATCTTTTACAAGAAAATGCCCTCAGAGGTAATGTTAGATTTAAAATGATGTGTTAGAGGTTAGGTTAGATTTAATTACATAAATACTTAGGAATCCAGTCAAATAGTAATGAGATGTATTTATAATAGGACAAAATACTAAGTCTTTTGCTTTGGAGTTTTCTGTATACTGCATTGCTTTTTAAATTAACTTGATACTGATAAACACATATTGCATTCATTTAGCATTATAATAATGACTGTTTTGTTGGAAGGTTTGTACATAGATTATTGGCAATCTGACAGAGTGCCTATCTAATGACCTGTTTCAAAAAACCATTCCTACAATTACAGCATATTAGCCCTTTGCCTAGTCTGGGATTTTCAAAGTAGGATTTATAGCTCTAATGCAAATATGTAGACAGTGGAAGTAGGAAACTATGCCAGCAGCCCTCTTGGCACTATATCTGTGACTTTGAAAATTCTAGTTAGGGTTCAGAGCTTACCTGGATTTCAGTTCATGATAGCAATATACATATTGCAGTGGGAACAGTACTCAGGCCAATGGAAAACTGGAGAGACATTTCCACAGCCTGAAGGAATCTTGGTCTTAGAGGTAGTTTCTGATTCATGTAACCTTTTACCTGTAAAGATTTTATAGGCAATTCATGCTTTTGACAAATTTTCGCATATAAGTTGAAGAAGTCAGAGAATTGTTATTGTTATGAGACTAAGAGACTACCTACTACGTCTCAAAAAAACTGTTAGAGACGTCCAGGGTATTATAGATAGGGTATTATAGATACAGCAAAGAGAATATGTGAAACTGCAAACGAGCTTTTTATTTTATACTTAGGAAAATGAATAAGTCCAGTGGAAATGGCCTAGGAAGACTCTGGAGTCATTATGTCTGCTCTTCTGTTTACTAGCATAGTGATTTTAGGCAAATCATTCTTTTATCTGTAAAAGGAGAAAAAACCACACTTAACACTTTTCTACCTTGTTGAGATTTTGAGTGAAAAAATGTACAATTTTGCTGAAGATTGTTGAACTCCTTTGAAGAAAGGTGTTATACAAATTCAACATATTAAAATGTTTTTGGAAGCATACAATATACAGTGCCTGTGAACGTTTTGTTCCTCTCTTTTCCTTTATGTTTGAGCATTTGTTTCAGGAAAAGAACCCTATACTCAAAAATATCAGCAGATCAGTTTTAAAATACTCTTCAGATATGTACTTTTTCGCTTAATATTTTGTGAAGATTTCAGTTTTCAAATTTGGCATGAAAAGGTAGTCATGGCAATTAAATTTTTAAGGAAATGTCCTTTTTTTCCCATTCCTTATCCCCAGAAAAAAAAATTCACATGAATAGATTAGAATTTGGGATTAGTAGATCTTTAGGGTCTAAGAATTTTTTAAATGCTTTACAGGTGATGATGAACAGTCTGCACAGATGGCTGAAAGTTGGGAGGATGAAAAGGTTACAGAAGCTTCTTCGGACAGTTTCGTGGCAATTAAAATTGATACCAAAAGGTTTGCTCACATCCTATTACTTTTTTTCGTTTTCAACTTTTCTAGTCATAGTTAATGCAGGCTCTGATTCTGCATTGTCATAGTATACTTTGGACTATAAGAATGTGGATTTGGCAGATACTAGAATGCTATAACAGGCTAGGAAATTATGTCCAGTTAGCTTTTCTAGATTCATTGGTACGTTTATTTAAATGAAACTGTTTAAAGTTTTAATGGTCTGCCAAAGAGTAAAACTGATTTATCCAGTATTCTAACCAATAGCTCGCTTTAAGTGCTTTTACATATTTATAGTACAGTGGTAATTGATCTTCATAATAAAAACTCAAAGCCTCTGCAAGGTTCTAAAGTGCCTTCCAAATCATAGAAGAAAGATTAAGTTACATACTGTGTGCATTGATGCCTCAATTAAGAAATACTCTGGGAATAAAAATGTTTTGACAGAGTTGTTGGTGAAAGTTTTCAGTTGTGCTAGCGCTAGATCAGGGGCAGTAGTAATAAATAAGTGGGCTTAGGTGCAGGCTTCCTCAGTTAGGCCAAGGCCCAACTAAGAGTAGGGACCATAGGTATTTTCAGGGCTGATAGAGCTCAGCCATCTATTTGTGAATATGGAAGTTACTGGCTGCCCTGTAGGCATATTCACTTTCTGTGGGTATGTGTGGAGATACCCTCTTGAAAGGATGTTTCCCAGTTCTTGAGGAACAACCTCCTTTGACTGGAGGAGGAAAGGAGTGTTCTAATGGAGATTTGTTGGCAAGGTGATCTGTGGCCTAGAACACATACATGTGCTTGCTGTATTATTTCTGCTGCAGGTTATGAAGGTAATACAGTATATTTACTGCAACAAAATGTATCTACTAATCCCACATCCTCTTTGTTAATAGAAATGTTTTGCATAATAAGCATGCTTGCTCATGTTGTAACTCTTTAAAAATGGGTCATTTGTATATATACATGGGACATGTAATAGCCTTTTAACCACATATTCCATTCCTTGACCTTATTGGTTAATATATTTTACTCCATAGAAAATTTAATGATTGATTATTTCTTAAAAATTTGCAGCTTTTCAGTGGCATCCAATAGTATATTATATTTAAGTGTTGAAGTAAAGTTAGGAAAGAAGAAGATTATCATATAGGATACTTGAAATTTTAATTAGATAACCAGCTTCAAGATATCTGGGTCCTTTAGATCTGTTTCTAAGCTAAAACTCAGTTTAGTCTCATGCTTTTGAAATCTTTCTAGTTATTTTTGATTGCTTAATTTTAGAGACTAACATTAATAATGTCATAGGATTTAGAGACGGTCAGGACCACAGAGACTGTCTAGTCTAACTACCTCAATTTATAGGTCAGGAAACTTGAGCCATCAAGAAGTTAGGTGATTTGTCAGATCACATAGATAGTAAATAATAGAACCAAGATATGAACCCAGATTTTCTGATTCTAAATCCAGCGCCCTGTCCCTTAAACCATATGACTTCTCCCCATGATGATTTTGAGGCATTGATTCTAATGCTGACTGGAAATGGAAATTGGGCTATTGTGCAAACCTAGTTATTATTGAGATTGAGAGAAATTGTACCTTGGAAAGAAATTAGTGCTCCAAGTGACTTTCCATTTCCTCTTAATATAACTATTCCTAATATTTATCCCTAAAAACTGATTCCATTGATATTCACAGCCTCTGTAGGATTGACTGGTGGGAGCATAAAATGTTAAAATGTTAGATTTTCTGCCTCCCAAATAAAAAACTGGAAATTAAAGTGATGTCAAATGGCAGTACTTGTGGGACCTATCAAATAAAAGCTTTGAAAATGAAACAAGCTATATAGTTCTTGGAAAAGAATTAATTTGTTTTTTGAAGCAGTCGCCTTAATCAGGCAAAACCTGTTGCTTTGAGGAGAGGTATATGTTTGATGCGATTCAGCACTATCATGTACCAGACCAGTTGGTGGTCTGTGATTGTATTCATCTAAAAAGAATATTATAAGTCACTCCTAAGTTAAATGTAATAGGATTGGTGTTTTTTTTCTTTTAGTTGATTTTTATGTCTTGGAGAAATAGATGTAGTTAGGATAATTCACAAACTGTCAATCAGGAAGGGACTTTAGAAAGTATCTAGTCCACCTTCTTTGTGTTGCAGATAGGAAATAGTGGCCTAGAAGTTCAATTTTTGCTTAAAGGCACATAGGTCATAAGTATAGCCATTCTTCAACCCAAGTCTTCTGATTCAAACACAGTGTTTTTTCCACTAATATGTGTTCATTAAAAAAAAACAAACCTAGTACTTGGAAAACATTTGTTAACAATCTATTGACTATATTTGGTTTTGTTTTACAGTGAAGCATGTCTACAGTTCTCACAAATCTGTATCCTTTGAATTGAGAAAAATTCAGTTGTATGCAAAGAATAACTCTAATGAATTGAATAGTTCATAAATTTTTTTAAAATCACACACCTTTTTTTCTTTCAAGAAATCACATATTTTTATTTATGGTGATTTACCTAGTATTTAAGATAATAACAGTGTAGCATGTGAAATCATGAAAGTTATAGTGCCAGTTTCATTGGGTGACATTTCTCTGGGTGTCAGAAAAGCTAAGCAAGGGTAACTGGTTGTAGTTTTTAGAAGATACTTCCAAGATGGAGATACAGGGAAGAGAATGAAGGGGTAAGTTGTCAAGAGAAGAGAAGCAGTATACTTGACCTGTTTACTCAAAGATGTGGCTCATTAAATCATACATCTTTAGATAGAAGATTATAGTTTGATTTAAATTTCTTAGGCTGTTTTATAAGGTCATAGATTAGTTAGCTAGCCCCACCCCCTTATGTTTATAGCTGAAGAGACTGAGGCCCAGAGACAAGAGTGATTTGCCCAAGGTCAGACTAGTCTAGTAGTAAGTGGCAGTTGAAATGGAACTGCCCTGATCTTTTTTGGTATACTATCGATGTTTTATAAACATAACCAATTGTTTCACACCATGAATTTGTTAGCCTTTATTTTATGGCACAGATCCTGTAGTATGTGTCCCATCCAGCTTCTTTATAGGAGACAGTGGAATTCCCTTGGAAGTAATAGCAGGAAGCATTACAGCAGAGGAGCTTGTTAACAGAATTCACAAAGTCAGACAGGTAAGAGGAAGCAGAATTATACTTTCCATAAAAATAAGAAAATGCTATGGCAGGGGTTCTTTCTTAGTATAGAAATGCTTTTGAAGCCCCATACCATATTCAGGGCTGGCCAGTTACATTGAACCTTTAAGATAGGTAACCTGAAAGCAACAGTAAGCCTTATTTTATTTTTGCAAGCTGTTCATGTGAAGCAACCTTTAAAAATACTGATGCCTATGTGCAGGAGAAGTGGGACTGTTGTGTCACCCCATTCTCCATTTTTGCCCCTGCTTCTCCTTTCCCCACGGTTCCAGTGCTGCATGCTCTATGTTTTTACTTCCTTCCTGTGCAAAGTCGTGTTGGTTCTTTACTGCTTTCTGTTAGAATGAAGAGAAACTGTCTGAGCAAGTGAATGCTATATTTTATACCCTTGTTTTCTTTAATTTTAAGATTGATTTAAATGAAACCCAATGTTGTATTTGAAGGGTCTTCTTTTTATGCTGCAGAAAACAGAGCAAAATTATCTGATACAATTATGGCATAATTTATAATTAGAGATTATAGATTTATTTGTTTAAACTAGTTTAAATGTGTTATAGGAGGTCTTGGCACATGCCTTTATTTTACATAATAAAAATCATCTGGACTCACATTTCAAGCTTATCTATTAATATAGGCTTATAGCATTATGTGTTGATTAACTTCTCATTTGTTTTTCCCCAGATGCACACACTGAAAAGTGAAGCATCAGTTGGAGATGGGAGCCAGTCAGCTAATCTAGTTTCTAACCCTTGTTCTTCTTTTGAACATAACAACACTTCAGAAAATTCTCAAGTCAGAAATGTAGAGCTTTGTGAAACACCATCCACATCTCCTGATACACAATCAAGCATTTCTATAGGTAATTTTAATATTACTACTGTTGGACGTACCCATCCAGTTCAGATAATAATACTATATAATGAGTAATGTCTTTAAAAAATGGTTCTACCATGATTACCTAAATGACTGGATAGCTAGGATAAGAAGTCTTAATCCAGATAGTCAAAATTCACTCTCTTGAAAAATTGTGTGTTATACTATATTTCAGAAAATTCCATCACTACTTTTTTATTTTTTAAGTTTCCTTTAGTTTCCTCAGCTATGTGAACTGTGAAATGGCTGATCATGTGGGAGATAAGAGGTACAAGTTCAAAAGCAATATCAAAAGGTATAAAGGGAAGTTAGCACATTTTTAAATTCTTGGTGGTTCTGAATAGAGGCAACTATGCTTTCATCTCTGAATATATCTTTTAAAAAGTACCATAGTGGAACATACCTTTTGTATTAAAATGGCATGTATATGACTAAAGTTTAGAAGTTAGAGTTATAGAGTGTAATAGTAGGAAGTGACCGCTGTCATTTAGTCCTTCTTAATCCCTTCTCCAGCATAGCTGATTGTCGTCTATCATTGCCTGAATATTTCTAGTGATAGGGTGAGTGATAGCATGACTGCTTGGTGAGAGAGTTTGTTCCTCATCACTGAGTATATCTTCTCCTTCAGGGAGGGAACCCCAGCTCTCCCCAGCATTAGTTAGGCTTTGTATATCTTCTGTTTCACCCCTCCTCCTACCACCCCTCCCACTCCCCACCCCAGCATTAGACTGTAAGGTCCTTAATGGAGTATCTTTTTTTTATCTTCATCAGTGTTTAGTTCCTTGTATAGGGAATGTTATTAATAATATTTATATTTGTTTAATTGATTTGGATAGTTTTAATTAGAAAATTCTTCTTAAGTTGAAATTTGCTTCCTTTTAATATCTTGCTTTCTCCCAGGACAAGATAGAACCCAAGTTCATTAATAACACCCTAGGTCTAAGACTCTAACCTTTCTGTTAAAAAAGAATTTTATTGATGCTTTTTGTTTTTATTTCACCTACATTTCCTATATTCATCCATCACTATATATCCTTCCCCACCACCAAGGAGCCATTCTCCTAAAACAGAAAGATGGGGAAAAAAACAAGTTTAGTAAAGCCAACCAGCACATCGAGTCAAATTTGATGTTATATATAGTGGTCTATACTTATGGCTTTCACTTCTGCAAAGAAGGGAAGAAGGTGCATTTTCATAACTCTTCTTTGGGTCCAAGCTTGATCATTATAATTTCACAACATTTCATTTTGATTTTTTTGTTTCTCTTTCCATTTACATTGTTGTAGTCATTAGGTATATTGTTTTACTGGTTCTACTTACTTCACAGTTCATACTCTTCCCAGTTTTCTCTGTATTAATCGTAGTCATTGTCTGTTATGATGCAGTGATATTCCGTTATATTCATGTACCATAATTTGTTTGGCCATTCCCCAGCTGACAGTATACCTTACACCATAGCCTAAAAGAATCTTTGCTTTTTTGGATGCCATGTCACCTTATTAAGCTCCTTGTCCATTGAAACCCCAGATCTTTTGTAGACAAGCTACAATCTAGCCGCACCACCCTTGTCTTTTACTTGTGAAGTAAACAATAGTTTACATGGCATCGAACATGTTAACTATTCCTTCCAGCTTTTCATCATACAAATTTTATAAGTGTACTACTTATGCCTTTATACAATTCACTGCTAAAAATGCAAGGCAGAATCTAGCACAGATCCCTGGAGCATTCAACTGGAGATCTCTTTCCAAGCTGACACTAAACTGTTAATGACCACTCTTTGGGTCTAATAATTCAACTGTGTCAATATTTACCTAACTATCCTGTCATCTGGCTCACATCTTTCCATCCATAAGTAGCTATGATATGAAAACAAAAGGTATTGATTAACCTTGCTATAGGCAGTTTTAATATTACTACTGTTGGGGCATATGCCCATCCAGTTCAGATAATAATACTGTATAATGAGTAATGTCTTTTTAAAAAAAACAGTTCTACCATAATTACCTAAATGGCTGAAGATAGCCAGGACTAACCTTGTTTATATTTTTGACAGTATTACTAGACTGGATGAGACATTTGCCCTTTAATTCTGTGGCTCTTTTCCGTAATCTTCGGAATATCAATAATAATGTCTTAGCAATCATATTTACCATTTTTTTCTAGACCTTGAGATGTTTGTCTTCTGGACTTGGTAGCTTGAACTCACTAAGGACAGCTAGATGGTCTCTTACTATCTCCCTACTCATCATCTTGGTTTTCAACTCTCCTTCACCCTTTTTTTTTTTTTTTTTTTTTTTTTTTTTTTTTTGTTCTTTTTTCCCCAGCTGAAAATCATTTTCTTTAATAAGGAAAAAGACAACATAAGAGTTAAATAGTTCTTCCTTCTCTCTCTGGTTGGTTATCATCCCTAGCACCAGCCTCGTGCCTTCTTTGAGTTTTCTCTCTTTACCAGTGTACATCTTAAAAATGCTTTCCTTTTCATTAGCTTAGGGCTTCTTATATTATTCTCTTTTTTATCCTGAAATTATTCTTAAAGAATCATGCCCTATTTTTTATATTCATATTCTATTACTTGCCTTGTTTCTGTCTTTTTAGATAGAAGTTAATCATTGAGTTTCCTGTGCAATCATATTGACCTCTTTAAGCAGTTCTTCTTTTTCACTGTAGTTGCTTCAGCTTCATTTTTCGGAGCTTCTCTTTCTTCCTGGGCTGACTTCCCTATATGAATTTTAGTCTGTGGAATACTACCCGTACTTTGTCCAGTGCTTTAGAAGTTTGTTCTCCAAAAATCAAGGGTTAACGTCAGAATATGTCTAGCTTTCATCTTCTCTGTCACAAAATGTAAGATGGAGTGGTCATTTCTCCCTAAGGTGCCCATCATTTCTGCTTCAGCAACAAAGTCTCGAATAGCATTTCCTCTCATTGGATCCTCAGCCTACTGAAAAAACAAGTTATCATTAAAGCAAGCCAAAAAGTTTTTAGTTGCTCTGCTTTTTGTAGACGGAAATCTCTAGAAAATATCTGGATGATCACTATCTCCTATCATTACTGTATCATACCTCTGTGAGAAGTTTGCGATGTTTCCCGATTCTCTCATTTGTTTTCTTGTTCTATCTAGGTGTTCTGTAGTATATTCTTTTTTTTTTTTTTGAGGCAGTTGGGGTTAAGTGACTTGCCCAGGGTCACATAGCTAGGAAGTGTCAAGTGTCTGGGGTCAGATTTGAACTCAGGTCTTCCTGACTTTGGGACCAGTGCTCTATCCACTGCTGCCCCTCTACAGTGTATTCTGATGAAACTATTACATCTAGTTCTGCCTCTGTTGATCTTTATCATGCTTACTCCCTCTGGTTCCCAGATTTATCAAACATGAATATATCTTAATACATAGGCCCCTTAGGCTCCTCTTCCCTCCCTCCCCCGCCCCTCTTTACCTATCCTGTTTCTTTTGAATAAAATATTTCTTGTCAGCGCCATAGTTTATAATGAGTCCCAAGTCTTAGTGAAATATCTGAAATTGAATTTGCCCCCTCAGATTAGAATCTTTGTTTCATCTTGCTTACTAACTATACTTTGTTCATTTGTATATAGACATCTGAAGCTATAGTTTTCATTACTGGTTCCTTTCCTGGAATTTATTTCTTACAAGTTTGGAGCATCCGTATTCCATTTTTTCTTCCTACATTATGCTCTGTATACCGCATCTGGTCAATATAAATAGGCAATTTTCTGAATTCCCCATCATTTTCAGTTTAACAGTCTTTCGTTTAACAGTCTCTTGTAAGTTGTAAATAAATACATGTTTACCAGCCTTTCTTGGATGTACTCCATTCCAAATACCATCATTCCTATATTTAAAGCTGTAGTCTAGAAATTCAAGTCTTAATTTCAAACCACATCTTAACCAGCTGTGTACCTCCCAAATCTAACTTTTTCTTCTGAAATAGTTGCATCAGATCAGCTATAGCAATGAAAATACCACCTATGCCAAAGTTCTTCAGTTTTTTGCCTAACACTTTAAAATCCTTAAAAATGTGTTCAGATTTCTTGAAAAGTAATCATTTATACCCACATGAATCACCAGAAGTATGAATGAATGAATGAATGAGTGAAAAAGCATTTATTAAGCATTTACTACGTACCAGGCGCTATGCTAAGTGCAGGAGACACAAATACAAAAAGACAGTTCCCCCCTTCAAGGGAAGGTGACAGCGTGGCATAGGTCAGTGGCTGGGTGGGATATGAAGGTGAAGCATAGTCTAGGGTCCAGAAACAATTGGATATAATGGGCTAGGTGGGCTTGCATCCACCCTCTCACTAATCATGATGGCATGGTCTCAGGTGGGAGTTCTAAAGATGAGTGGACTAGGTTCACCAAGGACTGGAGGAATTCATTTTGCCTAAGTCTTGAAAGTGTCTCTGCCATAGCCTAGGTACATGCTCAGGGAAGACAGCAGACCTTTGTTGTTATTGTCAAGTTAGCCTCAACACCCCTCTAAATTGAGGCTGCAGCCACTACAGCCTAGCTCCTCCTGGGATGTTTACTCACCTTACCTGACAGCACCTTGTATTCCCATTCAACATTTATTGAATGCCTCAGACATTTTGTGGGGGGAGGGGCTGGGTATAGAAAGACAAAAACCAGAAATAGTGATTACCTTTAAGGAGCTTATATTCCACACTGGAATACAACATGTAAATGGATGTATTAGTTGGAAGATAATTGAGAAGGCAGAAAGCAGTAACAACTAGAGAAATCAAGAAAGGCTTCCTATAAGAGTTAACACCTTACCTGAGTTTTTAAGGAAGTTAATAATTATCAGACATGTGAAGAATATATACACTTTCAGACTTGTGGGATCCTGCAAAGAACTGGAAACAGGTAAAATGCTGAGTTTGGAGAGAAGCAAATAGGACAGTTTGAATAGAATGAATAAAGGAGAGTAATGTGAAATTAGTCTGGAAAGGTTGGTTGTCATCAGTCTGTGGGGGTTGAGTGCCATAATAAGAAATTCATAGCCATCGGGGTCCCCTGAAGATTTTCGAGCAGAAAAGCGATATGCACAGATTGATGTTTTAAGATTATTTTTGTGGAAGCTTTGTAGGTGATTCATTGGAGAAGGCAACAATGAGACCAACTAATAAGAGTTTATTGTGGTATTTCAGTCAGGCAATGACATGGGCCTAATCTAGGGTGACAGCCCTGGTTGTGGAGAGAAGGGAATGAAGATGTGTCTCATCTATTGCTGAGCTCCACATGACCACTTTCCATTTCTCTCCTGTCATGTTATTTCATATTTTTTTCCTCTTTTTACAGTGATACTTTTATTTCCCTTTTTATGGGGGGGGCATAGTGGGGGAGGAGACTTCATTCTCTCTGAGCTAGACAATAAAAAGCATTTTTCTCTTCTTGGAGGGAGGGTAGCCTTCACTCTGATCATAGATAAAACTATGTGGCTGTGGCAAAGAGGCAAACATTGAGCACTTTATGGAAGACTCTGTAAATTCTTGCTCTTTTTTTTTTCTGGAAGCAAGATCATCAGACCTTTGTTATTTTCCTAGTAGCTCTTTTCAGCAATTGCTGTGGTACATGTCTGTGTAGGTCTTCTACTCTGGAGTTGTTCACCTTCTTCACCTCAGTGGCTTCTCACTTTGTTAGAATTTTTTCTTTCTCTTCTCCCCCCTGCCCAAGTGAAGTAATTTCCTTCTGCTTAATCTAGTCTATCTCAAGTTCTCAAGAATATACACTCATTTCTGAACCTCAAAATTCACAAATTGTCCACATCTCCTTCATAAAATTATTTTCCCCTCCACCTGGCCTCCCACTTGGTTTGGCAGTGCAGTATGGTATTGGAAAAATTTCTGAGTTAGGTTAACATTGATGAATGTTCTTTGATTATAGGGCATAATCTCACAGATTAAGAGTTGGAGAAGACTAGCATGAATATCAAAAACATGAATTCCCTAAGCAACAGATTTTGGTCAAGTCACTTTCAACATCTGTGAGCTTTACTTTTTTTCTTGAAAAGGAGGAGTTGGTTTCCTCTACTTTGAATTTTGTGAAGCTTTAACTCTCAACAAGTATTTGTCCAGCCTGTTCTTGAACATTTTCAGTAATTCTTTCATTCTTAAGAATTGACCTTTGGCAGGTAGATGGCACAGTGAATAGAGCACCCACCCTTTGGGCATAGTTACAAATTGTTCTCCAGAATGACTGGATCAGTTCACAACTCCACCAACAATATTAGTATTCCAATTTTCCCACAACATTAATCATTTTCCTGTTTTGTTAATGTTACTCAATCTGATAAGTGTGATATGGTTCTTCAAAGTGGTTTTGATATGCATTTCTCTAATCAATAATGATTTAGAGCATTTTTTCATGTGGCTATAGATAGCTTCAATTTCTTCATCTGAAAACTGTTCATATCCTTTGACCATTTATGAATTGGGGAATGATTTGTATTCTTATAAATTTGACTCAGTTCTCTATATATTTTAGAAATGAGGCCTTTATCAGAGACACTGGTTGTGAAAATTGTTTCCCAGCTTTCTGCTTTCCTTCTAGTCTTGGTTGCATTGACTTTGTTCATGAAAAAATTTTTCAACTTAATGTAATCAGAATTATTCATTTTGCATTTATAATGTTCTCTATCTCTTGTTTAGGCATAAATTCTTCCCATTTTCCATAAATCTGACAGGTAAAGTATTCCTTGCTCTCCTAGTTTTCTTATAGTTTCAGCCTTTATATCTAAATTGTGTACCCATTTCGACTTTATCTTGCTATACAGTGTAATATGTTGGTCTGTGTCCAGTTTCTGTCATACTGTTTTCCAGGTTCCCCAGCAGTTTTTGTTAAATAGTGAGTTATTATCCCAGAAGCTGGAGTCTTTAGGTTTATCAACCAGTAGATTACTATAGTCATTTACTAGTATATCTTATGGACCTAACCTATTTCACTGATCCACTGCTCTTATTTCTTTTTTTTTCTGTTATTTATTTGATATTTTTAGTTTTCAGCATTGATTTTCACAAGAGTTTGAATTACAAATTTTCTCCCCATTTCTACCCTCCCCCCCACTCCAAGATGGCGTATATTCTGATTGCCCCGTTCCCTTCTGTCAGCCCTCCCTTCTGTCACCCCACTCCCCCCATCTCCTTTTCCCTTACTTTCTTGTAGGGCAAGATAGATTTCTATGCCCCATTGCCTGTATATCTTATTTCCTAGTTGCATGCAAAAACTTTTTTTTTTGAACATCTGCTTTTAAAACTTTGAGTTCCAAATTCTCTCCCCTCTTCCCTCCCCACTCACCCTCCCTAAGAAGGCAAGCAGTTCAACATAGGCCACATGTGTATCATTACTTCCACAATACTCCTGTTGTGAAAGACTAACTATATTATGCTTCTTCCTATCCTATCCCCCTTTATTCAGTTTTCTCCTTTGACCGTGTCCCTTTTTCACAGTGTTTGTTTTTGATTACCTCCTCCCCCATCTGCCCTCCCTTCTATTGTGCCCCCTTTTTTATCTCCTTCCTCCTCCTTTCCTGTGGGTGGGGTAAGATATCCAATTGAGTGTGTATGTTATTCCCCCCTCAGGTCAAATCCAGTGAGAGCAAGATTCACTCATTCCCCCTCACCTATCCCCTCTTCCCTTTGTACAGAACTGCTTTTTCTTGCCACTTTTATGTGAAATAATTTACCCCATTCTCTCTCTCCCTTTCTCCCTCTCTCATCCCTTAATTTGATTTTATTTTTTTAGATATCTTCCCTTCATCTTCAACTCACCTTGTGCCCTGTGTGTGTGTGTGTGTGTGTGTGTATGTATATGTATTCCCTTCAGCTACCCTAATACTGAGGTCTCATGAATTATACACATCATTTTTCCATGTAGGAATGTAAACAAAACAGTTCAACTTTAGTAAGTCCCTTATGATTTCTCTTTCTTGTTTACCTTTTCATGCTTCTCTTGATTCGTGTGTTTGAAAGTCAGATTTTCTATTCAGCTCTGGTCCTTTTCACTGAGAAAGCTTGAAAGTCCTCTATTTTATTGAAAATCCATATTTTGCCTTGGAGCATAACACTCAGTTTTGCTGGGTAGGTGATTCTTGGTTTTAATCCTAGCTCCATTGACTTCCAGAATATCATATTCCAAGTCCTTCTATCCCTTGATGTAGAAGCTGCTAGATCTTGTGTTATTCTGATTGTGTTTCCACAATACTCAAATTATTTCTTTCTGGCTGCTTACAGTATTTTCTCTTTGACCTGGGAGCTCTGGAATTTGGCGACAATGTTCCTAGGAGTTTTCTTTTGGGGATCTATTTGAGGAGGCAATCTGTGGACTCTTTCAATTTCTATTTTACCCTCTGGCTCTAGAATATCGGGGCAATTCTCCTTGATAATTTCTTGAAAGATGATATCTAGGCTCTTTTTTTGATCATGGCTTTCAGGTAGTCCAATAATTTTTAAATGATCTCTCCTGGATCTATTTTCCAGGTTAGTGGTTTTTCCAGTGAGATATTTCACATTGTTTTACATTTTCTCATTCCTTTGGTTCTGTTTTATAATATCTTGATTTCTCATCAAGTCACTAGCTTCTACTTGTTCCAGTCTAATTTTTAAGGTAGTATTTTCTTCAGTGGTCTTTTGGACCCCCTTTTCCATTTGGCTAATTCTGCCTTTCAAGGCATTCTTCTCCTCATTGGCTTTTTGGAGCTCTTTTGCCATTTGAGTTAGTCTATTTTTTAAGATTTTATTTTCTTCAGTATTTTTTTGGGTCTCCTTTAGGAAGTCATTGAGTTGTTTTTCATGGTTTTCTCGCATCATTCTCATTTCTCATCCCAATTTTTCCACTACTTCTCTAAGTTGCTTTTTCAAATCCTTTTTGAGCTCTTCCATGGTCTGAGACCAGTTCATGTTTTTCTTGGAGGCTTTTGATGTAGGCTCTTTGACTTTGTTGACTTCTTCTGGCTGTATGTCTTGGTCTTCTTTGTCACCAAAGAAAGACTCCAAAGTTTGAGTCTGAATCTGAGTCTCTTTTCGCTGCCTGGCCACGTTCCCAGCTAGCTACTTGACCCTTGAGTTTTTTGTTGGGGTATGACTGCTTGTAGAGAGTACTTTGTCCCAAGCTTGAGGGTCTGCTGTGTTGTTTTCAGAGCTATTTCTATACAGCCAGCTCTGCCACACCAGCACTCCTCCTCCGCCAAGAACCACCAACCCAGACCACGACTCAGATCTAAGCTGGCTCTGCACTCCTGCACTACTTAATTCCTCCCACCAGGTGGGCCTGGGGCCAGAAGCAACTTCAGGTGTAGTTCTGTAGCTGCACCACCTCTGCTGCCCCTGGGGCAGTGGCCCAACCGTGAACTCCTTTCACTCTGTCTCCTGCAGCTTTTCCCACTAACCTTGTCTGTTGTCTTTGGTGTTTGTGGCTTGTGAAGTCTGGTAACTGCCACAGCTCACTGATTCAGGGCGCTAAGGCCTGTTCTGCCTGGCTCCCGGTCTGGTAGGTCCAGACGCAGCCCATGCTGGTCTCTGCTTCTCTCTGCTCCCAGCTCCGTGGGATAGACCTTACCCAGCCACCATCCAGGCTGTCCTGGGCTAGAGCCCTGCTTCCCTCTGCTATTTCGTGGATTCTGCAGTTCTAGAATTTGTTCAGAGCCGTTTTTTATAGGTGTTTGGAGGGTCCTGGGGGAGAGCTTTAGGCGAGTCCCTGCTTTCCAGCCGGCATCTTCCACCGCTCTATTTCTTAGCCAGTACTTAGTAGTTTTGATGATTGCTGCTTTATAAAACAATTTAAGATCTGGTATGGCTAGGCTACTGTCCCTTGAATTTTGTTTCATTAATTCCCATGATATTCTGGACCTTTTGTTCTTCCAGATGAATTTTGTTATTATTTTTTCTAGCTCTATAAAATAATTTTTTGGTAGTTTGATTGGTGTGGCACTGAACACATAAATTAATTTAGGGAGAATTGTTACTTTTATCATATTAGCTCGGCCTACCCATGAGCGACTAATATTTTTCCAGGTGTTTTGTAATTGTGTTCATAAAGGAACTCAGAATTTTATAAAAAAATGAATGTTTAAAATTGTCTTTACATGTAATTGGAAAAAATAAAATATTATTTAAAAAAATTTGCTAGAAAAAAATTTTAAAAATTCAACTCTAGAATTTTTTTTGTTAGAGGTCATCAAATTTACTGCACTTTGTTTCCCCAAATATTTTCTCTTTTTGAAAATTAGGATGGCAATTTCCTCCTTATAATGTTCTGATACCTCTACCATTCCCCTTGATTTCTTAAAGATTATCAATAGTATTTCCTACATCTGCAAGTTTTTTTCAGTCTCTTGGATGTGATTTCTCTGGGCCTGAATAATTGAATTTTTAAGAAGCAATTAATTGATATCTTACTATTGCCTTCCTAATACTCTTGGCCTAAAATTCCATTTTGATGATGTTTGTTCTACTTCTTTCACTTTTAAGATCATTCTTCATAGAGTTTATTGAAGTGAATAGAACTTGAGTAGTTCCTCGTTCTCTGGCATCTGTTAATATTATACCAAGCAATGAATCTATTTCTTCTTTATTCATATTTTTATCCCAGGCTTCAAAAACTCTTTTAATGTACTCAGAGTTTTATAAACTTTAGCATATTCAGGGTTTTAGCTTTTTTGATACTGTGCTTTACAGGCTCTTAGAGTTTTAGCTAAAGGGTCTAAAAATGCTATATTTTAGATTCCATAGGTAGAGCTGAAATGATGTATTTGAGTTCAAGGTGCAGTGAAGATAATAAACATGAAAAAATTGAAGATTTAAAAATTAAAATTTTAAGAGTAGAGAACAGTTATGGAAATGAAATTGTGTGGGTGAGGCATAAAAATTGAAATATTATCATAAAGCATAAAAGAAGAAAATAGACTAAAGGCCATTCCTAAGTAAAAGAGGTTGTCTTCATTGTGCATTGATTTAAAAGTATGTAACAGATTTTTTTCAATGAGAGCTGTTGTCCTTTTAGGTTAATATAGTAGTTCAGAGTAATAAAATGTGTTGGGCATTGCCAGTTATAACCATATGTTCATAGTTTATTTACAAAATGTATAAGAAATGTGGAAACTATATAGGAGACTAAGGTAAAGGTGAAACTATCCAGGAGACTGAGGTAAAGGTGAAAGACAAGACGGGAAAGTAACAGTACATAACCTGGCAGGATTGTGATGCAAAAATATTTGAAAGCATTTAAAGTGAATGCTTAGCTATGGATGTCAGACCTGATAGGCCAAGTTTGTTCTCAACTTGTGAGTCCAGAACTTGAGATTACCCCAATGTGTATTGTCCATTCCAGACTCTACCAGATGTTCTCTTTTTCAGTCTACTGGAGTCTTATTTGAAGATTCTCTTGAATGATTAGATCCATTCAAAAGTCACATTACAGATTTGTTTATTATTTGTTACATGGATGTGATCTAAGGCATAACTCCTTTCATGTGTGTTCTTAGAAATAGTTATCTGTCCTCCTGGGGAGATGGATTGGAGAGTGAGGAATCTAGGTCTAGACAGATTTCCTAAGCTCATTCTCCGTTATATTGACTTGCCTCTTTAAGGTATTCTCAATTCTGATCTAGAATAGGAGTATTCAGTGACTCAAGTTTATGACACTTGCTTTCTAAGAAACTCCAAGTAGTAGAGATCAAAGCCTGGCTCTAAAGTTTTAGATCAAGGAAGTTATTTTAGAAATGTGGAAGAAATTGGGTCTTCAGTGAAAGCCAAAATGATTATCCACTAAGATGTTGTGTTACATATATAACAAAGGACCAAGTGTATAATAAGACTCAGAAATAGGAATATTAACAAATGTTAAAGTACATATTTTTATACTTTAAAACTTATTATTAAAATACTATGTTTTCCTTCTTTCCCTTTCTCTCTCTCCCACCCTCCCTTTTAAAGGTGGAGAAAATTCAGGTCATACCAGTCCCACTCAGGAAACCAGTGAATGTTCAAATGAGAGAGTGGTGGGTCACCAGACTGAAGAAGACCTCACAGTTAAAGTGGAGAGGTTTGGCCTTTTAAAAATCTGTTTCGTAAAAGGGATTTAAATTTTCAATTATTTATTGTTTGTTCTAGAGAATTGGTAGAAAAAAAATGATCGGTAGAAATGTTAGAGTTGGAATTTTTGATTACTTAGTTAGCTGACTTGTAAATTTATAGATAGATCATATTCATGTGAGAACATTCATAATTTCTTCATGAAAGCTTTGTTGTCTCTTTAAAGTATTTATTGATAGCTTTTATTTTTATATTACCTTCATTTCTGTATGTCTCCCTTCCTCCTGAGAAAGTCATCCCTTTTAACGTAAAATTTTTTTTAAAAAGGGGAAAAAAAGCATTTCAGGAAAACCAACCAACATATCAAATGAATCTGACTAAATGTTATATATTTGTAGTCCCCCCCACCTCTGGGAAGAAGAAAAGGAGATAGATTTTCTTTTATCTCTTCAGGGCCAAGCCTGTTCATTATAATTACACAGTGTTTAGGTTTTTTTTCCTTGTTTCTTTTCCATTTACATTGTTGAAATCCTTGTTTATGTTGTCTTCCTTTTTCTTTACTTTATTCTGTATCAGCTCATATGAGTCTTTCTTAAATTATTCATGCTTGTTTTTTATAACAATATTTTATTACATTTACATCCTATAATTTGCCTAGACATTCCTAATGAACGGACATCTACCCTTTTTTTTTTTTCAATTCTTTGCTAGTACCACTATGAATATTTTGGTGTCTGTGGGTCTTTAGTGTATTTACTAGAAGTGAGAGCTCTCCAATCAAAGATTATGGATATTTTAGCCAGGTTTCTTATCATAGTCATGAAGCCTTCTTGACTAATTGTGATGGCAAGCAGGGTGGGACTTTTTGCCTTTGTTTTTTCTTTAGGAGTGCTTCTCAGCACTAAGGCAGTGTCAAGTACCTTTCATGAGTCATGCCTTTCAAATGTGATGGCAAGCAAAGTAAACTTTTTGTTGTCTTTTGTTTGGAGTGCTTCTCAGCTTTAAGGCAATCGCTGCCTTTTGATAAGTCTTGCCTTTTAATTAGTAGTCTTTGATTGAATCAAGAGTCTTTGATGATCTGCTTAAGAAACAAGAAAGCCCTAGGCCCCACACCCTTTTGCTAAGTAGGTGCTAAGCCCCAGGGACCTGAGAAGTGTATATATGCTCTGAGGTTGGTGTTTTGTTTTGGGAGTTTTACTCATTGGAAGAGTGGTCTTGTGGTTTGGCCAGACAAGATTCTGCTTTAAGATCCCTCCCCCTCTTTTAAAACCCAGATGTTGGTGCTTCTCTCTCTGGTAACTATATATTGTGATTTGGTCACAGATAGAAGCCTGTCTGTTGGTTTCTGTTATTCTCTCTGCTCGTAATTCCTATTTGTAATTTCTGTTTGTATTTTCTCTGAAAGTTCAGGATGCTGACTTTTTCCCCTGAACTAAGTGAATGATATATGTATGTTTAATTAAAGTAAGATTGTTAACCCCTTAAAGTTGCTTTCCTTAGAAAAGCAGATTAAAGAACCTGTGCTAGCACCCCTCCTGTGTGCTGGTGTTATTGGCCTTACACAGCCACAGTAGCTGCAAGTAATATTGTTACACTAATTTTACCTCTATCTGGTTATACCAGGCATTAAAAAAACAAAACAAAACTATGTGCAGTTGTAGTTGTTTGGACATATATTTCCATGTTTCTTCTACCTATATTTTCACCTTAATTTTTCTACTCTTCAGGATTGTGAACAAACACCAGATGCACAGGAATTTCTATTAATTGTGTAACTATGTACAGAGCCTGATACGTTGTTTCTTGAGTAATATGGTTTACTTTTCAGACAAATATCCAAGCCTTTTGATTTTTTTTCAGTTACATATTTTCCATATTCTGTTACTATAATAGTGTTTATTAAGTGGACATAGGGAGAATTTCCATCATGCTCTTCAGATGTAATTATTCTCAGTTGAAGTCCAGTTAACAGCAATAGTCAGGAATACTTTTAATTGTAACGTTTTTTGTGCTATATAGAACTTAGAAAAGCCGTGGGAGAAAGCTCATCAAAAAAATAAAGTCTCAACTCCATTTCTCAGTATTCTACAACCAAAAGAAATAAAGAACTGTTTATTTAAGTGGGGTTATAAAGCAGAGAAGGCTTATTAGAGCACCTAAAAAGAGGGACTTCTTCAGCTTTTAATAAAGGTTGGTCCCTGATCCTGAATCAGAATCTTAATATTAACCTCAATGTTCTGTTATAGGTAAAATTAGAAAGATTATTCAATTTTAATCCCTTTAATTTGAAATCTCAAGTTTTCATCGTTATACCTTTTGGTTTGAGAATACTTTATCAAATTGTTTTCCAAAAGTTTGTTTGCAGATTGGTTATTTGGAACTTGATGTTTTTTTGTTTTTGTTTTTGTTGTTATTTCCCAGGGAAAATCTTATAAACAGTAATTAGTTTCTGAGGCCAGCCTGAAAAATGTATAGAATGTATAGAACAAATAAGATCTGCTTTGGGATGATAGGAACATACCTGCTGCTGTCCCTTTTTTGCTGTATTCTTGGCAGTGAAATTGTTAACTATTCATCTGCTGAAGAATAGACTTTTTCCCTAGCTTCAAGCTACTGGTGATGGATGTTGTAGTGGGGCAACAGGTCCAGCATAGTTGCGTAGTTCGTTTTTAACAGTAGGGACTTCAGAATTTCAGGTTTTTCATAAAAATATGGGCTAGAGTAGTGAGGAATGGGGACTGAATCCTATTATTTTTATACATTCCTAAGGAAATGTTTCCATCCTAGGTTGGATGGGTGCCAACTTCTGTCGAAAACTGAAAAAGTTCCTTTTTTTAGGCACTCTGAGCTCTCTTTGCTTTATAATCCCATATAATAAAAACAGGACAGCTTATTACTTTTGATTGTAGAATGCTAAGAAATGAAGTTGAGACTCCTTTTTTGTGATTCTTATCTTTTCTTTTATTTCATGGATCTTAGGGTACTGATCAATCTGCTCCCCCTTCTGATGCCACCATCTGTTGCTTCTAACCAGGGTTTCAACACTGGTACGCTGTGTGAAATAATAGAGTGTCTTGTTTTCTCTGCTTCTGTCTTGTCCCTAAAGAAAAATACGCTGTCCTCCCTTCTTTGCAGGGCTTTTTACTGTTAGTAACCATGGAGAGATGTATGGGAGAAAAAGGTCTCTCCTTCCTTTCCCCACCCCTCAAAACAAAAAAAAATACCAGTGAAGGCTTGTTTCTAATCTTTAGATACTCTAAGGATTGAAGTAAAATGCTGCCAGGATCAGAGTCTGTAGCTGGAAGAACAGAAAAGACCTTGTCAAGGCTTTGGGCAGAAAAAGAAAGTTCTTTTGGCCACTAAATAACCTGGTTAACCTAGGTGTCTCTTCAAATGTAAGAAAATGATTTAACTCAGGGACTATCTCTGTGCTTTAGAAGTGTCAGACAAAAATATAGCTAAGAGAATGTTAGGACAGGGTGGGTCTATAATTGTTGAAATTCTTTCCTTAAATTAAAAAAAAAAATTCCTGGATATTTTGAGAAGAGGGTGTGCTGAGGTTTGGGGGCATATGTTGTTAAAGCTATGAGGAGAATTCAAAGGTATGTGGGTTGAGTTTGTATGTGAGAGAATAGATCATTCCCTGAAATTATACTCAAACTCCTTATAATTTAATAAATTTTTGATTTGGGAGGGATTTTTTTCATTGTCAGAGTAGCCTTTGACTAATATAAGGCAGATGATCATCTAACATCTTATGAGATCTTCAAGTTTTTGCTGAAATTCAATTAATCAGATTAAAATCTTTCACTAAAGTAGGTTTTTTTCTCTATTCTTAATGTGTGTGAGTTGTGGAAATGGCTGCTAGTCTTCACATATTTAAACAAATAACAAAACCCCATCATAATTCAGGAAAAAACAATCCCACACATTTTGAGCTAGTAGTATTCCTAGAAACCTGTCTTGGAACTTAATACTCACCCCCCTTTTTGGGTGCTTTCCAAAGTGGTCTTTGTTGACCAATAGTTTTCCAGAGGTTTTAACTAAAAAGATGTATATACCTTATAAATGAATAGGGGCTAAAATAACTCCCTAGAATACAAGTGTTTTGTTTTGCTAGCAATTAATGTTCTTTATATATAGCTTTGATGTTGTCAAGTTTAAAAAAATTAGCGTTAAGTTTTGAGTTACACATTCCCTCCCTACTGCTTGAGAAGGCAAGAACATTGATAGATATTCCACATGTGAAATCATGCAAAATATATTTGCCATGTTGGAAAAGAAAGCATGGACAAAAAAAAAACAGCCAGAAAAATTATATAAAAATTATTATTCTTCAGTCTGCATTCAGATTCCATCAATTCTTTCTTTGGAAGTGTATATAGCATTTTTCATTGTAAGGCCTTCAGAATTGTCTTGGATCATTTCATTGCTGAGAATAACTAAGTTATTCACAAGTTGTATAGCATTGCTATTACTGTGTACTTTTGGCTCTACTTAGTTCACTTTGTATCAATTCATATATGTCTCTCAGGTGTTTCTGAAACCATCCCACTCACTATTTCTTATATATATATATATGTGTGTGTGTGTGTGTGTGTGTGTGTGTGTGTGTGTGTGTGTGTGTGTGTGTGTATGTATTATAGTACATTGGTATTAATTAACAATCGTATACCACAACTTCTTCAGCTATTCCCCAGTTGATGGGCATACCCTCAATTTCCAGTTCTTTGCCACCACAAGAGTTGCTATCAATATTTTTATACGTATAGGTCCTTTTTCTTTTTTTTTTTTTTTAATCTCTTTTAGGATACAAACCTAATAATGGTATTTGCTGGGTCAAAAGATATACAGTTTTATAGCCATTTGGGCACAGCTCCAAATTGCTTCCACAGTGGTTGGATCAGTTCACAATTCCACAAACAGTGCATTAGTGTCATAATTTTTCTACATATCCTTCAACATTTGTCTTTTTCCTTTTCTGTCATGTTAACCAATCTGATAGGTGTGAGGTGGTACCTCAGAGTTGTTGTAATTTGAATTTCTCTAATAGTTATTTAGAGAAATTTTCCATCATGACTTGATGGATTTCTTCTGGAAACTGCCTGTTCATATCCTTTGACCATTTATCAATTGGGGAATGACTTGTAGTCTTATAAATTTGACTCAGTTCTCTGTACATTTGAGAAATGAGGCCTTTATTAGAGACATTTGCTATAAATAGTTTTTTTCCCCAGCTTTCTGCTTTTTCTTCTAATCTTGGCTGCATTGATTTTGTTTGTGCAAACCCTTTTTAATTTAATGTAATCAAAATTATCCATTTTATATCTTGTAATGCTCTCTATCTCTTGTTTGGTCATAAGTTCTTCCTTCCTCCATAGATCTGACAGGTAAACTATTCCATGGTTCCCTAGTTTGCTTATGGTATAATCCTTTATTTCTAAATTGATGTGCCCATTTTGACTTTATATTGGTATCTGGTGTGAGGTGTTGGTCTGTACCTAGTTCCTGCCTAACAGTTTTCCCAGCAGTTTTTATCAAGTAATGCAATCTAAAGTTTGGATATTTGTGTTTATAGAACACTGTATTACTATGGTCATTCACTACTGTGTATTGTGTACCTAATCTTTTCCATTGATACCACCACTCTATTTCTTAGCCAGTACCAGAGTGTTTTGAGGATTACTGCTTTGTAATACATTTTGAGATGGGGTACTTTTGTCCACCTTCCTTCATATTTTTTTTCTTTGATTTCCTTGATATTCTTGACCTTTTGTTCTTCCAGATGAATTTTGTTATTATTTTTTCTAGCTCTATAAAATAACTTTTTGGTAGTATAAGTATGGCACTGAATAAGTAAATTAATTTGGGTAAAATTGTCTTTTTTTTTTAATATATTTGCTTGAGCTACCCTGAGCAATTAATATTTCTCCAGTTGTTTAGATCCAACTTTATTTGTGTGAAAAGTGTTTTTAATTGTTTTCATTTAACTGTATGGAACTCCTGGGTTTTTCTTGGCGGGTAAACTCCCAGGTATGTTATATTTTCTGCAGTTATTTTAAGTAGAATTTCTTTTTCTGTCTTTTGCTGATGGATTTTGTTGGTAACATATAGAAATGTTGATGATTTATGTGGGTTTATTTTATATCCTATAACTTTGCTTAGCTATGCTTTTAATAGGTATTCTTGGGTTGCTTAGTTTCATTTCTGAGAGCTATAGACTATTGTTACTATGTAAATGTACTATACACACACACAAGCATATATAATTATTTATTTGAAAATGTTATTATATTAAAGTTTCAGAATAATCATTTACTTGGTTTGTTATTTAATGGAAAGTGGAAATAATCAAGAGGTGTTGAAATTACAATTGAAGACATGAATAATGGATTGAGTCGCAGCATTCTTTGGAGGCCAAACATAAAAGTTGTTGCCATGGCTACTGGAGTTATTCTTTTATGAACTAAGAGGGGCTTCTATTTATCTACTTTTTGTCTTTTTCTTAACTGAATTAAATTCTTCTAAGTTTATCATACTGTGACTCAGTTAACCTGCTTTTCTTAAATGTAGACTAACAAAAAAACTTGAGGAAAGACGAGAAGAGAAAAGGAAAGAGGAAGAACAGGTACAGTGTTCATGGATTAATGGCTAACTGATTTTTGTAGCTCATTTATTATGCTTTTCTTTAAGAGGCATACTTTTGTGAATTCTGTTTAATTTGTGATTGAACCCAGAATAAATTGCTGATACGGTTTCTTGGACTAGATGATTTCTCAGATACTACCTTCAAATTCTAAATTTACAGCAGATCTTCATTTTTTTTTTTTTTTTGTTATTTGGAAAATTATTATGCATAAATTAGAGTAGGTTCTTGTGGCTTTTCCCTTTGCTTCCAAAATTAAATCATGCTTTTGCACTGAGAATAAAAAGGGGCAGGGAGGATTTACAGCTAAAAGTGGGTAGTGTGTGACAACACACATCATCCCACTTCCTTTTGTTTTTGGAGCTGCATGTGCTGTCACTTTTATCTGTCTCCTGTTACTGCATTTCTACAGAACTGTACCATTTTGTTTTTGGAACTAAACTATTCCATTATCTACTGTTTTTAACAAGGTGATAGTATAACGGTAGAAGGAACCTTAGATTGAAAGTAAAAAATCCTAGGTTTTCCTCTGGACTCTGTCACCAACCAGCTTTTTGCCTTTAGGAAACTCATTTAACCTCACTGTAGCTTACCCCACCTGTATATTGTGGATAAAATCCTTTTCTGGCTCCTTTACAGAGTTTTTGTGATTAGCAAAGTTTACAAACTACAAATATAATGTACTGGCATTATTTCTTTATCCATATTCATGTTTTTATCAAGTTTTTGATCAGAAAAGCCACACTTTTAAGGCCCAATAATGAGCAAATTCTCTGTTATCCGTTTACACCTTCCTACCATCCCTCACCCTGATTGATTGTTAGATAGTTTAGAAGCTGAAGACCTACAAGCAGGCATGCTATCAAATAACATTGTCCACATCATAATCACAGTCCAGCTATTGACAAAAATTTGTAAATAATTGGCATTTGAGTAGAAATCCTACAAATAAAATGAATAGCATATAGAAGTAATACTCTATTTACAATCCATATGTAACCTATAATTTGTGGGAGACTTTTAAAATTTTATTTTTGACTTCTATAGTTTATTTTCTCTTCAATCCAGAAAGAGATTAGGAAGGAAATCGATAGAAGGAAAACCGGTAAAGAAATGTTGGACTATAAAAGAAAACAGGAAGAAGAATTGACAAAAAGAATGTTAGAGGAGAGGAACAGGGAGAAAGCAGAAGATAAAGCAGCTAGGGAGCGGATAAAGCAGCAGATTGCCCTGGTGAGTTTTATTATTTTAAAGAAATGTTTGTGTATAGATCTATTAACCTCCTGGTAGACTGCAGAAATGGAGACAGTATGGGATAGTGGAAAGAGCACCATACCTGGAGTTATTGACACTTAGTGAATGTGTGGCCCTGGGAAAGCTAGTTAACCTCTCTGAGTCTCATTTTCTTTATCTGTAAAATGGGGATAATAAACTACCAATTTCTTCATCCTTCTCAACTTTTGTGCCTCAGTTGACACTCTTAATCACCCTGTCCTGTATATTCTCTCTTCTCTGGGCTTTGGTGACACTGCTTTGTCTTGGTTCTCCTACTGTCTGATTGTCCCCTCTTGGTCTTTGCTGGATCATCATCATCATCTACAACATGCCTCCAGGGCTCCCTGCTGGCATTTCTTCTCTTCACTCAGGGTGACTTCATCTGCTCACATGGAGTTTAAGAATCTCTACTGATGATACTTATTTTATTTATAAATAAAATTTATATTGTCAACTCTAGTCAGTCCTGCATTACTCACTACTCAATGGGCATTTTGAACTGAATGTTTCATAATGCCTCAAACTCAACATGTTTAAAACTGAATTCATCAGTTTTTCTTTTCAAATCCACTTCTGAACTACACTATTTCTGTCCAGGGTATCACTAACTTTCCACTCACCAAGGTTTACAGTGTTGATAGTATTCTCCAGGCTTCACTCATCTCGTCTATCTACTTGTTTGATTGATCCTGCCATCTCTAACTTCACAAAGTTTTTTGCATTACTGATTTTCTTGAAGTACAAATCTGACCATGCTACTCCTTTACTCAACAAACTCCAGTGGGCTTCCTGTTAACTCTAAGATTAAATATAAATTCCACTGCTTCACATATGAAATGTTTCACAATCTGGTACCAAGCTAACTTTCTAACCTCCTTTCACATTATCTCCACATACATTGCAGTCTAGCCACACTGACCTTATTGCTAATTCTTCATATGTGGCATGCCATCCTCATACCTATGTGCCTTTGCATATGAACTGCCTCCTGACTTCTGTCTCTTAAATTATCTAGATTCCTTCAGGGCTTAGCTAAAGTACCACTACCTTTATGTGGCCTTTCCTGACCTCTCTCTAGCTGGTAGTTAGCCTTCTCCTCCCCAAATCAGCTTGTGTTCATTTCTATGTATTTATATAATTCATGTTGTCTCCTTGGCTAGTTAAGCTTCTGGAAGGTGAATAACATTTTCACTTTAGTCTTTGTGCATCTTAAGCACCTAGGATGGTGACTCGCAGATAATTGCCCTTAACAAAATGCTTACTGATTGGTGGATTTTTTTATCTCACATCATGATTGTCAGAGGAAATGCTTTATAAACCTTGAAGTGCTACACAAACATGAGTTATTTTGCTTATAAGAGCTTTGATTCACTACAAGGTAAGGCAGAAGAGTACATATCAAGTAGCTAAACATTTTGAAATAGATTTATGTATCATCAGGTTCTTTTGTTAGAAATTTCAGTTGGCAGGGACTTCAGATGTTATCTTGTTCAGCTTGTACTTTGCCTTCTTAATGTTTTACAAATATGTGGAAAAACAGCTTTTCAAGATACTCTAGAATCAAGCTAAACACATTGGTCACATAACATCCTCTTGAAACCAGAAGAATTCTTTGTGGGGAAAAAATATCTAGTCAGATAATATCAATCTGGGACAGCTTTGAAATAATTTCGAGCAGAATTGAATAGAAAACTTATTGTAAGTGCTAAAACTACCTTGGGCTTATTTTAAAAATACTTTCTAATTCCTTTACAGTTGGTATGTAGGGAAAATTTTAAAGGCTTAACTCCAAAATGAATAAGTTTCAAGTCAGTATATTAGATGTGAAAGAGCTTTGCTCTGTGCATATATGTCACTTCTGTCTTGAAACTTTTGATTGTGAATGCAACTATCTGGCCATGAATTTTAACTGGTGTTTGGTCTTTTAAAGGATCGAGCAGAAAGGGCAGCACGTTTTGCAAAGACAAAGGAAGAAGTGGAAGCTGCCAAAGCTGCGGCTTTATTGGCCAAACAGGCTGAAATGGAAGCTAAGAAAGAGTCTTCTTCTCGAGAAAGAAGGTACTTTATTACGTACTCGAAAACGTGTGAAGGGGGTTGAGGAAAGGAACAGATGTGGGCTACTTTTAGCTTTGATGTGGCTGGTTTCAGCTCTGGTGGCATAGTGTTGTGGCCATTACTATTTAGCCAACACCGTGTTCCAGATATGACAAATTGTGATTTGGCAAATGGCAGTGATATTTGTCACTGGGTAGTGCCCTTTGCAAGTGTTGCACAAATTCCTTCCTGGAAAGGACCTTAAAAAGTTTGAGTAACATCTAGTACTATTGTTGTCCCTAATTAACTCTGAGCAAAATTGCATGAGAAAAAGTAATTAGAGCTCTATGTTGACTTCTTGGTATATTTTTCATAGTGCTGTTGCAAGAATTCAGTTCCGCCTTCCAGATGGATCTTCCTTTACGAATCAGTTTCCTTCTGATGCTCCTCTAGAAGAAGCAAGACAATTTGCTGCACAGGTAAGTTGGTGTCTAAGTTACTAAAGAACAGAAACTACAGGTTTTTATTAAAAAAAGAAAAATCTCAAGCTTGGAAAATATGAGTAACACTGGAAGTTCCACCAGAGGGCAGTGCAAAAGATCCTGATGATGGGTGTGGTTGGTTGAGCGAATGCTTCTGAGAAGAGCTACATAATTGTATTTAGAGCCTTTTTCTGGTTCTGGTTGTGCCATTTGGTTGAAAAAGACAGAAAAGTGTTATTAGCATTCAGCCTTTTTCCCATATATAATGAAGGTGTTTCTTCCTACCTGTTAATACAAACAACTTATGGAGTGACAAAGTGGTTTCCCAAGAGGATGTTCTCATGTGGCTAGTTTCCAAGTGAAACTGGACTGCTAAGCATCCCCAAGAGCCTTGTCACTTCCCTGTGGTGAGCTGAGCTGCTGCTGTCTTCACTTAGTGGGTTGTTTTGAGATTGTGGTGGGGCCTGGTCACATTTTCTCATCTAGCATCAGCTTGAAATTAGTTTATCTTTATTTGATCTCCTTTCTTCGGAAATACACACATTGGTGGTCTTTCTCAGGATCTTATTTTTAGAAAGCTATTGTAGCACTGAATAGGATCTAAAATAAAAACTCAGTCCTTAGATTAAAATAAACAAGAGTTTTTCTAGCTGACCTCTTAGCATCTAGATTACTACCTCATTGATGGATTCAGAGTGTTCAGGTATTCATAGTCATAAAATGTGAGAATCTAGGTTTTTTTAAAAAGGTTCTTCCTATTTGTAAGACTCAAGAAGTAGAGATATGTGATGCAATAAGAGGTCAAGAAGTCTTTATTTTCTGGATACTTTTGAACAAAGAGTAGAAATCTAGAATGATTTAAATATACTTTGCTCATGATTATGAAGGTGATGATTGATTTTCATAATCTTATGACTCTAGAGGAGCTATTGGAACTTAAAGAAAAGATGTTAAATCTCCTAATTCTAAGACAGGTATATATAAATTTGAAGACAATGACTGTGTCTTGTGCCTAAAACACTTTAATTTTTTTATTTAGAATTTAATAAATACCAAAATGAGCTCTTCTCTATACAAAGCAGAATGTAAAAACTGAGTTGTGTATGAAAATGTGATTGCATATGAAAATGTGAATCTGTGTTCTATTCAGATTGCTTTTTTTTAAAAGTATATAATAAATTCAACACGTTAATTTCAAATCTGTCCCGCTTGTTTGAACTTCTATTCTCTTCCTTGCATGTTAAAAAAGTTTCCCAAAATACTCCTTTTTTCCTTCTTTTTTGCTAATTCCACTCTCCACATCTCCCCAACATTAAAAGAAAAGAAAATTTACAACAAATTAGTTAAGCAAAACAAATCCACACCTTGGCCATATCCAAAAATGTATGTGTTTTTCTGTACTTTGAGTCTGTTGCCTCTCTGTTAGGAAGTGGGTGATATGCTTTGTCCCTCTAGTCCTCCGAAGTTGTAGTTAGTCATTGCTCTGAATCATAATAATTAAGTCTTTCAAAGTTGTCTTTCTTTACAGCGTTCTTGTTATTGTGTAAATTGTTTTCCCAATTCTGTTCACATTATGCTGCATAATATCTTCTCAAGTTTCTCTGAAACTGCCTTTTATATCTTTTCTTACAGCACAATAGTATTCCAGTGAGTTAAAATACTCCTTGGTATGCATGGCCACTTCCAGACTCTGTAACCATCACTCAGTATCCTTTCCTCCTTTGAGATTTATTCAATTCATATTTATCACCCTATCAAGAGTCTGATAACTATCATCTACTAACTTATAGGTTACACTCCTTTCTTCCTCAATAAGTTCATCACCTGGTTCACAGTCTTTCTCTTTACCTCAAAACTTGCCCTTATACTAGAGAACTTCCAACATACATATTGATATTTCTTTGAATACCTTAATTTCCCAGTTCCTCTGTTTACTCATTTCCCATGATGTTCCATTCCACTTCAGCTACACACAGAGATGGTCATAGCCTTGATTTGCCGTGAACTTTGAAATTTCTTTATCTTAATCTAAGCATACTTTCCTTCTGCCATGTAACTACTAACCCAGTTTTTTGTCCTCACCCTGATCTCTAATCCCTTTACCCCAAAGTTCTTTCCTAGGTCATTATCCCTCTATGGAATACATGCTCTTCTTTTACCATTTCAACCCTTTGGTGAACTGGTTAAGTCTGTACACTGCCTTTTATACCCAAGTCCCTTGCTCCCTTATCCTGTTGTCATTTGTGTCTTGCAGAGCTCCAATCATGGGTTACTCCCACTTATCTGCTGCCTTTGCTTGGCTTATATTCACATGCTGCTGTAATGAGCTCTAGAAAGTAAGGAAACTGTGCTGACTAGTTCTACTACAAATTGATGTTACATAAGCTTAGCTAAGCCTTTACAGTAAAGCAAGGCAGTCTTTTTATACCTCACTATCCCATAGTTCATGATTCCATTTACCACAGTGGCTGTGCCATACTTTTTCTTCCCTCCTCAAGTCTCCTGTTGGCATCCCTTTCTCCACCCTCCTAGTTAAGAACCTTAGCTTATATTTAACTGAAAAATTGAGACCATTCACCCTTTTACTTCAACTCACTACATTCAGTTGTCCTTCTCTACAATGTCCTTTGCCTCTGGCTCACATGAAGAGGTAGAACCTCTTGCCAAGGAAAACCCCTCTACATACACATCCTTAATCCCATTCTGTCCTGACTTCTCCAACAGATTTTGCCCTCTCTTCATCCCCACTCTCTGACTAATCATTAGTCTCTCTCTGTCTGTTGGCTGCTTTCCTGCTATTTATAAATGTGCTCATGTCTCCCCCATATTAAAAAAAAAACCTCACTTGAGCCTGTTATCCCTGCTAGCTATCATCATAATCTCTCCACCCTTTTGTGACTAAACTCCTTTAAAAAGTTGTCTGTAGTTAGTGGCTCCACTTCCTTTCCGCTCGTTCTTCCAAAAACTTTCTGTGATCTGGTTTCCAATCTCATCATTCAACTGAAACTACTCTCCCCAAAGTTCCCTCTTAATTGTTAAATCTAACGGTCTTTTCTCAGTCTTCATCCTTTTTGACCTCTCTGCAGCCTTTGACACTATTGATTACCTTATCTCCTGGATATTGTCTTTTCTCTGGATTTTTGTAACACACTTTTCTTCTTGTCCTCCTGCTTGTCTGACTACTTCTCTATCTCCTTGGTTGGGTCTTCTCCTAGATCGTACCCACCAACTGTAGGTGTCTATCAGAGTGTCTTTGGCCCTTCTCTCTATATTTGGTCTTATTTGGTGATCTCATCAGCTCCTGTGAATTCAGTTATCATTTCTATGCACGTGATTCTTAGATCAATTTATCCAGCCTTACTCTCTTTTCTGATCTCTGGTCTCACACCACTAACTATCCCTTAGATATCTTAAACTCAACATGTCTAGAAAAAAACCAACTCATTATCTTTTTTTCAAACCTTCTATTCTGAATTTCCCTTTCACTATTGATGGCACCACCATCCTCCCCGTCATCTAAGCTCAAAACCTAGGTGTCGTCCTTGACTCTTCACTTGAATTTCATATTCAATTTGTTGTCAAGTTGTGTCATTTCTGCCTTCCTGATATTACTTGTATGTACCGCCTTCTCTTCATTCACATAGCCACCATCTTGGTGCAGGATCTCATCATCTTGTTATCTCAAGTCTCTCCCGCTCCAGTCCATCTTAAGCTTCCTGAAGCACAGATCTGACCATGTTACCCTTTACTACATAAACTCCAGTGAATCTCTTACCTCCAGAATCACAGATGAAATCCCCTGGTTGATTTTTAAATCCCTTCACAATCTGGCCTTTTCCACCTTTTTGTTCTTCACACTGGACTCTCCCTCTTAAGATCCAACAACATTGGCCTTCTCGCCCTACATAAGATACTCTCTGCCTGGAATGCCCTCCCTCTTCACTTGTACCTCCTAGCTTTTCTGGCTTCCTTCGAGACTCAGCTCAAATCCTACCTGTATGGAGTCTCCACCCCCACACTCCCCACAGCCCCTACTGCTAGTACCTTCTAAAACTATCTCTCATTTACGTCGTATTTATCTTGTATATGTACATAATTGTTTACAGGTTGTCTCCCCCATTCTAATGTGATTTCTTTATGAGCAGGGACCATGTTTTTGTGTTTAAGAGGTTATTTGCATTTGTATAGACAATTATTTTGTTTTGGTTAATTTTAAAAGAAGAACCGAAAAGGGCAAATAGTAATTTTGCATATACCTAAAGTAAATTTTATACCATATAACATACATTTCTGAATGCTTTTGTGTTACAGATGGTTGGTAATACTTACAGCAATTTTTCTTTGGCCACCATGTTTCCAAGGAGAGAATTTACCAAAGAAGATTACAGAAAGAAGTTATTGGAACTTGAGCTTGCACCAAGTGCTTCAGTGGTGCTCTTACCAGTATGTGTACATCTGTCTGTCTAATCTATCTATCTACCTTTACTGTTTTATTCCTCTTTATCTAGAAACTGTGTTTTGGCTATATATTGTTGGTGGGTTAGTCCACTCTCATCTGTCTCTGGTAATATAGAGGTAAAGTAAATAATTCAATTCCTAATGATTGAAAATTTCAGATTTCACCCTGAACTCAAGAAATATGTTTTAGCTATAAGAATAAAAACAGATACTTGAAAATCAGGAAAAAAAATTCATCTTTCAAGGAAATAAAAACAAAAGAAGCTAAAAGCATTATATTCCTGTAAGACATTAGTCCTCAACTATTCAGGTTCTGTAAAGCTCCTTATAGGGAACTTTTGGGAAGGCTCAAAAAAGATGAGGCTACTTTCTGGGCCATATATTCATGAGCAAAAGCCTTGTTAGTCAGCAGCTCAGTTTGCCTTACATCAAATGCCCATGGAAAGTGATGTGTGACTTGGATCAGGTACTGGATCTGTGGTGCTTCAGAGAAAGCTGAAGGACCCCTCAGGTAAAGCTTTGCTGCTTCCTGCACCAAGTGGTGCTCTTCAGTACTCCAGACTTCTTCTTTTCAAGCTATTTTCATAGTAAAACTTGAATGCATGTGAGAGGGAAGAAAAAAAATGCACTTCTGTGGTTTGGGGTAAGATGGCATTGGAAATTTAATTACCATGGAATTTCTGGTCACCTTTGTGACATCTAGTACTTGGGTTTTTTTAAGCCCTAGATTAGCCCATAATTCTCTGCCACTACAGCTTTTGATCAGAACAGCTTACAAGAAGCAAACCAGAAATGACCAGAGGTCAGTTAGTACAGCAGAGAAGCAGATGGCAAAATGTCTAAATAGTAATATCTAGCTTTCATAGGGCTTGCATGACTCCAAAATCATCTACTACATCCTAGGCCATCACCAGTCATCTTGACTCTTGTCTTGCCACTAGACTTAGGTAATTGTGGAAGAGAGAGTGAGGCTGATGACTTTGCAAAACTGCTTCACTTAAATCCAGTTCACGAGAAAGTCAAAACATCACCCATGATATCCTTGTTCTTCTACAAAAATGAAGGATAAACAACGGTGCTTTATGGTTCGCAAAGTGCTTTACGTATGCCTATCTCATTTTATCCTTCCAACAGCGCTTTGAAGTGTAGGCATCTATCGTACCAGTGAAACTGAAGGTAAAAGGTTAAATGACTTGCCCAAGGTCACATAGTAAGTGTTAGAAGATTTAAACTTGATTTTTCCTGACTCCAAGTGCAAGACCTAGATGTCCCACCTAGATGCCTAGATGATTTTTTTAAATCTTGTATGTAGGTTTTATGATCAGACATTTGAAATCTATCTCATATTGGTGAGGACTCCTTATAAATCATTACATTTGTTTTGTATCACAAAATTTATTTGGTTTTCTTAAAAACTCCATGAAGTCTTGCCTTTCTCATTTTTGTGCATTTTTGTTATCGTCTGCCAGCCTTTAGAATGCAAGATTCACTATTGCCTAGCTATTTAGAGGGAAAAAGACCATTTTTGTGTCTTTATGGTAAACCGGAGAGGCAGTGTGGTATGCCAGGTAGTCTTTATTAAGTATTGACTAGCTGCTAGGCACGGTACTGAGCACTGAGGATACAAAGAAAGGCAGGAACGTGTTCCCCGATCTCAGGGTGCTAACAGTCTAACATAGTGAAGAAAAACAAACTGGCTCTGGGGAGTTTGGAAGTCTTGGATTCCAAATTCTGCCTCCAACATAGTGGCTGTGGGTCCCTGGATGAAGCACTTCACCTCTCAGGGTCCTCAGCAACTCTGTAAAACTGTAAATTACAGAGAAGGTGCCAGCCTGCTGTGGTAGAGGGAATTTCACCCATAACAGTGAAATCTCAAATATAACTTCTTTCCCTGTGGTAAACCAGAAAGATTTTATGTACATGGAAGTCTTTTCCTTACAAGGGTCATCTATTATTTCAGATGTAATTTTGTTTATAATTCTCTGTGACATACTTAAAATGCTATACTTAACCATTTTTTTTCTTAATTTTTAGGCAGGAAGACCAGCAACGTCTGTAGTACAGTCATCAAGTGGAGAACTGTGGAAGTTTTTGGGAACAGTACTTTACCCATTCTTTGCTATATGGAGATTGATTAGTAACTTCTTATTTACCAGTCCTCCTCCTCCTCAGACTTCAATAAGATCAACACCTTTGGAGCACACAAACCCCACAGCATCTAGCAGCTCAGAAAACAGGTATTTAATTTGTCCTCATTTGCATTGATACTTGGGGAAATCACAACATTAGAAATGCTGTACTTTATAGGAAAGCATCAGTATGGCTGTGAGTTCTTTCTTCCATCATTTTGTATTTCTACTTCTGTGAAGAAAAAGCAAACATTTTATTTTAACTTTTGCTGCCTTTTCTTAATATGTGTGTACACACACACACACACACACACACACACTTTAACTTTTGCTGCCTTTTCTTAATATGTGTGTACACACACACACACACACACACACACACACACACTCTTGTCTTTATAGTAGCCATTTGAGCCCACCCTCCCTCCAGATTGAACTTTCCTTTGTGGAGGGCACTACCATCTTTCCTCAGCCAAATTCAAAACATTGGACTAATGCTTACCTCCTTGCTGAAACCCTATATTATCAGACACTTGCTAAGTCTTGTTGCTTCTCCCTGCACAGTGTCTCTTGGATCTGTCCCCTACCCTCCACTCACATGCCCATTACCCTAGTCAAGGCCCTTATAACAGCTTGTCGGAACTATTGCAGTAGCCTCCTCATCAGTCTCCCTGTCTCAGGTGTGTCTCTTTTTGCACTGCATCCTCCACACAGCTGCCAAGGTCAAAGGTCAAATCACTTGCCAGTATTCCTAAAGCATGTGTCTGGCCCTGTCACTGCCCCTGTTCAGCAAGCTTCAGTGGCCTTTTGTTCACTTTACAAACTCAAGTTCCTTCACATACTAACTGCAGCCTACCTTTCAGGCTTATTATTCTCCTCTCATACACTCTTAGGCCCTGCTAACCTAGCTGGTTTGCTGTGAATTTCAGGCAGCGTTCCTTCTTTTGTCTTCATGCCTTTGCATGGGTGATCCCCATGAAGCGACCTTCAAAGTTCACTTTCATGAGTATGCTTTGTACAGATGGCCTTTTCCAATCCCTCCTCATCCTCCCTAAGTCATCTTGTGTTCACTTTGCATATCTTTTGTATGTACTTATATGTATACATGTTAATTCCTCCCAATAGCATGGAAGTCCTTTGAGGACAAGACTTTTGTTCTTTTTTGTCTTTGTTTGTGAGTTAGTAGGTACTCAATGAATGTTCATTGATTGATTGTGAATAATTAAGCAAAACTATCCAATCCATTGATCCCATTTAATGTAGTAAACGGTGTGTACAATAGTAGTGTCTTACTCCTCTGCTGGGAGGAGGGGAGGCTGTCTCATTATTTCTTCTCTAGCACCTTTATTGGTTTTTCATTATCTCGATAAGTTTGTCTTCCTTGTAGTGAGCTTTTCATTTATATTGTTGTGGTCATTGCGTATAGCTGTTTACGCTATGTTTTGTGTAAATCTTCCCTGTTTCTCTGAATTCTTCATCTTCATCATTTTATACCATGATGATACTCTATTACATTTCTTTATTATGGTCTTCTCCTCAGTTGATGTGTACCCACCTTGTTTTTCAGTTTTTGCCTATGGAATGTGGACAGGTACAATAGCTTTTTTGCATGATTTCACATTGAAATCCAGAACAGATGAACTCAGTACTTTATCTGATCAGCATCATTTTCATTCCATAGCCTTTCCAGAATTGATGCTCCCTGACTTTTGTTATCTTTTCCAGTTTGTAGGATGTGGAGCAAAATTTAGAGTTGTTTGGCTTTTTCTTACATTTGCCTTTTATTTTAACACCACAGTCATTTCTCTCTGTCCCAAACCCACTTGGAAACCTTCTTTGTAGCAAAAAATATTTGAGGAAATCCAGCCCACACAGCCCCCACATCTGAGAGCTTATACTGCATTCCACAACAGTAGTCCCTCACCTGTCTAGGCTGTCACTTCTTCATACTGAGGGAGAGCTGTGTGTGCTTCATTATCAGTTTTCCAGGACCAAGATTACTCATTATGCTTTTCAGAACTTGCTTTTTAGTTTCATTATTACTTAACATTGTGGTAGTCATTATTCTCTTGGATCTGCTTTCTTCATCTGTATCTCTTGATTGAACTCTTCTTATTTTTCTCTGAGTTTTTGTCCTGACAACATCCTTTCTAAGAAGGTGTTAGCATTCTTAATTCTCAAGTTTGTTCTGTGTGAAATATCTTCACTCTTCCATTGATTCTCATCAACTCTATGCACATTCTTTGCCCTATGACTATAAAAACTCATGATTTCTCTAGAAACTCTTTTCTATACATGGGACATGCCAGATTATAATGCTTTACTCTTTTAGTTTTTGAAATTTGTCTTCACCTTTCCCGTCAATGCAACAGGGTATTTGCTAATTATTGGCCAAGTCGTGCCCTTAGGTATACAATAGTAGAATGTTAGAGTAGGAAGAGGGACTTTAAAGGTTTTCTAGACTAATCTTACTTGAACCCAATTGCTTATTTCTATATCTAATTGACTGTCTCTGTTCCTGAAGACTTTGGTTTAGACATATCAGTGCTCATTCCCTGACTATATGAAATTCCTGAGGAATTTTGTGAAACATAGGGAGTAGTTAAAATGACAGAGTAAACTACAGTGACAATTTGAGCTTTTGCCTCGGAAGTCAGTTTAAAAAGAATGTAATTTTAAAAGAGGCCCAATTTTCCTCATAATGATCAACACCTCTAAAAAATTCAAAGCTAGTCAGTGTGGATGCTAATTACAGGGACTGTGTCCTATGATACATATCAAGCAACCTCTTTTTAGACGTTGAGACTGAAACCTAAATGCTGACCTATAATGGAAGATTCTGTTGTTGGTTGTCATTGTCTAATTGAAATGCTTTTTAGTTTTTGTATTCTTACTCAAATAGTACTTCTTATAAATAGCATCTTCCTTTTTGTTCTTTTTGGAATAACAGGGAAGGAGTCAGGAAAAGAGTGCTAGAAAAACGTGGAGAAGACTTCAAAAAAGAAGGAAAGATATATAGATTGAGGACTCAAGATGATGGCGAAGATGAAAACAACACTTGGAATGGAAATTCTACCCAACAAATGTAGTTTGACAAGTCACACATGGGCAATAATCATTGTTTCTCTTATGATTTAATTCAACTAAAACTCTACTGGACAAGTGGGGCTGCTGTATGTTTTACTGACAGGTCTCTATAATGTCTCTCTTTATTCTTGCTTAGAGGGTATGGGTTCAAGTTGCCTAACTCAGAAAAGTCAAGAGATAGTATAGCTGACAAATAAGATTTTACATATGGTAATCAACAGCTAGCTCAAAGAATCAAAAGGATTCATAAAACCTCCATCAGCTTTCAAATTCAGTATTTCATACACTCACAAGCCCAACTATGCTGAGAAGGTGGCACTTTATAGATAGTTTGCTCCCAGAATCTTGGGGCCCATACAACTGGTAAGCCACAGAATAATTTGACTTTGTGTCAGAAGCATTCTATTCTAGTTAGCCAATCAGATGATAATTTATGTTTAACTTTTCTCTATCGCTCTGCAACTGCAAGCCAAACCTTGTAGTTTTTAATCTGTTATTCAAATGCTAAATAAAAATCTTTTCCAAAAAAAAATTGATTACTAGTATTTCTGTATAAAAGTTTTTAGTCATGAGGGCTTTTGTGTTTACATGACTTCCTTGTCTCTTATCTACCAGTCTCAGTAAAGTGATAAACTTCTTTTCCTTAACCATCTCCAGAGGAAGAGATTCATCAATGGCCATGGATAACGTCTCTTTGTTACAAATCCCTTTGCCTGCCATTTGTTACAGACCTTTTAGTTCTGTAGCACATACACAACCATTATTTTTATTAGCAGTTTCTTTTAAGTTATTCCTTTTAGCTTTTTATAACTCATTTTAAAAATTACTTTGGTAGAATAAATATGGTCCATGGACTAATAACTGGGCCCAAATACCCTGTGAACCTTATAGCTGGATAAGGAGAGGTGGCAGTGTTTAGAGAATTGTCTGGCTTGGGTGGGGAACCTGTTGCCTCTAGAACACATGCAGCCTGCTATGTCCTTGGGTGTGGCCTTTTGACTGAGTCCAAGTTTTATAGAACAAATCCTTATATTAAGGGGATTTGAGAACCTAAGGGAACTTGAGAACCTAGAGGGCCACATGTGGCCTCAAGGCCGTAGGTTCCCCACTCCTGGACTAGCTCCATACATTATACAGTTTGTTTTTTCTTTTTTCCATACATTATACAATTTTTTTTTCTTTTTTTAGGTTAAATTACATTTTTGTCACTTATCTGTCACTAAACTACTGAGACACCTTATTTGTCTTTAACCTTAGAAAACACTACTCTCTTGGAACTACCTTTTTTGATAAATGAGGGAATTTTCTTGCGCTTCCCACTAAATAAATTAGTTGTCATGGAATGCATCATTACTTTCCTTTCCCTAACTAGAATAAGGAAGTGGTTTCCATTGTAACACACATCTGGGAAAGTTGAGGGCATGTGGAAATATCTACAATTGCAATTGAGTAATTAAATTTCTCTTTAGAGAAGTTGAACTGCTGCTTTAGACTTGAAAGGGCTCCCAGTAGCTCAAACCAACACGCATAGATCTTTTAAATGTATCCTTTAGTCACATTTAGCAAGCAGATACCACTAACTTGCACAAAGTAATATGGAAGATAGGGTCAGTTATATGGTTGTGTGTATTAATTAGCTGAGACAAATAATACCTTTGACTTCTGAGGCCCTTTGAGCTCTGAATCTGTGATCCTAGTGTTTATAGCAGTTATGTCCATGATTTCATGTCATTTATTTACTTGGTTTCTGGCCAAATATAAAGAGTAAAATAATTTAGAAAAATTATTGAATATCTTGTCTTTCCTTGGGTATTGATGAAATTCTTTACACTGGGTGGTCAATCTCTTGATGCTCCTACTTTCTACTTTGCTTAATCATGCATGGTCAGTCAGTGAAGTGTAATACGTAACTCTTGGCCAAATCTTAGCAGAGAGCTTCATCCATTAAACTTGGCAGCTACCATGTGTAAAAGGAAGATTGTTTCATTTGTTATAACATCAGTAACCTATCACTTTAAGTTCTTTTTGATGCAAAAGGAATATACGTTAAAAAGATAACATTGCAAATTCAAATAATCTTGCCTTTAGGAATCATTCCAAGTTTCTGAATGCATTTCAGCAACCTTAATTGTAGAGGCTATGATGACATAGTAGATACAGGTCCTGCATCAGAGTTAGGAAACCCTAGGTTTAAAATCTTACTACTGACATTGTGTTCGTGATCCTGGAGAAGTCACATGACTCAGTACTTCTTCCCTTCCTCCACCCCCGGCAAAAAACACCCCCAAAACTCAAAATTAAGTTACAAAACAACTTTGTTGATTTGCATCATGAAAGAAGATTATTCACCAGCAGTTCCTTAGACCTATGAAATTACAGGTCTGTACATTGCCATCCTCCCCACCTTAAAAATTACTGAAGCACAAATGGGGATTTAAAAGCAAGTGGATTTAGTCTGAGATTGCACGCAAGCAGTATGGAAAAATGTTAAAGTTCCTTGTGATAGTATATGAAGCTTTTTGAGGAGGATTAGCTATTAGAGATAATAGAATTCCAGTCAGGAATGCTTAAAACATTCAAAAAAGAGAGGTCCTTTGTTCTATCAACCTCCATCTGATATAAAGGAATACACATGAAAATAGAGGATATTTTTACTTTAAATTAAATAATTTTCCCTTTGAAAAACAAATATGTTTCAAAAATAATGTATTGAAACCAAATGGAGATTCATTCAGAAGCCAGTTGTTCTGTATTTGGTCTATAGATGTAAAAGGCATGGAAAAAAGTTTAGGTAATTGCAAAACACTTAGGAAATTGTATTTCTAGATCCCAGGGAAGGATCATTTTAAAGTCACTTGTTCTTTCTTGGGTTTCAGGCCTTATTACTATATTCAAGGTGGCATTGCTAGAGCAGTTTATTTTGCTTTATGTTCACACACTGTTCTAGTTCTAAGTTTTGTTCACGGGTGGGCCAATTATTAGCTCCTGTGACACTAAGGATGGAGCCTCTGCCTACTTTTCCTAACTGGATAGAGCACAGAATTTTGCTAAATGCAGTAAAGAATATCTACTTGCTATATCATATATATTTCTGTGAGTTTCAACAAGAAAGAAAGCCCTTGGCCCAATGGCACACCTTAGTTGAATCAGGTGTAGGGACCCATACCTTTGCTGAACCTGTGATTTGTAGGTATGTGTAGAAACATTTTTGTTATTTCAAAAAGCAATAGATATAAGCTCCTAGTGGGCAAGGCCTATCTCCCTTTTGTATTTGTGTACAGTGCATAGCAATGTTTGTTGATTGACAAGAGGAACATGATGTCTCATTCGTAAGTAATTTTTTTATTTTTTACCAGAAACTAGAGATGGGGAGAATTTATAAAGTGTTAGGGGGAAAAGACACATTCAGACAACTCCAAAGCTAAATAAAGCAAGCTGCCCAGGTTTGTGTTTTATTTGCTCTTTAAGTTTGGTTATGTGCAATAGGATTATGGTGCCTTTTGCCCATATCTGCACTTCTAAAAATAAAGAGGAGCACCTTTTCTTAGGTGGAGCACAGGCCAAATTGGGAAGATTTTTTTTTTGTGGCCCTCCTTCCTCCCCTCTCTCCTGCCCCAAATGTCTGAAAAAATTGGAAACTTCTCAAAAGTAACTGGTGAATAAAGTCTTAGGGTATGACACTTCCATGACTGCATTTTACTATATTAGAAGACTGAACTCTCTTAACAAAAACAAAAATCTCTTAATGGTAGATTATCAAGCAGTTGGAGGAAACTAGGGGCAGTATCTCCGATGTCCCAGGTAAACTGGCTACTCATAAGCCCGCTCTGATCTTTTATTATGTTCTGTTTTCTCAAACTTGTACAGGCAGTTCAATCTAAAACAGGTGAATAAGGCAGTATTACGCTAAGAACTTAGCAGTGCTTTGGCTTCCCCAACTTGTAGAGCATACAGCAAATATTAAAATTTACTCATTTCCTGTTGGCTAGCACTTGTTGGACGTTTTTTAGACGCCTTGCAATATTTATATAATAGCAATGCCAGTCCACAGACACCGATAATCAAGAGAGCGAAGAGTACGTATAAGGCTATTTCTGCATTGGTGGCATCCAGCGTCAGCCCCAAGAACCGAACTTGCTTGTCTGTCACAGATTCAGCGGTGGGAACATCTAGGAGAGAAGCACGTACAAGATGGTCTATTCTCCCAGTTTCAGCTATTCTACTTATTTCCCAAAATATTTTCAATCTAAAAATTGAGACGTAGAGCCCATAAGTCCCAAAAGGTGGCCTTATCTTTACAATGAAAAAGTTTGCTTTTCGCTATCAGTAGTAAACCTGCAGGTTCCACTTTGCTGGGTTATATTAAATGCATATCAGTGAGCCATTATTATTATTGGAAGTGTATTCTAGGAATCAGTTTGAACAAATGCATCAAGGCATATCAGATCAAATGAGATTATATATATAAAGGACTTGGCAATTTTTTTCAAGTATGAACTATGTTATTACTGACTCTTGAAAGGCAGCGATGTGGTGTCTAGCAATAGTATAAACTGAATAAATAATAATCCCTACTGTTATATGATCATCACAATAACAATATAGGGAATATAACATTAACAGTAGGTAATATATTATCCCAATTTGATAGGTGAGGAAACTGAGGCCCATAAAGGTTGCAACAACCCTAAACTATCTAAAAAGTCAGTGGTATACCAGGACTAGAAGCCTTGCAATATGAATAATAGCTAGCACTTATAGAGTGTCATAAGGTTTACAAGGCACTTCACATATGTCACTTGGTACTCACGACCCCCCTGTGAGGAAGGTACGATTATTTTCCCCCTTTTACAGATAGGGAAACTGAGAAAGGTTGTGACTTGACCAGGGTCACACAGCTAAGAAGTGTTTGAAACCAGGTTGTCTGGCTCTAAGTCCAGGCTTCTTTCCTTTAGGCTCCACTGGCTTTCTCTGAGTAACTTCAATTTAGAAAACTCAGAATGCCATTAATGCCATGACACGAATCCCCTGGAACATGTGTCACATTGGGCTTTAGGGATGTAGTGGGAGGCAGAGAGAGAGCAGACCTTCCCCTTTCACCCAGCCTCTTCTCTTTTTGGTTTTAGGCAGCTCCTCCTGCCGTGTCTCACCTTCTGACTGGAGGCAGGAGTGTGGCCCATTGGCTGGGTCTGGGAAGCCATTGCATCTGACTATAGAGGCATAAAACTTGGCAGATTCCTTGGGGATCCTTGGGATGGAGGGATCAGTGTAGTTTGTGTAATGCACACCGAATCTCTCTGAAAAGCCAGTGGCCCATTCGAAATTGTCCATCAAACTCCAAACAGTATAGCCACGTATATCCACGTTATCCTGGATAGCTGTGCAAACAGAGAATCCCAGGTATGAGGTTTCCTGAGGGCTAAGTACAATGTTGTGCTTAGTAGCACCTTAATATACCTCTCCCCCTTCCTCCTAATGAAGACTTCATATTCTGGAAATTCTTCCCCCAAATCCCTTCTGTTCTTAATCATCCTCCCATCCCCACCCTATTTCATTCGTCTTGTGCTCATTTTACAAACTGGGATTGCAGAACAAGGAGGGAGGCTATCCTGTCCTACTGTGGCAATATAGGATCATAGACAGAGAGCTGGAGGATTCTGCCACTTTGCTGTCTAGGGCTGACTCAGTCTTCTGTTTTGCTTTGATTAGGCATCTCCTCCTGTCTCTCAGGCAGTGTGTGGTCTCTTACCACCTAATTCTCTTTATGTAACAGTCACTACGTACAAATAGGACATAAATGGAAATTCATTTTGGTGATCATCAAGCAAGAGTTTGATTTGTGTATAAAGATTTTTCTAGGGGTTTTCAACAAGAGGGTCTTGGACACTTTTTTTGACAACTCAGTATGTAAATAAAATTCTCTTGTTCTCAAAGCACAATAGTTTTTGTGAGCAAAGGTCCTAAGACCTTTTTCTCTGCATATTAACTCAGTAGAGCCAAGACCTAAACTCTCCGGAGTCTGGGTTTGGCTTTAACTCTAGGCTGTATTGTCCTTTGGACAACTTGTAAACTGCTCTCTCTTGTCCAAATAGTTGTCCATGGGAGCTGGTCTTATGAAGCTAAAGGTCTGGAAAGGCCTTGACCATTTGCACCCTTTTAGGGCCTGAAATGTGAGAATTATGGGAACAAAACAGGGCACCAAAAAAAGCAAGACATACCGTACATGTTTTGAATTCAACAAATGCTTTTCTGGCCTTTTTCACCCCACTCCAAATGAGCTAGTTACTAAAGAGGAACAAAATCGAACTTTCATGTAACATAATAGTTGTAATTAAGATTGGTAAGACCACCTAAACACTCTTGTTCCATAGTTGAATAGTGATCACTCTTTTCTTCCTACATTGGAAGGTTCCTTTGAAATGGCCAAATGGCCCTACTAGCTCTAGGTCTGACCTTGGTCTACTGACCCTTGTCCTATTGGCCCAAGGTTAATATTAAGAATAGGATCATTTTTTCTGGAAATACCAGTAAGTGCTCTCAGCAAAGAATAATTTATGGTAGAAACCAAAGTTTCCAGCCATTGTCATGGTTCAAAGGTTAATAACACAAAGAGACACAGCTGAAAGATAGAAGTAACTCACTTTGGGTGACTGGCTCTCGTCCAAGAGGTTTAAACCTAGAGAGACAGAACTCAGAGCTAAGAGGGGGCATCTGTCCTTGATGAAATGAGTGATTTACCAGTAAACCACTGTCTTACAAATCTGCCCTAAGTTTTATCTGTGAAAGTCACAAGCTGATGATATATATGCTCAAGTACCTTTGAGAACTTCGTTGATGTAAGTCCGTAGGTAATAGATTCTTAAGGTGTCATTGAGGTCTGAGGTTTCTCGCTCAGAAACCCCATTCTCTGTAATATAAATTGGAGGGTTGTTGTACTCTTCCTTTAACCAGTTCAAGATCCTTCTAAAGCCAAAAGGAGTAGTCTTCAACCAGAAAGAGCCAGATTCTGGCCAAGTGCGATCTGCTATGGAAGCCACACCCCTTGGGATAAGAATTAGACTTAGTGAGAGACAGAAGCTTCAATCTCCTTTTGCCCAATCCCCATCCATATCCCACACCTATCTCCGGACTGTGTGCATTTTTAAGATATATTTTCATTTTATTTTTAATTTATGGAATAAAGCAAGAATTTTTATAACATAGTATAATAAAAAAGATAATTGCACATGAAACTGCAAATCTATTATGTACAACTTGCTCTTCCTTTTAAATGTATAAAAAATTTATCACATAAATCTCTTTTTTTTCTTCAACCCTCCCCCACATTAGAGATGGCTACCCTTGGATACAAACAGGTGTGTGTGTATGTGTGTGTGTGTGTGTGTGTGTGTGTGTGTGTGTGAGAGAGAGAGAGAGAGAGAGAGAGAGAGAGAGAGATATTGACAGTTGATTGACCGACCATCCCAGCCTTTCACATAAAATGTTCATTGTTTGTCATGGGAAAAGAGTCTGGATTTGTCTAGACATTGGACTGAACTCAAAAAGGATCCAGTAGGCTACCAGTTCTCTTCACTGTCAATCCTGGCTCTGCAATTGGCTAGCTGTGTGACCCTGACTATGTCACCTAACCTCTGAGTCTCCAGCTGTATAGTGCCTATATATGGCAGCCATTGCCAATCATCTTGACCTTTGTCCTGCCACTGGGCTTGGATGACTCTGGAGGAGAGCATAAGGCTGACAACTTTGCAAAGTTCCACCCCACTCATATCCAGTCCAGGAACAAGTCAACGCATCACCTTCCTGATGTCATCAGTCCTCTTCGAGAACCCAACACCCACGATGTGCCAAGCACTATGCCAAGCATTTTACATTTGCTATCTCATTCAATCCTCACAACAATACTGAGAGGGAGGTGCGATTATTATCCCCATTTTACAGATGAGGAAACAGAAGCAAACAGAGGTTAAATGACTTGTCTAGGGTCACATCTCTAGGAAACATCTGAGGCTGGATTTGAATTCAGGTCTTCTGGACCTCAGGCCCAGGGCTCTATCCCCTGCACCACCTACCTGCCCTGATTCAACTCCCTCATTTTATAGATGAGAGATCTGAGTCCTAGTGAGGTTAGGTGCTTTGTCCAAGGTGACATAGGTGTCAAGGAGCAGAGCTGGTATTTAAAGCTAAGAAGTCGACTTCTCGATTCCATTTTTCTTTGTGTTCAGAGAGGAGAGCAGGCTTACCTGTCTGCATCAAAGGAGGAGTTGAAGTTTGGATAATCCAGGTTATAAGCCAAAACAGTGGTATAATGATTGAAGCCAAAAAAGTCAAATGTGCCATTAATTCTCCTCTTCTCCTCTTCAGTAAATTCTGGGAGTCTAAAGTTAAAGGCAAAGACAGTGAGAAGGGGCCTTCTCAAGGAGCCCATGGATGCATCACATCCCTCACCTTGACCAGGCCTTCAACGGCCTACACTCACAGTCATCCCATGGGCTTGCCAAATAGAAACAACGGTTCCACAGTGAACAGAAGAGAATGACTCAGGTGGCTAGGTGGAAAAAAAAAACTAGGGGTGTGTAATCCTTCCATCATCACCAAAGCAAAGCCCCCTACAAGGAGATCTCAGGTTAATCTTTTGATCCTCTAATTCCCGCTTCAAAATGTTTGCCCTACAGGTTGCAGCCAAATTTAGAGCACCACCCATTCTAATTCTATACCCTGTAACTGACTGAATTTCAAAAAAATCCCATGTCACAAACTCCTGATACACATATTTAGCTCTAGGATCACATTTATATCGTTATAAGTCTCTGGTATCCTTTGTTTTTCTCATATTTTAGCATCCATGTATTGAATTCCCCGTTCCTTTGAGTACTTCTTTTCATCTAATTCTCATTTTTAGAAGGGAGAATTTAAAACGAATAGGCTTTTTCATAACTAGATTTTTTTCATCCACATCCCCGAGGTTTTTCTTCCTTTCTTTTTGTCATAGAACACACAGCACTCTGTGTTTTTAGGTAGTTCTCACATATAATTGTCCCTAATTTCTGTGTATCTTTTTAATCACCAGAGTCTGTCTTTTTTAAATTGATTTCACCCATGGAAAAATACTGGGGAGGCAGGTGGGTAGGGTATACCATGCTTTGTTCTGGGCCTGCCTTGGCCCTCCTTTTCAGGCCTTTTCTGTGACCTCTAGTTTGATGAATCAAGACGTTCTACTGGAAATTCCCCTGCTCTTGGACACCTGCCTACCCACTTCCCACTGTCACAAGGTGAGGGAGAACTCCACTGGCATTTCTGACAAGTTGGTAGAAGATGTCTAAAACCCATGCTCATTAAGGTCCTCTCTGTCTCAAGATCATCTTCCTCTTGCCCATTACACACACTGCAAACTCTTCCATGTGACTTTCAAGGCCCTCCCAATTGAGCACCTGCTATCTATTCTTCTCCCTAGTACCCAGTTTAAGACCTGTCATTCATTCAGGTGGGTCTCCTCACCCACCCTGGGCAAATTTCTCAATTCTCTAGGTCTCAGTTTCTTTAACTATTAAATAAGGGGTTGGACTACATAATTTTAATATCCCTTTCAGTTCTAATACTTTATGCTTGTGATCTCTGAAAATATCCTGCCCACTCCTGCTTCCACATCTTTGCCCGTTCCTAGAATGCCTGCTCTTCTCCCACATCCCATTCATTCAGCAAGTCCCTATTTCCTCCCGAAGCCTGCTCTGACTGCTCCAGACCCCAGTGACCTCTCACTATCCTGAATAACGGTTGTACTTAGAATGGATCTAAGAGTTTAACAGGCTTAAGTTGCTTCCTCTTCTATCCCCAACTAAATTAAACTCTCAACTCCCTGAGGGAAGAGGCTGTTTTATAATTCTCTTGTATTTGTCACAGCACCCATCAAATGGTTAAGCACAAAGGAGGAGCTCACTCCTGACTAGGGAGTGTTTGATTGATGGAAACTCTCATTTTCCACCTTGAAAAGCTCAAATGCAGATGGAGCTATTACAGATGCCTTTGGCCAGGGAGGATTCTCACAGTAGAGGCAAAGAAAGATGGGCACTTCCTGGTACTGACTTGATCTTGACACTGAAATCTCAAAGACAGAGGGAAGTTCTTGGGGAGGTGAGAAGATTGAAAAATAAAATCGACAAATTTTTATTAGGCAAGGTGCAGTGCCATGAATTATTTTTTTCTTTTAAATTTAAATTCTTCTTTTAAATTTAAATTATTATCTTCTTTTAAAAGCACATTTTATTAATGCCCTTTTGTCTTTATAGCATGATTATTTCCAGGAGAAAAACAAGCCCTTCTTCCCCACTAGGATGAGCTGCCTCTCATAACAAAGAATAACAATTAAGCTGAAACCGCAGATCAAACAGTCCCGTGTGACAGTGTCTATAATATACTGCCTCAGTAGTCTCCAGTCAGTTCTGTCTTAACCCTTTATCGTCATCAGCTGGTGGGCTCAGTTAGTCAGAGACCTGAGGCTAACATTGTCATCAGTTGAATTCTTCTCCCAGCTTACCTTCACCCCCAAGTACCTTCTCTCTGTCTCTTTGCTGCAGACTATCCCCTGACTCTAGCAGGTTCTCTGGAAAATTAATCTTAATGCCGACCCACGTCCAGATGGTGCCAGATTAAGAGGTGTCCTGTCTATGCAGGAAAGAAGGCACTTCATCACATAAATTCACTTATTGAAACTCATCACCTAGAGGGAACAGGCTGAGTCTGGACACTTGTCCTCCTTGAGAGAGAGACAAGTACCCAGAGAGAGTACAGAGCCAGAACTAAGGCTGGGTGCCTGGGACTTTGTCCCTTACACTTGCAGCACATATTCTTTCAACAAGGAAGAAATAAATTGAGCTTGGCACTTAGCAGAAGTAATTAATGAAAACTGGAAGTTGTCAGATTGCCTAGCTTCCTCCTCCCACACTACCAGGTAAGGTAAAACTGGGCCAACTCCGTTCCCTCCCTAAGTTTTAACATCTCCAGCAACACTCTCCTATGGTCTTTACTTCCCCACAACAGGGTGTCTGTCCCAAGGCACCTCCTTCCAATAGGCCTGTGTGCCCTGATGCCCAAAGTCTCTCCTTGAAGTCTCTTCTCAACTGAATTTGTCTTTAAAAGTTGATTTGGGGGTGACTTTTATGCTGCTTTTCGTGGGCATGTTTTGTGGTGCTTTTCCTGGGAGTTAGGATTTCTAGTTAGGGCTCTAGGTGAGTAACATCCTCCAGGGCAATAGACTATTCCTTATACTCCACTCAGAAGACACAGGATTTCTGTATGATACCTGCCTCTGATAGCCACTGGGCCAACTGCAAGTGAAAAGCTCTTACCTGGATTTGTCGAGTCCTTCTGCTGCACTCCTGTCCCCAACCCGAGTCTTCATGATTTCACTGTAGTCTCCATTCTTGAAAATCGGATGTGCAAACCAGCCTCCCATAAACTAATTAGAGGAGTGAAGGACAAAGCTGAAACTTAACATGAGATGCTGCCCAGGAGGCACAACCCACCTCCCCACCCTCAAAATCTGGTTCCAAACAGCAATTCCAGGAAGCCTTCGGTGATGAAAGCCTAGCTCCATCTTTAGAGTGTGGCCTACTTAACAGCTTTGCTGGCACCTTGGGGAGAAGACAACTAAACCAGTGGTAAATAATTTAGGATCAGGCTATTTACAGCTGAAAAGGTCCCTTAGAGATCACCTAACTTTAACCCTTTTGTTTTACAGATGAGGAAATTAAAGTTTGAAGTCTTTACTGAGAGCTAATACTTTCTCAGTGTGGAGAACTGCTAAGCCCTGGCTGTGGGCAGTCAAGTCCAAGGGCAGAGTCTGCCACCAAATCTCTGTGCACCCCTCCCCATTTGGCCTTCCGTACTTTGCTAGAGATGTAAGTGCCTCATTTGGTGTCTGTTTGTGATCGACTCAGAAGAAACAGTATACATACACACACGCACACACACACACACATATATAAATACATACTCTTGAGAGAGGAAGCTTTAGAGAGAAGATCTGGAAAAGACTTAGAAAAGGAGGCTAAGGGACATCAGGACTGGTTCATGACCAAAATAGTGGGATCTGGGGGAACCCCAAAAGTAGGAGAAGAGAGACCACTGTCCTGTCCTCCTGATTCTGCAATGGGGATGGGTATTCCTTATGTCCCGCAGCCCCCACTAGAGGCTACAGCAGAAATCTTAGAGACCAAAATAATCAATCCTTTATAGGCCAACCCCAAGGGACTGTCCATCTTCATCTAGCTTCTAGTCATTCAACTCAGACTGAAAAGGGCTAAATTGGTCAGGGGAGGTTTTGTTTTTGTTTTCTCAATTCATTGAGTTTTTTAGGAAACTTTCCTAGTCACCTGGGTAAATAAAGCTGCACATAAGATAAGAGGCAGAGAATAAGAACACACTTCTTTGTTTCAAACTGACAGAAAATCAAGACCACAAAAACTTAAGGCCTCAAACCCAAGGAATGAGTATTATATTATGGTGTGTAATGCAACATGGTGGCACCTACTGGCCAAGTATGACACTGTAGCCCAACTGTATTAAACATAATAAAACATTTAGATTAGAGGGTCTCAGGAGCTAAGAATCAGAACTCCAAGTATAAGAGTCAGAATTGTCCCAAGGAGAAAATTCCTATATTTTATTGATAGTGGCTGGAAATTTTGGCATCATCAAAGTTTTGCAAAAGCATTCCCAAGAGGGGCAGTTAGGTGGCACAATGAGTAGAGCACTGGCCCTGGAGTCAGGGGGACCTGAGTTCAAATCTAGCCTTAGACACTTGACACACTTACTAGTGACCTTGGGCAAGTCAGTTAACCCCAATTGCCCCGCCTTTGCCCCTGCAAAAAAAAAAAAAAAGCATTTCCAAGATTACAAACAGAGTATGCCATGGGCCTAGCAAAAATCTTGAACCTTCATGAAAAGTTTTCAAATCAGTCTATTGGTGATGTTCTCTATGTGACCTTATCTGCAGTTTCATAACAGAAATCAATGGGAAACAGCATTTGCTTTACAACAAATTTACTATATACATCCATAAAGTAAGGACCACTTGTTTAATAATAACCTTATCTTCTTATAATATTAAGGACAACTACAAAAGCCCCAAAGAACTTTTGTGTTAATGAATCTCCTATAGGTAGGCCAAGAGTTCATTTCATCAGTTAGAAAACCAAGACACAGAGGCATTAAGTGACTTGCTCAAGATGACCCAGCTAACAAACAGCGGAGCCATAACTAAGAAGTTGGCTTTTCTAATTCACAATTCAGTTATCTTTCTATTGGGTCTTGATAAGGAAGGATTTGAATTCAGCTCTTCCTAACTCCAAGGCCAGTACTCTCTGCACTATAGCATCGATGAAAGAAGGGCTAACAAAAAGACTTGAGAGGAAGGACAGGCAGATAAAGAGAGAATAATATTAACCAAAAAAATCTAAACAGACCTCAACATATCTCCTAGCAGCGTCCACGTCTTCTTGTTTAGAAGGGTTTCTGGGCTCTGCCCAGTCACTGCTGATGGTGATAGAAATCAGTCCCCCTTGCTTGGCTCGGTAGACATCATTATACAGGTGCCAGACTTCAGCGTGAGCCTTTATTAAGTTATGGCCAACAATGTAGGGAGCAGTGCCTGGTCTAATGAAAATGCCTACAAAACACAAGGCAAAGGAACTGAGGATTCAGAAAGCAGAGAGTACATCTGGACTTCCACCAGCTGTCTGATTTGGTGACAGTTAAAGTCAAACAAAAAAAAAATGGTGCCAAGCAGTTCAAAAAATAGGTAGTACACGGTGTTCCTAACGTCTGGACACATCAGCAAAAATGCATATTTTCAAGAAATGAAATGATTGAAATTTTCAACAACATCTTACTTAATTAGAATATTAACAAATAACATCTCCGACTTCAAAAAACATCATATGATTTCATAGTCATATCCTGAGAGTGAATGTGCTAAAATTGATGGCAATGTGGAATTATTGAGTTATTACATCAAGTTCACGTGAATCTTGCAAAGTGCATCGTCCTTTGCATCACAAATGATGGAAATTATATTGAAGATGTTATTTGTTAACATTCCAATTAAATAAAATGTTGAAAATTTCATTCATTTTATTTCTTGAGAATATTCATTTTTGCCTGCGTCTGCAGACGTTAGGAACACCCTGTATTTACGTAGGGTTTTAGAGCAGTTCTTTTAATCTTTAAAACAACCCTCTAAGGTAGGGGCTGTTATTGTCCCCATTTTAAAGATAAGGTAACTGAGACTGAGCAAAGTTATTAAGTGCCTTGCCCAGGATCACACAGTAAATGTGTGTCAGGATTTGAACTTAGGCCTTACCGACTCTAAGTCCATCACTCTATCCACTTTATCCCCAGTGAAAGAACTAACAAAAGAACCATGACAAGGGTGAAGATGACTAAATTCTGGAATGGATAACCCAAGGAGGAAGGAAGTGTCTGTCCTTTACCACATCAGGCAATGCTATTCCTCAACGCGGCCCACCTCTCCTTCTGGTTACCTTTCAGGCCACCGACCTCTCTTGGCTGACAGCTGTACTGGGATTAATCAATGCCTCTTTGGCTGCCAAGGCCTGATCAAACCCACCACCATCTGGCTCCAGCTTATCTTTTCCAGCCTTGTCTTCTACTGCTCCCCAGGGAAAGTCTCCACTCCAGGCAGATGACACTTCACTTTTCTCACGTACGAACACCACCATCCCTCTTGCCATGCACCTGAAATGTAGCTCTCCAAATCCTATTCTCATCCTCAGAGACCCAGCTCAAATCTCCCTTGCCCCACAGAGGTCTCCTTGAACCACCCCAGCCTATGCCATCCCTCTGTCTTCTTAAGCCACATGGTCATTACTGTCTGTACCACTCGTTGGCACGTACCAGGGACTGCCTTGCACCATCATTTAGATTTTCATGTGTTTATGTCTGATCTCTCCAACCACATCATCCTCCATCCTTCATATCCTCCTAACCACCTGGCCAGGTGCTCTGCATAAAACCGACACTCAGTAAGTAAGTACGTGTTAATAACAATGACAGTGATAATAACTCACGTATAATGCTTTAAGGTTTGCAAAGCACTTTATAAATACTATCTCATTTTTCCCTCAAAACAACCCCAGGAGATTTGTAACTCTGTAACACCCCATTTTACAGATTATGATACTGAGACAGATAAAGGTTAAGTGATTTTCTCAGGATCACACAGTAAATGTAAGTGTCTGAGGCTTGATGTGAACTCAGATCTTTCTGACTCCAGGTCTAACACTCTAACCACTGTGCCACCAGCCTGCCTACATGTTGAAGGAATGGATGAATGGTGAACTGGAATGTCGGTCCCCCCAAAATGTACAATGATAGAAATACTTCATTGGCAAATAAAAATTAGTCCCCTACATGAAGCATCCCCTTCCCTATAATCGTATACGGTGTCTGGGAACACAAATCTATTATGAGAAGATTACATTAGGTAACACAAAATGAGAGATGAGAAAATTGTTCTCCAGGGAGAGTCACAGGAGAGAAATCTTGATAAATTTCCCTTTCCCACTCTAGGGAGCTGATTTATCCTGTGTATAACTCTATGGTGAATATTCCACGGGCCACCAGAGCAGCCTCATTGTCATCACCTAAAACTCTTTTAGTATTTATTAGCATATGACCCTGAACGGAGGGCGACGCAGTGCTCTTCTTCTAAGAGTTTACAATTTAGAATAGACCAAGTAAGACATGAAAATTTATGAAGGGTTTATATGTCATGGGGTATATTAATTTTTTGCTTTGTTTTTATAATCAACCAACAATAATTTATTAAGCACCTACTATGTTCCAGGTACAGGGGATACAAATACCATGAATTAAACAATCCATACTCACAAGTACCGTATTTTTTCGTAAAAAGTAAATTTTTATCAAAAGGAAAGGGAAGGGAAGGGAAGGGAAGGGAAGGGAAGAAAGAGGAAGGGGAAGGGAAGAAAGAGGAGGGGCAAGGGAGGGCAGGGAAGGGCAGAGGAGGGAAGCAAAACGTATTCTCATGTTGATCATTTCCAAAAATCAATTTCTTATTTTATATGTTGGTCCATTTTATTATAACTATAATGAGTATTAACATATTGACACCTAGCATTTGGAAAATGACAAGAGAAGGATGAATTCTATAGATTTCATGTTTCAAGGCAGCAGTATAGTGGAAATTCTCCTGAGCTAGAAATCTGGAATCCTGGATTCAAGGCCTGGCACTATCATTAGTTAGGTTACCTTGGACAAATCACTTGACCTGTCTGAACCTCTCTTTCCTCATATGTAAAATGAGAAGATTGGAGATGATTCCTCAGGTCCCTCACAGTTTCCACACACTATGCTTCAGGAGGGGAAAAAGTCAACATCTCTTTTCAGAGCCTCTTTGAAGGGAAGGAGACGAGATATCAGAATCTGGGCCATGTTTTCCTTCTGTGACCCAGAAATATCTTAGACCTCACTCAGTCTATCAGATTTGCCCCCACCTACCCTTTGAGCTGAACTCTGTGATTTTCATTGTTCTGACAACATATCCCCAACCAATAAGCCAACAAGTAAGACCTGGGGCCATTACCTGGAGCAGCTACTCCATAGCCATAGCCCGAATTGGCAACGACATAGGGCTCATTGATAGTGATCCAAAACTTCACCTTATCTCCCAGCCTGCTGAAGAGCACATCTGCATACTCCTTAAACCTCTGGACTATTGTATCATTCTCCCAGCCTCCAACATCCTGGAGTGCCTGGGGCAGATCCCAGTGGTAAATAGTCACCTATTAAAAAAAAAGTCACATCAGGAAAATTCCAATAATCCAGAGTTCTGCCTACTTCCAATCTCAGAGTTTTCCACTGGGGACTTGAGAAAGCCATCTCTCATCACATACTCCAGTCTCAAAGTCTTTGTCACTTAATTCAGGAAGAAACTAAATTCATCTTACACTTGTAAGATGAATAATTCAAAGGGGGTAACTCAAATCAAAACCATTTGCAATGTATTTGTATTTATGTTTGGTGATGATGTATTTTACATTCTAGCTACTTAAGAACTTAAGAACTTGGAAGCAAAATGGGCTCTTAGCACTTAGTTCAAGTGCTTAGCCCTTGAAGAGTTTGGCCTTTGTTTCCTTGATTAGATTGGGAGTCCTTGGTGACCTCCCCGCCTCAGGGGAGGGCCTAGTTTACACATGAGTTTGAGTGATATGTTTGGGACATCAGAGGCTTTTAGACCACTTCGGTTTAAGTAGCCTCTTTGTGAGGATTCTAGGTCAAGTGGGCGAGGGTGTGTGTGTGTGTGTCTGTGTGTGTGACTCACCCCTGATGCTGAAAAAGATATAAAACCAGGGGTTGGCCATCTCTTCTTCGGAGCTCTCACCCACAGCAGTGGTGGCGCGTGTGACTCTGGGCCAGCCCTTGTTCTGAGCTCCCGGACTGAACCTAGATGTTGGTAACTACGAATCTGTATTTGGTCTGTCTGTTGATGTTTGTAATTTGTTTAGGGCTCTCACTCGTGCTGTGTGTTGATGCAGAGACTCTGGGCAGCTGTAGCTAAGGGCCCTCCAGCTTGTAACCCGGGTGCTGAGACTTTGTTACAAACTCTGGTAATTATGTATTGGGGTTTGAATCAGTCAAGGTCTGTCTGTCGATGTTTGTACTTTGTATTTGCTCTGAAGTTCAGGGTGCTGGCTTTTTCCCCTGAACTGAGTGAGTGATATTTGTATGCTAAATTAAAGTAATCTTGTCAACCCCTTAATGTTGCTTTCCTTACTAAAGCAGATCAAAAGAACCTGTGCTTTTCCAGCATGCTGGTAGCGTTCTTGTTGTTGGGCTCGTGTTGGTCGTTCGCCCCAACAACAGCTGCTAGCCAGATTGTTGAAACAGAACTTCGAAATAAATAGTAAAGAAACACTTAAATAAAAAAGAAGCTGGGTTGTTCTCTCTCAGATGATATCTATTGGAAACATGTGAAATTGATCTTGGTCTAAAAGGGGAAGAGACATTTTCCCTGTGAACTGTGTGCAAGGCCAGGTGACACCATCCAATAACATCTGCAAATGTTTTCTGTGTGATTAAGTTTCTTCTCCATAAGGATGATCCCTATGGTGGCCACATGTCCACAAGTGGCCTTTGGTTCATTCAGTGTCTCCTGGTTCTAACACTCTAGCACAGGAATGGAGAACCTGTAACCTCCAGGACACATGTAGCCCTCTAGATCCTCAAGTGCAGCCCTTTGACTGAATCCAAACTACACAGAACAAATCCCCTGAATAAAAGGACTTGTTCTGTAAAACTTGGACTCAGTCAAAAGGCTGTACCCAAGGACCTAGAAGGACACATACGGCCTGGAGGCCACAGGTTCCCCACCCCTGATCTAGCACATGCCCTCCATTCCCATTAGCCAGCGTGTTACTACATTCTAACTTGTATTATAGTTATTCATGTACTTGTCTCATAACCTTACTAGACTTACACAGAAAGTTCTGTGGAATTTCTTGGCTTCATATCTCTGGAACCCAGCATGGTGTACTGCATGTGGCAGAAACTGAATATATGGAGCTGGATTGCATTGAATTCTGTCCTCCGGCCTCTCCCTTGTTCACTGACCCATGCTAGCCATTCCAGTCAAGCCAATATCATTACTGTGATCCAATTCCATCTCCAGACTCTGGACATTCTCACCCTCACCGTCCGCCATAACTGGAATGCTCTCCCCTCTCATCTCTCCTCTTGGTTTTAGTCTTACCTCCTACGAGAAATATTTCTAATCAATCCCCCTTAGTGTGAGTGCTTTCTTTCTGAGGTCATTTCCAATTTATCCTTTCTATATTGTGTATATACATAGTTGTTTACATGTTGTCTCCCCCCTTTCTTCTAGAAACATTCATTTAAAAAATCTGAGATTCAAGTTCTCTCCTTCCCTTCAGCCCCTCCCCCTCCCAATATGATGCCCATTATACATGTGAAGTCATGCAAAACATAAGTGGGTTCCTTGAGAAAAGGAACTGTCTTGTTCCTGTTTTGGGGAAAGGGGTATTCCCAGCACTTAACACAGTGCCTGGCACGTAATAGGCACTTAATAAATGTTTATTGATGGAATGACAATTCCCCCACACCTATACTGACAGTGCAGTTTTGGACTGGGAATCAGGACTGTTCTTGGGGATAAATTCTTGCTTACTTCCACTATGAACATGAATAAGTAACTTAATTTCTGCAAATAAGATAAGGTGTGTAAAACATTACGCAGACCATAAAGCAGCATCTAAACATAAGAGATAATATTTGTATTTTCTCCTTTTTGCCTTTGTTCATGCTAATTCCTTTCACTGGAATCCATTCCTTCCTTCATTCCAGGAATCCCAACCAGCTTTCAAGGCCCAGCCTAAAGTTCTATGGCTTCCATGGAAAGATAACATAATCTGGTGGGAAGCGCTAGGTTTGCCCTCACAAGACTGAGCTTGCATTCTGGCTCTGGAATTATTTACTAGCTGTGTGACCGTGAAAACTGCAGTCTCATGATAGTAGCACTTGTATTATTTACTCCACAGACGAGGAAAGAAAGCACTTGATATGCACAACAAAGTGTGATAGAAATGTGATCAGTTCAGGGTGTCCCTGGAATCTGGACACATAGGCAAAAATGAAATGAATGAAATTTTCAACATTTTATTTAATTGGAATATTAACAGACCTTAGCTCCCCGACTTCTTTTTCTGGGTATGCTAAAGGAGAAGGTTTACTCAATGAAAATCATAGATGCAACACACTTGATTGAATGCATAAACGCATAGTGAATGAGCTAAAATTGATGGCAATATGGAGTTACTGCACCGAGTTCACGTGAATCTTGCAAAGCACATCAACCTTTGCATCACGAATGATGGAAATCACATTGAAGATGTTATTTGTTAATATTCCAATTAAATAAAATGTGGTTGAAAATTTCATTCATTTCTTGAAAATGTGCATTTTTTCCTTTGTGTCCAAGACTTTAAGAGCACCCTGTATATGCTATTCTTCCCTGACTACTCTGACCTTTTCCATTAATGACTTTGGATACAGCCACATATTTTTACTCTTGTTACCAAGCAGTCTTACACTACTCTCTGTTGTTTGATGTAAATCCTGCCACCAGTGCTGCCTGGACTGGGAGATTCACTGCAGGCTGGGCTTACATCCCCTGTGTCTACTGTGCCAACTTACAGTGGATGCTGAAGAGACCTTTACCAGATTGAACGTGAGCACCGGCCACTTTTCAGGGAACATCAAATACTTTTTCTTGAAAGAAGATATTCTTATCTATCTGTAAATCAAGTGCTCACATCGCAGTTAGAGTACATAATCTTGTTTTGCTTTAGTTTTTATAAAAGGAAAAAAAATAGATTCTGAGTGATCCAAGCCAAACCTCCCCAAGGAAGAGGAAGGTAGGCAGGCTCATTCAGGCTCCTAAGTGAAATACAAATCTCTTGTGATGGTGATCTTATCTCCTCTGTGATATGTGTATGAGCCTCTTTCAAGCACGCGCGTGCGTGCACGCGTGCGTGTGTGTATATATGTCTATGTAACCTGCATCTAAGGTATAGAAATAAAATGTATATATGTGTATATATATATATATGTGTGTGTGTGTATATATGCATATATACACACACATATATACATATACATTAGGTGTATGTGCATGTACATATTTATATAGAGAGACACTTGTTGCTTAAACATATGTGCTTTTCAGAAAAACATATTATTTGGATTATTGCCGTCCCACTTGACTTAACCACCTTCCTCTCAGCCAAAGCCCCTCCTCCTTAATCCTCCTTTTACCTGGGGTATAATATTGGCTGCCAATAGTGCATCGATGAGTCTTTCATAGTAGTTCAGCCCCTTTTCATTGATTTGCCCGATGGTCCCATCAGGGAGAACACGAGTCCAGGAGATGGAGAAGCGATAGTGGGACACACCAAGATTCTGAAGGGCCACCAGATCTTCTTGGATTTTGTTATAGCTGTCACAGGCAACGTCCCCATTGTCTTCATTCTCAATCCTCAGTGGAGTGTGGGAAAATTTGTCCCAGATACTGAGGCCCTTGCCATCAGCTCTCCAGGCACCTTCAATCTCAAAGTGATAAGAGATGGCAAACTTGGTTATTTAAAACAAACCCCTACTCACCTCTAGAGCCCCTTAATCTGAAATCTGGACATAACTGGAAAGAATAATTGATATCTCCAGAGCTTAGAACACTGCCTGTCACGTAGTACCTGCTTAATAAATGCTGGTTGGTGGAGAGGAGGAGAAGGAAGTAGAGTTAGACTTCCTTCTTACACTAGGGCAGACAAATTCCCAAGATGCCATATGGCTAGGAAGAATTTCCCCCAAAAAGCAGCATGCCATTTTAAAAAAAAAAATCTCTCTTTTCTCAAGGCTCCTGGGCATACTCCTAATTGCCTTCTTGGATTGTCCAATCTTTTACAAAGAGTATGATTAGTTTAGAGAATCCCAGTTCTTTATGGATTAAGACTTTAACTTAAATTCAACGTGTCCAGGGTAGGATTATTTCCTGTTGCAAAGCAGGAAGCCAGTGTAGACTCCACTAGTCTGAAATTCCTTAAAGAGACTCAAGTACATGCAACTAATAACTATTTATCTTTCTTTTCTTGGAGAGAAGCATCATCTTGGTTTTGTTTTCAGTGCTTCGCAGAAAGTGAACTGGGTATAAGGCTATGAATCTGTCAGGATGGTGGGAGTTCATAGCCTGGCCTATGGACTATTTGTGTACTTGTGTTTGGCCATTAGACTACAAGTTCATTAGTATCTCTGGCACCTAGTGCTAGATGCTTGAAAAATAATGACTGAATTTGAATTTGAGTGCTTTTCCTGAGTGGAAGAGGCAGGTCAAGAAACCTAGATCACTGACTTTAAATATTTATAATTTGAGTGATTTTCTATTAAGTGTTTTTGTTTTCAATCCACTTGACCCACTTTCTCCAGAAATGCTGGACCAATATTTGAAAGTCTTCTATAGGGAAGAGATGGTGGACTTCTCCTTCTTCTTGGGCCTGGAGGGTATAGCCAGGACCAAAGGGTAATGGTCCCAAAGAAACAAATTTAGGCTTCGGGTCAGGAAAAACTTCATTTAGAGCGGCCCGAAAGTAAAATGAGTTGCCATTGAGCAAGAGATAGGTGACCATTTATTGGGCCAGGGTTCTTTTTTTCCTTTTTATCTTTTTGAAGGGAGGAAGGCAGGGCAATTGGGGTTAAGAGACTTGCCCAAGGTCACACAGCTAGTAAGTGTGTCAAGTGTCTGAGGCTGGATTTGAACTCAGGTCCTCCTGACTCCAGGACCAGTGCTCTGTTCCCTGCACCACCTCGCTGCCCCTGTTGGGTCAGTTTTGGTAAGAATTTTTAGATATAGGTTGGATTAGATGGCCTTTGACATCCCTTCCAACTCAGCTGTGACTCTATAACATTTGTCTCAGCTTCAGCTCAGCTCAGTCCTTCAGTGGGACCAGATATTTTGCTTAGGCCAGAAGCAAAACAAAACAAGCATGCCAACATGCCAGACATGAGACAGACCACCTTCCCCACTCCCTGCTTACCTGATAGGCAGATGAGGCTGCACTCCAGACAAAGCCCTCGGGAAACTCTCCGTACAGAAACTCATCCTCTTCGGCCAGCGGCATGCCGTTGTTGCTGATAACCTCTGTGTAGTAACTGGCTGAAGTTCTCGCAGTCCGGGGTCTGTCAGGGTCATTAAAATCGACCTGGTGGAGTCCAAACTTGACACTGTAGCCATGCAACCATTCAAAATTATCCATCAAGGACCAAGCCATGTAGCCTCGGAGGTTGACGCCGTCCACGCTGTAGGCTGATCAGATTTCAAAGGGAGGATAAGGAAAGAACAGTTTTATGCTGTGAATTTAGGCTGCTGGGTGGTACAGTGGGGTGTTGGGACTGTAGACAGGAAGACTTGAGTTCAAATCCAGTCTGAGATGTTTTGCTGGCTTTGTGACCCTGGGCAAGTCACTTAATTGTTGTCTGCCTCAGTTTCCTCAACTGTCAAATGGGGATAATGATAGCACTTATCTCCCAGGGTTGTCGTGAGAATCAAATAAGGTAATATTCATAAATAGAGCTTAGCACAGTGCCTGGCACATAGTAGGTGTACGATAAATGCTTCCTCTTTTCCTAGCGTCTTGAAGAGAAGTAAACATTGTACAGGAACTGTAGCATCATACTAAACACCCATAGTTCACTAAGCCTGAGAAGCCAGCTTTGATTAATTGAGCAGATAATGTACCATTTGGGTGGATTAACTTTGTGAGAGGAGACGGGGCAGGGAAAAGGTCTACAATACTATGCATACAGAGCTCAGAATACCCTCAGAAACATTGGATTTTAGTTATGAAAATCAAAAATACCATTAAAATTGAGCTTGTGGGGGAGGAGGGAGCTGTTAAGAGAAGACAAATCCTTCTGCCAAACAATCCCAGGCATGTGACCCATGGGACATCTGACATCTCTATAAGCTATCTGAAAAGCCCACATACCTTTCAAAGCTTCGTTGATGTACGTTTTGAAATAAAATATCCTCCTTATGTCTTCGATTTCAGATGTCTCGAATCCCGCTCCATTTTCAGTGACATAAATGGGAATGTCACCATATTCTTCTTTGATCCAATTCAGGACCCTTCTCATCCCCCAGGCCACCGCTCCATTGAGCGCCGTGGCAGGCCAAGAACTGTCCTCCTCCTCTGTTCTCTCCTGATCAGTTTCATAAGAAGGAGGGTTGAGCTGGGAGGTTTTGTGTGCCACAATTTTGGAAGAGTAAGTGTTGAGGCAGAAGACATCTGCTGTGTTTCTAATGTACATCTTTTCTTCCTCTGTGAAGCTGGGGAGGCGAGAAGCGGCTAGATTTTGTAGCTCACTCCTGTTTCCTATTGTCCACTTCATAGCATCTGGGTAGTCTCCGTTTTTGAAGATGGGGTGGGCAAACCAGCCCAAGTTAAACTGCAGAGCCCTATCAGCTGCCTCAACATCTCTTGCTAAGTTAGGTGACTTGGGTTCCATCCAGTGTGTGCTGAGGCTGAGGGAAATGGCTCCTTTCTGACTCTGTCTATACTTCTCATCATATGTATGGTAAACTCGGGCATGAGCTTTGATGAGGGTATGGGCTACTGTATAAGGCGTATAGCCAGGATCCTTCACATTAGGGGGAAATGCCCCTTCACCATACCCTAACCATGCCACGTACGCGGGTTCATTAAATGTCATCCAGAATTGGACCCGATCACCAAAAGTACTGAAACAAAAATCTGCATAGCTGTCAAACAGCTCAATCAAGGAAGGGTTTTCCCAACCCCCAATATCCTGCAGGGCTTGGGGAAGGTCCCAGTGGTACAATGTCACCATGGGAATGATATTGCTAGCCAGCAGGCCATTAATAAGCCGGTTGTAGTAGTCAACTCCAAATGGGTTGACAGAATCAATTGTCCCTGTTGGGAAAATTCGAGACCAGGAAAGAGAGAAGCGGTAGGCCTTGACTCTCAAAGTTCTCAGCATATAAAGATCCTCCTCCAATTTATGGTAACTGTCACAAGCCACATCTCCGTTGTCATTGTTCGTCACGGCATTCCCTGGTGTGTGGGTATAGTTATCCCAAATGCTGGGGCCCTTCCCATCTGCATCCCAGCCTCCTTCAGTCTGATAGGCAGAAGTGGACACACCCCATACAAAATCATCCGGGAATGTTCCATGGTAGAAGAGATCTCTTTCAAACTTGGGTTGGCTGGAGAATTTTTCCCAAACTACTTTAGCCTGGGAAGGAACCTCTGAGGGTCCCAAAGTAACCGAAATTTTGGAGGGAGGGCTATAAAGAAGTGGCCGAGAACGTCTATCTGTCTCTTTAGTTAGGAAGCCATTCTTTCCAAAAAGGCTGGATAAGAGGTAGGCAGACTTCCTGGGGGTTCTAGGTCTGCTGCCATCTTTGAAATTCACATAGTGGAGCCCAAATCTTTGGTTATAACCTGATGGGCCTTCAAAGCCATCAATGAGGGAACGAACAATGTAGGACCGCACATCCACAGAGTCCAACTTGATAGCTGAGAAGAAAAAACAGAATTGATGAACATTAAAATCCTTTCTGTCTTTCCTTTTTGTTGTGTTTTAAAGTTTTCCTTTTCATGTGAAAGATTTAGAAATGATCAGACTTGAAAAAGAGGTAGTTAACTAATATTTTCACCACTCCAGATTAAAGAAAGACATATATATTTACCTCTTGTACACAATCAACAGCAATAAATTTCAAGTATAAACAATTTCTACAGCTTTAGAAAAGCACTCCACCTTCTCTCTTTCCTCTCTGCCCAGACAGCGGCAGCATGGGTAAGTGCCATGGTCTTCACGCTGCCAGAAAACTCCAAAGCCACAGGAGAGACCAAAAGTGGCATGACAAACAACACAAGAAAGCTCATTTGGGCACTGCCTTGAAGGCCAACTCATCTGGAGGAGCATCTCATGGAAAAGGGATTGTCTTGGAAAAAGTTGGTGTGGAAGCCATGCAGCCCAATTCTGCCATCAGGAAGAGTGTGGGAATCTAGCGGGTTAAGAATGGCAAAAACAATCACTGTCTTTGTTCCCAATGGTGGCTGCTGGTACATACAATCCACTGATTTCTGTGCTACAAATAACTCACTAACATTGTTTTAGCACTTTCCTCACTGCCCTCAGGTATCACCAGCACAGAATTACTGAACTTTTTTATGATAAGAGAATAAATAAACTGAACATTCTAGGGGTTATTCTCTCTCACAGAAGAACCAGATGGCTAATTCTCTGGTGAGTCACCAAACAGGTATGAATGAAGTATCATCCCAATAGCACCTTAAGATTTCGAACTATTTTTTGTGTTTGGGGGCACATTATCCAACTTGGACTGGTGTTCCAAGCCCTGATTCAATCAGGTCACACTATAGCTCAACAACTAAGCCAACTATGTAAAGATTAGCCTATTATTGTGCGACTAAGACTTCATAGAAAGCTTTGGACTTGGAATAAGAAGACCAGGGTTTGATTTCCAGTTCTACCATCTTTGAGTTGCAGGAAATCAGTTAAGCCACTTAGCCTCTCTAAGGTTTAGTTTTCTCGTTTATGAAATGGGTGGGTAGATAAGGAAAGGGGACTTTGGAATCAGAAGGCCTGTATAGAAATCCTACCCCTGACATATAGCCCCTGTGAGATCTTAGGCAACACGCCTGCCTGGGGCATTGGTTTTCTCATCTGAAAAAATGAGGGGGTTAGATTGGAGACCTCTGACATTTCTTCTTACTCTTAAACCCATCATTTCAAAAGATAGAAATCATACAAAATACTTTGTAACCTTTGGGGCAGCTAGGTGGTAGAGTGGATAGAGTGCTGGGCCTGGAATCGGGAAGACCTGAGTTCCAATGTAGCCTCAGACACTTACTAGCTGTGTGACCCTGGGCAAGTCACTTTGCCCTGTTAGGCTCAGTTTCCCATCAGTGAGATGGAGAAGGAAATGGCCAAACCCACTCCAGTATCTTTGCCAATAAAACCCCAAAGAGGGTGGCAAAAAGTAGGGCATGACTGAAAACGACTCAATGACAACAAAACCTTTGTAACTTTAAAGTGCCACGTAAATGTAAACTTTTTCTTTTAATTTGTGAGAGGCAGCATGGCACAGTAGAAGGAATATTGGACTTGGAGAGATGAGACTTGGATTTACCACCCACGTCTCCCACTCACTGGCTGCTTACTAATGGGACTGGTCAGAGCAATAACTAGCAATTTTTGCGCCTGGGGCCAACAGCACAAAAATGTGCCCTCACATCCACCTTTGAAAACAATTGAGATGATAAGATGTATCTACATGTGTACATGCATGTATCCACGTATTCGTATATGCCTGTGTGTACACATGTACATATATACATATGCAGATGCATGATAAATCATGCACTGCCTTTCATTGTTATTTAAGTACCCAAATGTGTGATACAGACAGTAAATGGAATAGAAATGGGGGATGGGGGTGGAGGTATGGGAGGTGTGTGAAAGATGAAAGTAGGTTGCGATGACTAGAAGGGCTTCATCTGAGCATTGTGACTGGGTAGGATTTGGAAAGGAAGAAGGTTAGGGGGAGGCATTCCATGTAGAAGAAACAGCCAGAACCAGGGTGATGGATTGGAGAAGGACAAAAGGACAAACGCTGTCCTTAGAGGCTGCAAAGAGCAGCAGAGACAATTCTGGACTCGGTGTCAAGAAGCCTAAGTTGAAATCCTAGCTCTGATTCTCTAGCCGCTAGAAGCCTCAGTTTCCTCATCTGTGAAATGGGGTGGCAATGCTGGCTCTGCCTCCATCCCCGAGTTGTTATAAAGGAAAGTGCTCTGTAAACCTTAAAGAATTAAAGAGATGTGTGAGCCCTCACCTTTGAGCACTTCATTGACATACAGTTTGAAATAGTCACTTCTTGCAGAGTCATCAAGATTTCTGCCTTCTTCTATAGGCAGGCCGTTGGCAGCCAGGTAGATTGGAACGTTCCCTTTGGTATATTCCAGGGACACAAACTGCAAGAGTCTCCTGAGACCCCAGGGCACCACTCGAAGCCAAGGGGACGAGGTCTGCGGCCAGGTGGGGTCCACGTGCTGGGAGAAACCCCGGAGATTATCATAGTCTGAGACACAGGAGTCATTCTGAGCATCTCTAATCAGGCGAGAGGTATAATGTGACAGGCCGAGAAAGTCAGAGGAGCCTTTCAAGAGAAGCTTCTCTTCCTCGGTAAAGCTGGGGATCTGGGCAACGAAGCTGCCACACTGCCTGTTTTTCTGCCGGATTTGGGCCTTCAGTGTGTCAGGGTAGTCACCGTCCACAAAGAGAGGGTGGGCAAACCAGCCCAGCATCGAGTGCAGGTAGCGCTCGGCAGCCCTCACATCCTCTGCCTCCTCTGGAGAATAGGGCTCGGCCCAGTCCGAGTTCAGCACGATCCCCACCTGCCCCTGCTGCTGGCCACGATGGTGGCGATCATAATGATGCCAAGCCTTGGCATGAGCCTTGAGGATGGAGTGAGCCACCTTTGAGAAAGGAGGGAAAGAGAGAGGGAAGGAGAGAGAACAGAATACAGGCTTGAGGGACACTTATTTACTTTGTTCCCCATACCTGTGATCTCACTGGGACAGGGAACTCCAGGGCAGGAAACTTCAATTATACCAGTTCCACAATTTCCGTACTTACTGAACTGCCTCAGGGCATCTAGGTGGCCAAATGGATAGAACATTGGGCCTACAGTCAGAAGATCTGAGTTCAAATCCTATATTAACCACTTACAATCTGCCATCTCTGCACATGTTACTTAACCTCTCTGTGCCTCAGTTTTTTTAGCTGCAAAAATTAGGGGGTTGGACTCTATGGTCTGTAAGGTCCCTTTTAGAGGATTGCTTGGGGTGTTTAGGTTGCAGTAGATAGAATGCCGGGCATGGAATTAGGTAGATTTGAACTCAGGTTTTCCTGACTCAGTTCTCTGTTACCCCACACTGCATCCTTGAATCTGAAATCTCAGCACCTGAAATCTCATCCTAAGCTGACTGACTCAATTTTTGGTAGACAACGCCTCAATTCCCTCAGTTGCCTCTCCCCTCTGATTGGAGGACTGGAGAGTGGAGCAGTAAACTCCTCCCAAAGCCTTCCTTTATAGCTGGCTCAGAAATTCCAGATCTTTCCAAGTAATTCTCCATTTTCCATCAGAGGCTCCGCTTGGTTCTGACTCTATAGAACATCATACCCTCCTTCTGCATTCCCCTCAACCTCTGTTTCCTCCTCCCTCCATCCCCCATCATGCTTTTCAGCTTCCTTTTGTATGTTGTCTTCCCCCATCCAACTGTAAGCTCCTTGAGGGCAGAGCTGCCTTTCTTGTTCTTATCTGTATCCCCAGCACTCAGCACAGTGTCTAGCATATAGTAGTTGCTTAATAAATGGTTATTGAATTGAAACAGGAAAAGGACACAAGTATACAAAAACATTTATAGCAGCTCTTTCATGGTGGGAAAGAATTGGAAACTGAGGGTATATCCATCAACTGGAGATGGCTGAGTAAGTTTCGGTAATGATTGTGATGAAATATTATTTTGCCATAAGAAATGATAAAGGGAATAGGTTCAAAAAACCTGGGAAGACTTGTGGAACTGATGCAAAGTGAAGAGAGCAGAACCAGAACAATTCATACAATAGCAACAATATTGTATCAACTCTGAAAGCATTAGGAGCTCTGAACAACATAAGGACTAACAACCACAATTCTAAAGGCCTCATTATGAAACATGATACCTGCCTCCAGATAGAGAGGTGATAGGGTCAGAGAGCAGACTGAAGCATATCCCTTCCTTCCATCCTTCCTTCCTTCCTTCCTTCCCTCGTTCCTTCCTTCCTTTCCTCCTTCTTCTTTCCTTCCTTCCTTTCTTCCTTCTTTCCCTCCTTCCTTCCTTCCTCCCTTCCTTCCTTCCCTCGTTCCTTCCTTCCTTTCTTCTTTTCTTCCTTCCTTCCTTTCTTCCTTTCTTCTTTCCTTCCTTCCTCCCTTCCTTCCTCTTCCTGTCTTCCTTTTTCTTTCTTTTGACATGGCTTTTGTGGGAATTTGTTTTGCATGAATATATACATACATGTATATGTGTGTATGTGTGTATGTGTGTATATACACACATGTATGTACATTGGTTTGCTTAGTTCTCTAAAGGACAGAGAGACAAGAGTGCTGGGCTCTGAGTCAAGAAAACTTTGGTTCCATATCTCTTCAAAGTCTCATCTTCCAGTGGGATACAAGCATCTCCAGGACTATACATTTCCCCATAGCATCTTAGTATGTGATTGTATTACCACTCCACTTATTTTAAAATTTTGTTTGAGTTATTGGCTTTTTTGTTGTTGTTGTTGTTCTTTTAGCTATTTCTCTTTTCTTTGGTATTTCTATTTGTTAATTTTTGAGGGATGTGTGAGCAACCTGACTCCACTAAATTGTCTCACTCTGTGATCTTGCCTGGAAAGCCCTGAATGGAATTTAAATGAAAGCAACGAATAGTAGAAAAAACCTATAGCGTAGTACTAATAGCTACTCTAGGACACTGCCAGGGAAAGAAGATTTTACAGAAAAAAAGACAGCTCTTGTTACAGTGGAGAACATGTTGGTTCTCAAGTTGGAATATGTGAGTTCAAATCCCACTTCTGGTGCTTACTACCTATGGTTGACCACTTAATCCCCATAAGCCTCAGTTTCTTCATATATAATGTAAGGGGGTAGCATTGGAAGGTCTTTGAGATCTCTTCCTGCTATAGACCTCTGATGGGAGGAATGATCAGTCAGAGACAGTATCTGTACTAGCTGAGGGAAAGGGGATTAACTCAATGTCCTTTCCTAATATTCCATTAGACTGTGAATTTCTTGAGGGCAGGGCCTACGTTTCTTGTTCTTATTTGTATCCCCAGCACACAGCACAGTATCTAGCCTATAGTAAGGCCTTAATAACTGCCTGCTTATTGACAGACTGCTCAGAGCAGTATAAATTACAGGGGGAGAAGTACCTTAAACGAGGCTACTCCTGGGTCAGAGATGCCTGGGGCATGCTGTCCAGTGCCATATCCTGCGTAGCTTATCACCCAAGGCTCATGAAAGGTCACCCACAGCTTCACGCGGTTCCCAAAGGTGGCAAAGCAAAAAGCGGCATAGTCCACAAAAGCATCCACCACACTTTCATTCTGCCAACCCCCATGATCCTGCAGGGCCTGTGGTAGGTCCCAGTGGAACAAGGTCACCATTGGTTCAATGTGGGAGGCCAGCAAGCTGTCAATCAACTTGTTATAGTAGGCTACACCCCGGGGGTTGAGGCTGCTCTTGTGGCCTGTGGGGAAGATCCTGGACCATGAGATGGAAAACTTGTAGACCTGAGCCTGGAGGCCACGCAGGAGAGAGATATCATACTCCACCTTGTGGTAACTGTCACTGGCCACATCAGGCACTGCTTTATTCTCAGCATGGCCTTGGTGTCCAAACCTGTCCCAGATACTTTCTCCTTTTCTGTCTTCTGCCCAGGCTCCCTCCACATTAAAGGCTCCTGTGGCAGCACCCCAGAGAAAACCTTCCGGGAAAACGTCGTTCAGGAACGAGTCTCTCTCTGCCACAGACTGGCTAGCAAACATCTGCCAAACTCTCCAGTAGGCTGAGGTAGGTGTCACAGAGAAGGCTGCCTCGGGGCTCCTTTCCTGCTCTTTGGTTTCTCCAGCCAGATTGTCAGATAGGGAACAATACCTGCGGAAGTAGAAGAAAAGGAAGCGATCCTTTGTTTTGTTTAATTTGGATTGATATGTTTTGTTTTTATACCACTTTCATTTCCAGATATATCCCTCTCCACCCCCCTCCCACTCCTTGAACAATTCCCTGTAACAAGGAATTAAAAAGGGAGGGAAGCAGCAAACCAATCAACACATATACAATACAATATATGCAATGCAATACAATACAGTGCCATATGATAAACATTTATTAAGCACCTACTATGTGCCAGGCACTGTGCTAAGCACTAGGGATACAAAAAGAGGCAAAAGATAGTCCCTGCCCTCAATCTAATGGGGGGAGGGCAGATGACAGCATGTAAAAAATATATATGCAATGCAAGCTACATACAGGGTAAACAGGAATAATTAACAGAGGGAAGGCACTGGAATTAAGAAGGACTGGGTAGGATTTTAGTTGGGACTTAAAGGAAGTCAGGGAAGTCAGTCACATCTACTATGTCTATGATCTGTTCATCCTGAAAGCTATGTTCTCCTATCCTTCCCACCTTTGGCGGCTAAGCTCCTTGAGAAGACTTTACTATGTGCCAGACACTGTGCCAAACACTGGAGATACAAAGATCAACCCCGCTCCACAAAAACAAACAAATAAACAAAAAACCAAAACTTGTTCCCACTCTCAAGTTGCTCGTGGGCTAGATCTTCATCCAGGTCATTTCCACCAAGTGTGGAAGTCTTCCTAGGCTCTGTCCTGGGCCTTCTTCTCTTCTCACTCTATGTTACTTCATTTTGTTAACCCATGAACTCCCATGGATTCCATTATCATTTCTATGCAGATGGTTCTCAGATCCATTTACCCAGCCCTAACCTTTCTCCTAACTTCCAGTCTCACATACCCAACTGCTTATTTCTGTCAAGGTTACCACTATCTTAGCAGACATCCAGGCTTGCAAGCTAGGTGTCATTCTCAACTCCTCATTCTCTTTCTCACCTCTCATATCCTATCAGTTCTCATGTTCCATAGATTCCATCTTTGTAGCATCTCTTATATACCACCACCCCACCACCCTCCTCGGACACTGCCACCACTCCGGCAGCCCCTCACCAACTCATACCCTAGAGCCTGCTGGGGTTGGTCTCCCTGCCTCAGCATGGGGGGCTGTTTCAGGTCATCCTCCACTCTGTTGTCAAAATGATCTCAAAATTCAAGTTTAAGCATGTCATCTCTTACACAATAAACTTCAGTGGCTCCATATCATTTCTAAGATTAAATATAAAAACCTCCGTTTAGCCTTTGAAGCCCTTCATAACCTGACTCCCTCCTACCTTCCCCAGTCTTCTTTCATCTTATTTCCCTCCACGTACTTTGCCATCCAGGGACAGCGCCTCCATACAAGACACTCCATCTAATGGCTCAATGCCTGGATTTCTCCCCCTCCTTCTCTCTGCCTCCTGACTTTTCTGGCTTCCTCCAAGTCTCAGCTAAAATCTTGGAAAGACTTATATGAACTGACGCTGAGTGAAGTGAGCAGAGCCAGGAGAACATTGTACATAGTAATAGCCACAGTGTGCGATGACTCATTTTGGTAGACTTAGCCTTTCTCAGCATTGCAAGGAACAAAAACAATTCCAGAGGACTCATGATGGAAAATGCCCTCCCCATCCAGAGAAAGAACTATGGAGTCTGAGTGCAGAGAGAAGCAGACTGTTTTCTTTTTTTGTTTTGTTTTTTCTTTCTCATGGTTCCTGCCATTTGTTCTAACGCTTCTATACAACATGACTCATGTGAAAATATGTTTAATAGGAATGTATATGCAGAGCTCATATCAGATTGCAGGCCATCTTGGGGAAGGAGGAGGAGAAAATTTAAAACTTATGGAAGTGAATAAATAAATAAATAATAATGAATAATAATAAATAATAAATAAAAATAAATAAATTAACTTTTAAAAAAAGGAACAAAATCTTGTCTTCTACAATTCTCCCGTAATCTTAGTACTTTCCCTCTGAAATGATCTTCTTTTGCTCCTGCTTCTATCTTGTTTGTACATAGTTGTTTGCATGTTGCCTCCCTCATTGGACTGTGAGCTCACTGAGATCAGGGACTCTTTCTTGCCTTTCTTTCTATCTCCCAGTTCTAACCCAAAGATTGGCACATAATAGGTGCTTGAGAAACGTTTCTTGACTTGACTATCTGCAGTATCTCATACTCACAGGCCCCACCTTCATGCTCCTCCAATGTCCAAGGTTGGCTATCAGAACCACAAAATGTTCAGCTTATTTTTTTTTTATTGCTGTTCAGAAAGTGACAATATGATAACAGAGAGGCAGCCTGGGAGAGTGGCCAGAGTCCTTGCCTTGGAATCAGGAAGACTCAGATTCGAGATCTGCTTCTGACACATATTGGCTGTGTGACTCTGGGTAACTTATTTAACCTCTCAGTACCCAAACCAACACTCTAATACTCTAAAATTTAGAACCGTTACTGATGAGCATTGGGAGAGAAAGTTTTCTCACTGGGAGTCCCTTACAACACTCTAGCCAAAAAGGAAACAACACGAACACCGAAAGGGTTAGCATAGCATCCAGAATGAGGGAGGGAACTGATTATCCCAGATCTTCTGTCCTACACAGATCGTATTTGGGGCTGTGTTCTGGACACCACATTTTAAGAGGGACATTGTCCTACTAAAGGGTGACTATTTCTTCAGTTAACCTAACAACTTCCCTGTAAGTTTTTTGTTGTTGTCTAGTTGCCTTTCAGTTGTGTCCAATCTTCATGACCCCATGTGTGGTTTTCTTGGCAAAGATATTGGAGTGGTTGGCCATTTCCTTCTTCAGCTCATTTTACAGATAAGGAAACTAAGGCAAACCGGGTTAAGTGACTTGCCTAGGGTCACACAGCTAATGAGTGTTTGAGGTCAGATTTGAACTCAGGTCCTCCCAACTCCAGGGCCAATGCTCTATCTACTACACCACCTAGCTGCCCCTAAGATATTTTGGGGAGGAGATATGTTAACTCTATTGTAAAGCCAGAGAAACTGAAACACAAAAGTTAAGTGACTCACTGTGGCCATACCATAAGCTTGTAGCTGGGCCAGGACTAAAGTCCCGTTCTCCCAATGCATGATTCAGGTCTCTCTCATCAAGTTGCAAATCATATATTTAGATACAGACATTTTGAATGCCCATATTCCCCACCCCCTAGAAGCCAGTTTCTGACTTACAATAAAGAGTAGAACGGCTTGACTTCACTTGGACAGCTTGTCAATTCTGCTACCCTTGACTTAGACCAGGGCTTCTTAACCTTTTCAGGCTCAAAGACCCCTTTGGCAGTCTGGTAAAGCTTATCTCTTCAAAATGTTTTGCTACCTCCATTCATAATGAAAGGAAATGCTATATTTCATTCAGAAGTTATTGAAAAATTAAGATGTGATTTTTTTATCCTATCCAAATTCACAGACACCCTGAAGTCTGCCCAGGGTCCATGGACCCCAATGTTAAAAATCTCAGGCTAAGAGGAAGTTTCCCTTCAATTCCAAAATTTTGTAATTATTTGATTCAGGATGAGGATGTTCCAAGAACTTGGGGGTGTTTAGCCTAAAAAAGAGGAGACTTGGGGGTTGGAGGCTGAGAAGGAGACATGGTTGTTTTCTTCAGATGACTGAAGAAAGGGGCAAGGGGATAAGTATTTATATAATAGCCCCTACTATGTGCCAGGCATTGTGCTAAGCACTTTTTACAAATAATATCTCATTTGATCCTCATAACAATTCTGCAAGGTAGGTGTTGTTATTATCCCTGTTCTACAATTGTTTAAAGAGGTTAAGTGATTTGCCAAAGTTAATATAGCTAGTAAGTGTCTGAGGCTGGATTTGAACTCAAGTCTTCCTAACTCCTGGCCCAGCTCTATTCACTGCACCCCCAGCTGCCTCAAGGATTATCTTGTAGAAGGAGGACTGGATTTATTTCGTGTAGCTTCAAAAAATAGCCTGAGGACCAATGAGTGATTTTACAAAATGTCAACTGTTAGCTCAACCTAAGGCAGACCTTTGTAATAATGGAGGCAGTCCAAAAGTGGAAGGAGCCACCTCGGGGGTCACCTTCCAGAGGAGGCTGGATGACCACTCATCAGGAATGACAAAGGATTCCTGCACTGGGTAGGAGGTTAGACTAGATGGGATTTGAGGCCTTTTCCAATTCTAAAATCTTATGATTCTATAATTAGAGTCAATTCTCAATTATCCTTTTGAATGGAGGAGAAGAGAGGAAAGGATGTTCTGGAAATGCCTGCTAAACAAGAGCTTTGGTTCTGGAGGATAATCAGAGAAATACTCAGCAACACGTGAACAAGTCAGGTTTTCACTCACTGAAGCCTTCTTTCTGTCACCATCCCTGGTCCTTTGCAGGGTGGTATAGTAGGACACCAGACTTGGATCCCAGGCTCATAGATCTACGGCTGGAAGGGACCTTCAGAGACAACAAGACTCCATCCCCCTCATTTAACAGCTAAGGAAACAGAGCATGGAGAGTTGAAGTGACCTGCTGAAATAGGATGGGTACCCACATCTTCCAGACTCTAAGTCTAGTGTGCCATGCTCTAAGGAGTCAGAAGACTAGAGTCTTAGCTCTGCCATGAGTTACTGGGATGATTTGGAGGTCATTTCTCAGAACCTCAATTTTCCTGTCTGTAGAATGGTGGCAATAATATTGACATTGTTTGCCTCCTGGGATTGTTATGGAAGCATCAGCAGTTTTGGAAAACTGTGAATGATTAGCATTGACATTATCATATACCACTCCCTGGTGGGAGGCAGAGGTCAGAGATCATCTCTCCAGCAGATAAATCCCTTTATTATGAACTGGCTCTCCACTTTGGGTTAATGTGGCACCCAGCGTTTCTCTAAAAGTCAAAGCTCAAGTTAGTTCAGAAGTTATCTATGCAGCCTTCCACACTCCTGAGGGCTCCAGAACCAGATTAAAATGCAACTGGAAAATACATAACAAAATAAAGGTACACTAGAGCACAGATTAGGTAAATGTGATTTTCTATGTTAATATGGAACTGGATTTAGGGGTCCTCATTCCTTTTTGAGTTCGACACCACTGCATTGTGCAGCTCTCAGATGTGAAGAAGGTGATGTGATGGAGAAAGTGTCCTCACCCAGGATGCCTTATACCAATGAAATCCCTGGTCTGTTCCTCATCCCTCTAACGTTTTTAAAGACAGAGAAATTGAGGCTCAGATAATTACACTCTTGGAGCAAGTCAGACAGCCCAGGCCTCCTGGTTCAGACTGTGAGACTGCCATTAGATTGTTTCCAGGGGTGGGAAATACGTGGCCTTGAGGCTATACATGGCCCTCTAGGTCCTCAAGTATGGCCCTTTAACTGAATCCAAACTTCACAGAACAAATCCCCTTAATACAAGGATTTGTTCTGTAAAACTTGTCAAAGGGCCACACCCAAGGACCTAGAAGGCCACATGTGGACTTGAGGCCTCTGGTTCCCTAGCCCTGGCTTAGACCTAGAGATGTAAACTAAAACCACTAGCTGATTTCTAGCCAGTTAACATGAATGGCATAGGGCTGAAGTCCACATGGCCAAAGTAAACCGTTTATGCCACTTTTGGCCACCTGGCTGCCAGAAATCATAGAATCATGGATTTAGAGATACAAGAGACCAGATCATCCAACTCCCTAATTTTACAGATGAGGAAACAGAGGCACAGAAATGTCATGACTTGCCCAGTATCACACAGCTAGTAAATATCTGAATTCAGGTACTCCTGAGTCCACACCTAGATTCCATCTAGGAATCTTCTTAGGATAGAGAGGTTCCCTAGTCAATACCTAGTGCTCTAGAAGAGAAAAGAGATGAGGCAAGGCAGAGGAAGACAGAAACCATGGGTATTCAGGCTCAAACAGTAGGCACCAGGTAGCTTGCCAAAAAGACAGTGAGGAAGACGATAGAGCCAATGGAAGGAGATCATCGTCTAGCCCGGCTTAGGAGAAGATAGAGACCTTTCCCTTTATGGTCTTGAGGGGACATAGATGGCAGGAGAGGTTTGAATAGAGACAACATTGAGCATGATCCAGTGGTACAGAACCCATGTGGTTCTGTCCAAAGAGTCTTGGGTTAAGAGTGAGGTGATCTGGGTCACAACCCAACATCCCCCATTGACTACCCATCAAACCTTAGCTAAGTCACTTCACTTTTCTTGGTCTCAGATTCCTTATCTGAAAAAAGAGGTTGGTAATACTTGGCCCTACCTACCCAAGAGGGCTATTGCATCTGTCGAATGAGATGATATTTCTGAAAGCAGCTTTGTAATTAATGAATCGCAATAACTAGCACTGATATGACTCTTTAAGCACTTTACAAATGTTATCTCATTTCAACCTGACAGTAATCCTGGGAGGTAGTGCTATTATTACCTCCATCTTACAGGTAAGGACACTGAGGCAGAGGGTCAGTGATTTGCCCAGGGTCACACAGCTAATAAGTGTCTGAGACTGGATTTGAACTTGTGTCTTCCTAACTCCAAGTCTGGTGTTCTAGCACCTGCACCACCTAGCTGCCTGGAGCTCATAGATTGGACAATAGGTGCCTTACCTCCTAGCACAGAGTGAATATAAAGACTAAATAGTAATTATTTCTCTTTTGGCCAGGAACCCTGAGGGTCCTTCCCTCCCAGTTTGATTTTTTTTCTTTTTTTTGAGGTTTGATTAAAGAGGCCATCCCTTGATTAACTTCCTAAAGAGGCCTATTCACTGAATATTACCTGAATATTCACTGAATGTTACCTCACTCTAAGTGAGTACATGAAAAGGCCTTAGCCTAAAAGGGCCAGGGTCTCCCAATGCATCCTGGCCTGTCTCCAGTCATCCTGTTGAATATCAGGCCACTGGACCCAGGTGGCTCTGGAGGAGAAAGTGAGGCTGATGACCTTGCACAGCCCTCCCTCACTCAAATCAAAGTCAACTGCAAGTCATGTCACCTTCTCCCCGATGTCATAGTCCTATTCAAGAACAAAGGACAAACGTAAGGAGACACCATTTACCAGTCTTATAATAATACTCCCATCTCCAAGAGACATTTCATAAGCCATCGAAAATGCTGTCATATTGTTTTCTGAACAGCCTTTCCCTCATTTTACAATTGAGGGGAAAAAAACTGAGAGACAAAATGAGATTCCATGTCATTTTTGTCTTATTTATCAGAGAGATAAAATTACTTGTCCAAGGTCACACAGTAGTTAGTGGGAGATACACTCCCACACCATGAATAACCAGCCTCAAACAGAAGAAAACTGGTCTTACCTTTTCTCGGCACTGGAAGGACACTGTAGGAATTCACTGACATCAAACCCAACAGTCAGTACTTCGTCTTTATTTATGGCTGTAAGATAAGAAGTTTGTTCAATCAAACATGCACACCGCCCATCAGGATGGGTGACCATCTGTAGGAGTTTTCTTAGTGCCTAAAAAGAGCTCTATGACATCAACATTCTAAGCAGCAGATTCAATGCCATTTCAGTACCTACCTCTAGAAATTATCATTTCCTTCCTAAGGACAGGGCCAAAACTGTGATTTCACTGGCATGGGGACTTCCTACATGGGGAAGGAAGCTTCCTCTGCCCATGCAGGTTGGCACCTTTTCTAGAATAGTTCCCTGGAGCCTCTAGGGTCAAACTCTCAGAATGTGTTACATATAGGGGCCTGAACTCAGATCTTCCTACCTTCAAGCTCAGCTCTCACTCTGCTGCCACACACTGCCTCCCGCTCCTTCATAGGCTGAGGAATTAATGAGGATGGAAAAAATTTCTAACATTCATTTTTACTAGGGTGATTTATTCAATTAAAACTCATCTTTGTGACCTAAGTGAAATATGCCAGCAAATGAGTAAGTATCCAGACATGGACCAATCTCATTTCTTACTGATTTGGCCCTAAAAGGCAAACAGGCAGCAGATCGGATCAGTCCTTTTGCAGATGGGAAAACCCAATCTCACAGAAACTCAGCTGGTGTTCAGCACACACCTATTTTCCTTTCAGTAGTGTCCCACTCTATGTGACCCCATCTAGGGTTTTCTTGGCAAAGACACTGGAGTGGTTGGCCATTTCCTCCTCCAGCTTATTTTACAGATCAGGAAACTGAGGCAAAGTTAATTGACTTGCCCAGGGTCACACAGCTAGTATCTGATGCCAGATTTGAACTCAGGAAAAGTCTTCTTGACTCCAGTTCTGGCACTCTCACTGTACCACCTAGCTGCCCACCCCCCTCCTTAAGGGTCCTCTTTTCAGTGAGACATTTGGCCACGTTTTTGCTAGGAAGAACTAGGATACACATCTAAACAATGTGACTCTTCCTTCGAGTGCATGCCTGGTACACACATTTAGTAATTGGGCATCTTCCTTGGATGCTCTTCCAAGGCTATTGAATAGACCTGATTCATATTATCCCAAGAAGTCAGGGAGATGTAGGGTAAAAAAAGACTAGTCTTGGAGTTGGGTGAGCAGAGTACTAGTCCTGGCTCTGATACTTACTAGCTGAGTGGGCCTTGGTATGCCCCTTAATAGCTCTCTGCCTCAGTTTCCTCATCTGTAATTTGGGTAATGATACCTTTCTACCTATCCCCCAGGGATGTTATAAAGGTTAGCACTTTGTAAACCTTAAGGTATTATGTAGAAGCAAGCTATCTGAATCACAGCAACTCTGTGAAGGAGACAGGGTAGTTCTTATTCTCATTGGACACACGAGGAAACTGAGACACAGTGACCTTGTCCAGTGTCCTAGGTCTCCCAGTTCTCAGACTGTGCACTTTCCCCTGGACCTACTCCAGCCACCACCCAGAGAATGGCCTCTATCACACCCACACCATCTATACATGAAGTCAGAGGCAGTGAGTAAGGAAGAAAGGAGCAGGAAGTACAATCTGGCACCAAATTCCTAGCAAAGCTGTCGTCCTTGTTGTCTTTCAAGTCTGATCCTATTCACCATCTTTCCATGTTTGAACCTCAGTGTTTCACAGGTCATAGAATTGAGAGAAGGAAAGGAGTTTAGAGATGAACAGTCTGTTCATTAAAGCCAATTTCAGCCTCTCTGGGTATTTCCTACCAACCTTCAATCATGTTAAACAGTTGAACTGATTTCTCCTTCAGGGAAACACAGTTGTGAAGTTTTAGGCTAAAGATGAAAACTTTCACTTTGGGATCCATGCTCTGCAAAGAAACAAAAACCAGTCAGGAACTGAGCCTGCTCAGTCTAAAGCTTCTGAAAGCAGTAGGCATATTGAGGGGTGTACAAGAATCAATTTGGTTTATACTCATTCATTGCTGGTGGAATTGCAAACTTTGAAAGGGAGAGACGGGAAAGCAAACTGGCAACAAGCAGTAAAAATTACAAAAATAATCATACCTTAGCTCACTAATTAAATCACTGCTAAGAATGTGCTGACAAGGATGTTGGGCCACCACCCCTAGGGCAGTGCAGGTGGTGCAGCTCTGAGGAACTACAGCTGCAGTTGCTTCCAGCCCACCTGGTGGGAGGAATTAAGTGGCAGATCAGAATGGAAGTGCAGAGCCTGCTTAGATCTGAGTCACAGTCTGGATTGGTGGTTCTTGGGGGAAGAGGAGCACTGGTGTGGCAGAGTTGCTGTGTAGAAATAGCTCAGAAAACAACAGCGCAGACCCTCAAGCTTGGGACAAAGTACTCTCTACCCTACCGCCAGTCATGCCCCGACGAAAACTCAAGGGTCAAGTAGCTGGCTGGGATCATGGCCAGGCAGCGAAAACAGACTCAAATTCAATCTCAGACTTTAAAATCTTCCCTTGGTGATGAAGAAAACCCAAACATACAACCAGTAGAAG